>NC_089301.1:0-303722 GCF_000512565.2 Kwoniella dejecticola CBS 10117
CCCAACCCCTAACCCCCAACCCCTAACCCCCAACCCCTAACCCCTAACCCCTAACCCCTAACCCCTAACCCCTAACCCCTAACCCCTAACCCCTAACCCCTAACCCCTAACCCCTAACCCCTAACCCCTAACCCCTAACCCCTAACCCCCTAACCCCCTAAGGGGATTGGGATGAGGGTTAGACATGACGGGGACGGCAAGATAGGGTTGTAGAAAAGGTAAGATGAATCTTCTATACTGTCACGGTGGTCAAGGTAGACTTCAGTCGAAATGACCTAATCGTACAACCAAAGGACGAGATAGATGGACGGACGGACGATATCGACGGTGAACGTCGAAATCGTTGAGAGTAAGAGATGTAGAGATCACTCAGCGCAATAGACTCTAGAAGGGACAATAGGCGTTGTAGCTTCTAGGAGAGGACTGAAGTGCTAGATGACACCGTAGCTAAAGCTAGATATTGAGAGACAACAATAGAAGATTCATAGGGAGACGAGAAGACAGTCGCGACGCGTCGCAACCATATATATAAGTAAAAGGAATATGACTATCTAGTAATGTTCGGGATATAGATGTAGATGTTGAATCAACGAAGTGGTTCAACATCGGAACGATATAGATCGAGACTTCAAAGAAATCGACGAGAGATGCTACAAATCCTTGACATCCTTCTGTTTACGTAACGTTAGGGTTGTAATGGAGGTGGCCGACATGACACCGTGCAAGTGGACGATGGACATGCGTTTGCTGCACTCTTACTTTGGCGTGGGCCAATGGAGCATGCAGCCGAGACATGCGCATGAGGACCGAGTACCCAATGCAGTGAACCGACACCTCAGCATGATAGGATCGTGGTCTGCTTGCTGCCGTGAGTATCACGAATGCCTGCGACAGCGTGAAAGGGTCAAACAGATTCTTGTCAATGCCTTGGCTGTCTGTGTCGTCGATCCTCCGACATTGAAGCCGTCCATTGCAGCGTACCGTATACCGGTGCTTATAACGAGGGAAACCGCCAGGCTCGTCCCCTTCCGATAAGGGCTATGTGGAGAGCGAGTCGGAACTCCTTCGATTGCGAGCCGACTGCTATGTCCTCGGTGAGCGCAAGTGACCACAGGCGCAAAGCGGGCTATATACCCCCACTGTCTTGTTTGCAGTCGCGCCAATGAGTCACAGTGTCGCGTGTGGACAATGCTTCGTCACCAGCAATCCCTTGTAGTCTGAGGTGACAGGTGAATCCGTCGTAGTCATGTACAGACGGAGGATGATCCCGGCGAATACAGCAGAACGAGGCCGCTACTGTCTTTGTTCCTTACAGGAGCTGATCGCGGCAAACAAACGCATGATCATGTACTGTGAGAATCATCTACGCACATTGTCGCATTCTTCTGTGTATGCCCATCGAAGGTATGAACGCGGAATGATTTATAGAACTGCAGCAAGCTTGTAATAAAGAGGAAGATTTACAATGAAAGGAGTTCGTTTGTAGTGTAAGCTCCGAGTTCCAGTCAACTGAGGAAGTCGCTGATCAAGTATGCGAGCTGCTTACAACGACTTTTCATTTCATCAAAGCGATCCAAGCACCCCTGGCTGACCAACATAGCGTATCGTCCCAGCTTTCCGTCTTCCAAGTGAAACCAGATTTGCTAATTTCCGAAGCTGAGTGGATCAACCTCATATTCCGTTCTGCTGAAACATCTATCTTGGACCAAGCTTGAAATATGTAATCCGGGTTGGCGGCCATTTCGCCGTTATTGAAGTTGCAGCGAGTAGTTTGGGGGAATTTGGGTTGATCCGAGTGATCGATAGTCATATAACCACTTTTGACGGTCGGATCAACGGTCATATGTGCGACCCAATCGACTTCAACTTCCAAGTTGAAGTCACCTTGTGCGGAGGATATCGCCATTTCAAAACCTGTTGAATCCACGTTCTTCACCGTCACTTCGCCTCTCCAAACAGGCCGGCTGTGTTCATCGTTTCCTTTAACCATCTTGAACCCTCTAAAAAATGCGACCACCGAGACAGACTGTTCCACGAAAGGTCGATCAAAACGGACTCTAATATTGTCGAGTTTATCCGGACGACGAGTCCAAGTACCGAATCTGAACCTTGGATCGGTACGAGGTACTTCTAACCATGTCGCTCCCATCTTGAACAAACGACTCGGACCACCGGTGGTCATCCCACAAGTGCCGTCTCCACCTTGACTTTTCGGTTTGCTCCAAGCGTAGACGCTGACATCGGCATTGCGTTCCTGCGACAAGCAAAGGGCAACAATCAGCATGACGACCAACGCGTGGGAAAGACACAGACTGGATCACGGGAGAAAATGTACAAAGTCAAGGTGGTTTAGACCCGCGACACCATCGTTCCAAGCCTGACCGGGGTAGAACCAATTATTCTGATCACTATTACCGCTGAGGAAACGACAATCCCCAATAGGATCGTCGCTGGTAGCGGTGCTGAGGGCGCTTTCGTACGAGGTCATTAGGAAACCGGTGGATTGAGATTAACGAGTCAAAGCAGTCATTGCATGACCGAATTCAGACATTTCAAGATAATCGCTGCTTCCCCGAACTCTGCACCGGTAAGCAGAGAAGAGTGTCTATCTGCCGACGCGACTACTACCACCCGTTGAGTTACTCAAATGAATCACCTTGGAAAGTAACTTGAAGAAACGCTTGTGTCTGTGAATAACGGGGAATGCTGTCAGGAACCGATGTCCTTGTCTCAACGTTATACAAGCAAGGCACTGTCCGGTATCTTGCCGTAAGGGAAAAAAAGCCACTTGCATTGCCGTAATTTCAATATGCATTGTCACGCTGTTCCATTCATACTGCATCGATACTGAAAGACACTCAACTATACCCGCGCGATCCGCCGCCCGATTGGTTTCCGTGGAGAATCGTTCTCGAATATTTCCCCCGCATCCATGAGTGATTGCCCTTCGTCCGTCTATATGCCTACCTCTATCTCCGCAATTGCACTTAGCACGAAATGCTTATTGATAGTTATCGTCGACCCAAGCTTCGTGTGGTGCGTGTAGCGCGTGTTCTCCCTCGGCCGGTGGGAAGTCTTTCCAATCGAGGACGGCATTCAGAGTTTCCTTAGCCATAAAACGTTCTTGCTCTTTGAGTTTGTTGGCTTTTAGAAGCGTTTTGTTGAACACAGCCTGACACATTTGGGCGCGTAACATCGCTGTAGGTTCACCGGTCACTTCATTGACCTGGTAGCTTGAATTTGGATCTAGAACATCTTTCTTTCTCGTGAACGTCCTCCTCTTCGGCCAACCCGACCCAGCATTGCTATAATCTCTCATAAGGTTCAGGTAATTTGGTATTTTACCTCGGACTGCCTTCAGAGCTGCCGATCTTTGAGTTTCGTCGTTAAGATCGTACCCCGTGGCCACAGCTACATATCTTTTGAAAGCTAGAGTCTCGTCGTCGGTAGAAAAGTGGTCAGGTGAGCCAGGCAATTCTTTGTCCAATTTGGCATTTGCAGCTTTGCTCCCATCAAACAGAGCTTCTACGTCCCTACGGTTCGAGGGAACAGTGAAATTTTTACCATAGAGAGATTTGATCTTGACCAGCCTATCGATGGAGGCTTTGAGTTTGGCTCTTTGTTTTTCATTCGGGCCGTTGCCGAGGAATATCTTGAAATCGTTCTTCAGTGCGTTGAATTGTGGGTCCTTCAAGATTGCTCCATCGAGATCGTCCTTGTCCGCGAGCTCCTGTTCCAAGGGGTCCACGACTACTTCGGGACCTGGTTGCTCAGATTCTCCTTCTTCTGCTCGTCCTCGATTGCCAATCACAGGACCACCGGGCCGTCTATTAGGTCTAGCATTATCCGTAGGTGTTCTTCGATCTTCTGCAGGCTCGATGCCACCTCCTTCTCCACTTCTTCCTGCTTCTTCTCCCTCATCCGCGGCTGCTGGCTCCGATGCGGCTTCGGACTCGGCGCTGCTTAATGGTTCATCATTGGTCTCGAAATTCGGCTTGGGTGGCTTTCTGTTGCCTCGATTTCTGGTTCGATCACGATACATTGTAGAGCGCAGCGTTGAGAGGTGATGTCGAGTTCGTCTTTGTGCTGCAATGATGTAGAGAGAACAACGAGCAGCGGAAGGAGGTGAAGTAGTATTCATGTTGCGAGTGTGGAAATACAGATAGCATCGAGCTGGAACGTGTTCGCGAAGCCCCTGCGTGAAAGGCAGCATTCGGTTCCGATCCGGTGAGTTGCCGGTGAAAGCTAATTTCTTTTTACCACGTAACGTGACGTTGCGTTTGTCACTCTTCATCGCATACTTGAGAGACACATATTTTGATATGGACGTGATTCAAAGACATTGTGCCTGACTTTACTTGCGCCAAGTACCCACGGCTCCCCGCGTCTTGCAAAACAAGGAAACTCTATCTTGAAGGAATTTATATGATGATGCAGCGAGACGTTTCACGGAGAGCCTGCCGAGAACTTCCTCCACTAGCGGACATCCTGGCGCATTCCCTCGTACCACAGACGTACCGAGGAGCGATAACCAGATCATCTATTCGGGTACGGAGTCCAGGCACGAGCTATGCGGCATATGTGCCTAAAGCGTCGCAGGGTCGAAAAAATTGTTGTACCTGAACTTCACGACATCAGCACGAATCCGCGATCAGATCAGAATCAACACGGCTTCGTGCCAATTGAATTCCGATGCCAGGTCCGAGATCAACTGTGAGGTTGTGTCACGGAATCCGTACCTTGCAAGTCAAGCGGGGTCGGGCATTTAGATTGGACTAGCTGCGGAGACACGGTGACATAGGCGGATAAAGTGATTCAGCGCAAGTCACACCACATAGCTCTTCCATGGCTGCTAAGCTCGAGAGATCTTACCATTATCATATCTTATTTTGAATAGATAGCTTGATATCGCTGTATGACCCATAACGCCCATCCGCTAGGACCGCAATGGTGACCACCGCCGAACCATCAGCTAGACGAGTCTTTCAAGCGGACGGGAAGAGCGCAAGACTCCGCAATGAGCAGGTCAACAAGTTTGTAGCCTCGAAGATAGTCTCACATCAGGGCAAAGTCGTCGGAGTCGCGTTGGATGCTACCGGACAATATTGGTATAACATACTGGATCTTGAAGGTAGTTCCAGCTCGTCAAGTATCAACAACAGTAGCCAGGATTCACAGGCATGGATGAGCCAGTGTCGACCGATCCGATTTCCGTCAGATTTAGTCTATCTCGACGCTCAATTGGAAGGCATATACCCTTTACCGAAGTGTAATTCGGAGAACAAACTACTAGAGGGAGACAACATCGATCCAGCACTTGTAGATCCATGCTATAGCTCGACTGCTAGGTTGTCAGTCGTTGGGGAAGATGGGCAGGCGGATTTCGGATTAATCTCCGATTCGACATATATCTATATATTCCGACAATCTAGAAAATCAGATGACAAACTGGTGCCCCAAATCGGTGATATCAACCATGAGAGGGGGATTGTGGACAGCAATATTCTCATGGACAGGTTTGTCCTGGCTGGTACCACCCTGATCAACAAGATCGAAGTGCGATATCAACGCTCAAGATCGTTCAAACCGTTAAATGCGAAAGACAATTTGAGCGCGTGGGACATGGATGGCCAGCCATTCTTCGAAAGCACCTGCTGTATCAATCAGATCAGTGGGATTTCATCCCAAGGGTTCACTGTAATCCGAACACCCACCAGAGTCAACGATGTCTATCGGTGGAACTTCTTCTGCATCTCAGAGAAGACCAGATTATTGGAGTATTACAGCTTCGACTCCTCCGATGATGGGCGTCCACGAACAAGGGGCAAATCAAGCTACTACTGCACGGTGTACACAGAACACATCAACAAGGAGCCAACTTTTGCGCTGGCTCCGGGAGCATGCTCGGCGATCAACACAAGTGGTTATCGATGCAACCATCCGTTGACACCCATGGCTTCAAGCTCAAAGATTAGTGAAGCTCAAAGCGCGTTATTCTTAGATGGGCAATTATCCCAGACATATTTGCGGACCTCGAACGAGAAAGGCATAGACCTCAACGATATGCATGTCTTTCGCGACGGTTTCACCTTGGAAGCCTGGATATTACCCAGAGATCCCCAATCAAAGACTCCCATGTCTGCGAAGAGTAACATCGTATCGAATGCACCATCGAACAGTCTTGTTTTCGATTTCGGAACTCCTTCAACAAAAGAGAGTGTCTCTTCTAATGTAGCGGCGGCTGAGGCAGATCTGTCGCCCGCCGACGTTCAGCCTTTGTTCAATTTGGAAGGCGACCATGCGATTGGCGTGACTCTGGAGCGAATCGGAGTCAATCGCAGCCAAATCAATATTGGTCTGACCCTTGAGGGAGAAACAACATTAGCCTCTAAACCGATTGCTACCGGATTAGCGACGGACGAGAGAGCTGTGTGGTCGCATGTCGCATTGGTTTACCACAGAGCCACCAGAACTGCGGAGCTATACGTCAACGGTGTATGCGAAATCACCCTCCAAAATGCTAGTGGTGGTGCTTTGAAATATATCGGGAAAATTGGTGCCGACGATAGCGCAACGTATTTCGCTGGAGCTTTAGACGAGATCCGACTATGGGGCTCAGCTCGAAGCAAAGAAAGCATGTTGGCTTCGATGAATAGCAGACTGCCCGGAAATGATCCGGATCTGAAAGGTTTATGGAGATTGGATGAATCAGAGGGCACAACGTGTTTTGACAGTGCAGGTAAAGGATTATCTACTCGTTTGTCTCTGCTCCGAGTTCGCTGATTCTCGTGTTTCCCGATGTAGGATTGTCGCAGTCTTTGCAACTCAAAACCGACCTTTCAGACGTTACTTTGGATCAGTGTTGGATCAAATCTACTGCAGCTCTGACGAGTCGCATTGGAATTAGTCGATATGTTTTCAGGTTTAAATCCGATTATCAGATTGTCGGCGCCCCTTCTGCAACGCTATATTTTGAGCAGGAAGATCCGATCAAAGTATCCGATGATGGCGCCAAAAACATGCATCCACAAAAGACGCACGCACACGTCCTATTGGCCTTTGGCGTTACCCCTTCCGAAATTGCCCCTCTCAGTCCCAAAGATGAGGATCGACTGGAAGAAAGCGCCTCTTTGGCCTTCTTGGATTTTGACATCTCCAATGACGGCATTATTGCAGCTCCCGTCGGATTGTTACCATTATCTTCGGCTTCACTAGAAGCAGGCCTACCAGACAATGTCGCGCAAGCAAAAAGGCATCTTATAGAGTTGGATGAGACCTATGAAAGTAAGAAGACTGGGCTCACCGCCACCTTCAACAAAGACACCCTCACGACATCAAGCGCGACTCCATCGAATGGAAACGTGACGGAGAAGCGAAGCGAAGAAGCTGCAAACCAACAAACACACAAGCTCGAGGATCTTCATAGACAGTATAAAGCCATTCGAAGGACAATCCTATCGTCGGCCAACGTAGGTGAGGGTGAGATCGAGGACAGTATACTCAGATCGTCAGAGTGGCGATTGCAACTCTTGAAGTCCAAAAGCGATCTAATCAAAACACGTGAAGACGCTGCTCTGGCATCCAAAATCATCATCGACGAGTATCAGCAGAAGTTGACAGTTCTGAAATTAGATCGTGATTCCGCCAGAGATTACTGGATACGAGCCGGAAAAGACCCACAATATTATAGGAAATCCAAGCTCATGCTGTCAAGATACATCAAGTTGATCACTACATACGAAGCGAGAAGGACAGAATTACTGGAAGAGTATAGATCAAAAATGGCAGAGAAGAAAACCAGCATTTGGAACGATATATTCCGGTTAAGAAGGCGTATCGATCTGCTACAAGCTTCGCCATCGAATGACAACGTTGAACCCTCATTACTCAGCATGGACGGCAGAGGCCTGAAGATATATGGGGCAGTTTTGGACGCTGAGATCTGTTCCGTCACTGGTAATCCTGGATTACATGAAAGTGCAACAGGAACAATCTCACTATTGGCACGCGGGCTACACAAGACGTTGAGCGCTTACGAGTACGATGCAGGGACCTCACGAACCTTGTTATATCTTCATGGGAACCAAACTGGAATCGCGCCGCCCAAAACACCTGCCACCGATGAGAATCCGGACAATAGTCTGGCAGTGATACCGAGAAGTAATGCCATCACTTCGCTCAGTGTACAGGTAGATCCTAGCTATGGCGCAAGCAGCACAACAGTAGATATCGTACTCACCGCGACGGTAGACGGTGAACGCGGTGGACCGTTGACAGAAACGTGGACGGGTGTGCCCAAAGATGTAGCAAGATTGTCTGCTGTCATCAATGGTACTGCTTCAAGATCTCCGAGCGACATTGGACGAATCGGGTGCCACCATCCTCCCGTCCCGACCATCGTTGTGACTGCAGCGGATGAGGCGAAGGAGATCCCATATTCAATGAGGATGCAAATCCCCACAGGAACACTTGGAAGCTTGGTACCCGGCAGCGCTGTTGTTGTCGGAGGATTTTCGTTCATGGTCAACAGATTTACGCCGATCGGATCCAAGGAAATAGAAGTAACAATCAAAAGTCATCCGCCTCCTCCTGTTGAAGCAGGTGTTGTGAAAGCGATACCAGGACCAGCGATTGGATCGATGGTCACGACACTCATATACGACTATGCTTTGGCGGTGTGTGATCAAAAGCCAAATGCCAACCTGTCCGCTGGATCTCTGATCGCTTCCTTTTTGCCTATGACTTATGGAAACAAGATCTATCCTCAGACTTTGGATCCGGCCGTCTTGAAAGGTAAACGACCGGGATTGAGGGCGGCAAGAACGGCTGGCTCTCTTGAGTTCGACGGTGCTGAAAAAGCATGCTATGCCGCACTCCTGAAGGAGTCGAGATCGGCTGGTTTGCCATTGCCTACTCTGGGTGAAGGTTTATCATTAGAATTATGGTTTAGACCGAATAGGCGGGAATTCGCAACGATGACCGACTTGAGGTCTCCTGACTCTGCTGCCTCCCACAGGTCAGTGCTGTTAACTTACAGCGATGAAGCACAGAGACCAAGATCGAACATGAAACCGGTAACAAGGTCAATCGTGGTCGGAATACAACCCGAGACTGGGTTGTTGAATAAGAATCATTATCATTTCAGAGTGCCGATGGAAGAACCGAAACAGGGCATCAGGATTGATCCTTTCGATCTTACAGATTCTGCTACATACAATGCGTTCACCCTATCTTTCGCTGTGAAATTCGATAGATCGGCTGCTTCGGCAAGATTCGACATTGCTGGAATTGCTTTGGAAATTGCTAGGGATTATTGGGAAGTCCGGTACTCACCATTCCAATCAAACGACATGCTTCCAGATAGCTGCCGATTCCTATTTGCCACCGAAGAACGACCAAGTTTGACGTATGACACCTGGTACCATGTCTCTTTGGTCTACAATCTATCTGAAGGATGGAACGAGCTGTACATCGATGGGGATTCGCGAGGAGGTTTCTTGATACCAAAAGATGCCAAATTGGGCTCTGGATTTGGCATCTCAACTGCGCCGCGAGTATTTAATGTGGGAGACACTGGTTTCGGTCCAGCAAATATTACCACTTGGTTAGCGGATGTTGGAGTCTGGTCAATACCCAAGAGTCGGGAGGATCTGAGACGAGACCTATTGAGACCATTTGAATACCTAGAGGAGGACGCATTGTTGTATATTCAAGCTAGTGCAAATGGAATCTCCGACATTTCGAGGCAAGTGTCCAATCAGACGATATGCTCATTAGCCCCAGCCTTTTAGCAGTGAACTATGTTCCTTCAGGATTCAGCTAATGACATGTGAGTCCTGTAGGTTCCGCAGAAACATATACAATCCGCCGTATGGAGGCAGAGTCGCTGCCATTCAGCAAAGTATCAACGATCCTCACTGGGCGGCAAGGGACAAGTGGCAGATCTGTGGGCAAATCAATGGCAAACCTTTCACACTACCTGCAACCCACAGGGATCCCGCAGGCAACCTGCTGTGTTACGATTGGAACCATCTAGCCGTGACTACTGCTGTCACATATGGATTGGATTTCGACAACCTGTATACCGAAAAGAAAAATCCAAGTTTCCGACTGTCATCATACCTCGAAAGCGACAGGGGTGCGACAATCTCCGATGGCTCAATTGCGATTGCTTTCGTTCTAGATGACGTCAACAGGAATTCTATACTGGTCACCAAGGGTCAGGAGGCTTTGAGGAACAACGATCAACCATCAGGTGTGCGGCCGAATCCTTATCAGATTTCAGTCGTCAAAAATGGCCACATCCGCTTTCATTGGGTTAATGATGCTGGGAAGTAAGTGTGACAAGCCTCGTAATCAATAGATCTCGTCGGCTCATGTCGAACCAATGCAGGGTTTTCATGGCCGAAAGTCAACAATCCGTACGATCTGGAGTCGCAACCCGATTGACCATTCAAAGGAAGTATAATGTGAAGACGTCTGGGGATCCACCTCGAGTCAAGACGACCCAAGACGTCACGATAACATTGTTTGAGTGTGAATATGGAAGAGACGCTGGACAGAAGTGGCAAGAGAAGTTTAGCTTCGAAGAGGCTGGTACAGTGGCCGACAACAATGAGCCATTGAGTATCGGGGGAGCATCATGGTTGCCCAATCCTTTAATCAAGGATTCTCAGAAGAGCGATGCAGTTGAGGATCTGGGCGGCTGGACTGGACAAATATCTGAAATTAGGATATACAACGGTGATGTCCTGCCTGAAAACCAATTCAACACTACCACACCTGACAAATCCATGTTACTTCGTTTGGATTTCTCCACCGGTGATGGCGACGAGCTGCTAGATCTCTGTGGTAATCATCCGGCTTACATGAGAGGGGATAGAAAGCCCAAGTGGAGTGTCAGTCGAAACGTACAGGAACAGTCGGTATCCGTGTACGTGAATGGAGTCAAATCAGCCATTGGCGACATCGGTGTTGCATGGGATCAAGGAGTGGTTCCCCTGAACCGGCAGCTTGTTCTGGGAGGATATAAGAAGAAAGATGGCGCCCGCCTCGGTCTCAACGAAACCTTTCAAGGTAAACTGGCTGAAGTCAGGTTATGGAACATTCAACGGACCGAAGAGTCGATCAACGATTCCTTATTTTATGCTTTACCGGATGTTGATACTTCCTTGATAGCTTACTTCGATATGGCGCCACCATCCAGAACACTTCAAGATCTAACCGTTGACTTATCTCAAGAGCTGGTAGGAAATGGTAGATTCAACAGATCGACGCGGTTGATCGAAGACAAGAGTTTATCCAGCAATCATTTGGTCGTCGCACAACACTCGCCATGGACCCTCGAGCTAGACATCTCACCTTATGATCCGTCAGACACACCCATAGGTACTGCCGCACCTTGTTATGCTGATCCCTTCCTGAACGGCTCATTCGACCGGATGCCCAATCAATATAAAGCAGATAACAGCTCGTGTAGCATTGCTGAATACGGAGAGATCGAAAATGACGGTTCTGGTGTTTACAAAAGAGCTTACAGCCACATCTCATCGGGTGATGGATCATGGCATTTATGGACCGGTCACAAAATTGGGACAATTGTGCAAAATTGGGTCGCACAGCGTCAAACAGACGCGGAAATAAAAGGTTTTATAGAAGGTCCCCCTCCGTTCCCGCTGGAAAACTTTTGGTCAAGATCAAGGGAGCACCAGCCTCATTCTGTCGTCAGGTTCACGGATATGGGTAGAACCACTTATAGTTACAACTCTCGTTCTGAATCCGGGAAAGAGGTTGCAGAGACGGACGATCTGAGCGTTGGAGCCAAGTGGACCATGATGGCAGGTCTAGGGTTAGAGACCGAGGTAGCCTCGGGTAAAGTCCATGGCAATTTGAAGACCGCGGCGGACTTCAACAATTCAACCTTCAATTCCGAGACTTTGATTCGAACAGACATGAAAACGACTGAGCTCAAAGTGGAGCAAACCGGTCAGTGGGATGGTGTCGACAACTATATGGTGACGAATAATGGGATAGCATTGGTAGAAAGTCGGACAGCCGATGTCTATGCGTTGAGACTTAAGGTACAAGGCGGGAAATGGCCCTTAATTGCTTATTCTGTCAAACCAAATCTCCTTACACCAGCGGATGTCAACCTGGTCACCTTCCCTATCAACAAGCGGTATCTCAAGCAGGGCTGTCTGGACGGTAATTATGGTGGGAATGCTGATCCTGACTTCAAGGACGACGGTGAAGCAAGGCGGAAACAGGGATTAGGAGTATCATATTTCAATCCTAAAGAGGCTTATGCTCTACAAGACAAGATAAGAAAGCTTCGCGAAGCGAGAGAAGCAGAATACACAGCATACAAGGAAGTGATATCTGCAGCAGAAGCGCTGACACTACAAAGGATGGTACAACGCGGCATGAAGGAAAAAGATCTCCCAGCGAAGAAAAGTGGAAGCGAGCTTTGGCCGGAATCAACTGCAAGATCAGTCTGCAACACGTACGTCTGGACAGCAAGTGGCGGTTTCTATAGCGAGAGCTACGAGACAATAAACCATATGCAGAGTGAATATGGAGGTTCAACGATCGGTAAATCTACTCTCGGAGGTGGTATCAACGCGGAGATCGCCATCTCCGGTGTTGAGGTCAGCAACCAGTGGCATTTAGGTGAATCTTTACATTTCACTTTGAACTCTCACAAAGAGAAATCTTCGGAAGATCATTTCATGGTGCACATTGAAGCTAGTCCAGGAATGGACCTGAGAGTGAAGGAGCCTGGGGTGGAAGTGATAAAACAGAAGCAGGGTGCCGTCGACGCCTACAGATGGATGACTTTCTTCCAGGAGCCTGATCAAGATTATTGGGACATCTTGTTCAATCAAGTGATCGATCCATTATGGTTATTAGGTCAAGGCCCAGAAGGGGACACTCCCGAAGCTAGTCTGTTGCGAGCCACGAAGACGAAAGGTGCGAAATCAAAATGTTGGCGAATATCCCATAGAGTGACCTTCGTCTCGAGGGTACTTGGTACACCTGGTAAAGACGATCCAGAAGCTCAATTAGCGAGTCAACTGAATAAATTGAACGTGGACTCGAACTGGCAACTCATACAGGCTTTGGCCCCGCAAGTTTCCGGCTGTGCAGACAAGAGTGGAATAGCCACAAAGCTTAGAGAAGTCTTACCGGATACCTATCCTCTACTGATGCAGTCGGACGAAGTGATAGCGGATGTGGTGGAGTTATTGGCAGAGTACATGGGTCTGGCTTAGTTCATCCTGCAGACATGGAAGTGTAGAGTAAACGCGATCTGGTATTTTGCGAATTCCGAAAAGTGCATGCTTACATTGTACTTCTTGTTTGATATTTGAGAAGGCGTCTGAGGCCAGAAGGCAAGCAGAATATCGGGAGGGGGACATAGAGTATTAATGGAATGTCCGTGTGAATCAGTCAATCAGAAAGAATATTGTCCGTACAAAAAGTAAATGTCAAGAAAAGTTCGATAAGGCACATCAAATATACGTATATACCCCATGCGATCAAGGAGATTCCATGATCGTTCATGAGCTAGCCGCAGACAGCGACGAAAGATGTCTCTGCGAATGGACCGACGACTTCAGACCAGTTTAGCCGTGAGCCAGCAGTATCGTGAATTGCATGGGATACGGCCGCTAGCGCCGCGCGTCCCGGTATGAACACAGGAGACTGCTTGGAGGCCTATCTGGCCACAGACAAGAATATCGAATCCGGGCAGCCGATGCTCCAGTCGGAACGCGGCAACGTGGTGGACTGAGTGCTGCCTCAGCTTCGCTGAAAGGATGTAGGCCTAAACTACCGAGATTTTCGAGCTGAATGCGCCAGCGGCGGCTTTATCTTCGGTACTGCGACTGTTTCGTCGGACCAACCGTTAGCGCGCGTTGCGGAATGCTGGAGAAGATAGTTGCTCGTTTCGCCGCGCAAACGAGAGCATTCAGGGTTCCCATAAAAACTTGATTGGACTCCCGTTTCGCTCTCGGGTCGTCATGCCTGCAACCTAAGAAAGGAAATTGCACAACGGGTGGAGTCTTGGCAGGTGCCTGTCGCCTCTGTTCCTTGCGAGATTCCTTGTCTGATAAGTATTTTGGGCGCAGCATACCCTGCGGATAGAAGAGGATCGACGCAGAAAATACCTATCTGATTAGCATGTCGGCCGAGCTTACCGAGTTGGTGTTTAACATTTGACTGCCCAAAATTTTCTTTGGTTCACGGATGATCCGTGAGAGTCATGCATATATATAGCACGGTGCCAAGTATTGTTGGCTTCTATCTCTTTCTTTCTTCATCCCCTAAACGACCGACGACTCGACAAAATGGCTCTTCCACCCACCGCAGATTTGGATGCTCTCCGGGTACCAGTCGATCTACCTCGAGAAACCGACTTGCCTGATGAGCGTGAGAAAGATGCACACTCCGACGACCAGAATCTGGCGCACCTCCCTCATCATCCTGAACATGGATACGACAATCAATACAAAGCGGAGGACAAGCCAGATGAGGATATCCAGGAAGGAGTGAGAGAGGTTGAGGCGATCACGTTGACATGGACCAGGAAGCATTTGATCGCGGCTTATATCATGTAGGTCAACTCGACGCGATCGATCGCAAGCGCAGACGCTGATGATTCGCAGTATGTGGTTATTCTACCTTATTCGAGCATTCGAAGGCTCAGTGACGCAGAACCTCGGCCCATTCATCGTGTCCGGATTCTCCGCTCACTCACTTATCCCTATCATCTCCGTTGTCGCCGATATTATGGGTGCCGTTACCTACCTGACTGTCGCTAGAGCGTTGAATGTATGGGGTAGAACCAAGGGTTTGATCGTATTGGTAGCTTTCGCAACATTGGGTCTGATCTTGAGTGCTGCCTGTACCAATGTTGGGACTTACGCTGCTGCCCAAGTAAGTAACGACTTATTTGCATCTTTGCGTCTGCTGACCTATTATTAGATCTTCTACTCCATCGGGTTCAGCGGAATGATCTTCACCGTCGATATTCTGACAGCCGACACTTCCTCACTCAAGGATAGAGGTCTCGCTTACGCTTACACCTCATCCCCATACATCATCACAGCTTTTGCTGGATCAAAGATGTCCGAGGGATTTTACGCCAAGAATTGGAGATGGGCGTACGGAGCTTTCACCATCATCCTGCCAGTCGTCGCAGCTCCCCTGATCATGATCCTCTTCACTACCAAACAAAAAGCCAAGAGAAACGGCTTGCTGCCTCCTAGACAAAAGTCTGGACGAAGCTTGTACCAGTCGATGTGGTACTACTTGATTCAATTTGACAGTGAGTGTGTCCCGCATTTCTGTTACCTCGAGCCTGCTAATTTGTCTTGTGAACTCAGTCTTCGGAATCTTCCTCGTCGCCGGTGGTCTCGCCCTCTTCCTCCTACCCTTCTCCATCGTTGAAACGTTCGCCGACTCCTGGAAGACACCCGCCGTGATCGTCATGATCGTCATCGGCGGTCTGATGTTGATTAGCTTCGCATTCTACGAGAGATATGTCGCTCCGGTACCTTTCATCCCTTGGAACCTTCTGATATCACGAACCGTTCTCGGTACCTGTATGCTCGACTTCATCTTCATCATCGCTGCTGGTACTTGGCAAAGTTACTACACTTCCTATCTTATGGTCACCTACGACGTCTCAATCTCGGTTGCCGGTTACATCAACAGTGCTTCCAGTGTGGTCAACGGTGTTTGGCTCATCGGTGTCGGCTACCTCATCAGAAAGACCGGTTACTACAAATGGTTGATGTGGCCCAGTATCGCTTTGTACATCCTCGGTACTGGTCTTCTCATCTACTTCAGAACGCCCGACAAGTCGATTGGCTACAACGTCATGTGCCAAATCTTCCTCGCTCTTGCGGGTGGTGCCCTCATCATCTGTATGCAGGTTTCCGTGCTTGCTGCGGGTAATCACAATGACTCGGCCTCCCTCCTTGCCGTTCTAAGTACCTTTGGAAACGTCGGTGGGGCCGTCGGTAATTCGATCTCTGGTGCCATATGGACTCACGTGATGCCCCAAGCCCTCGAAAAGTACCTCCCCGAAGAATCTTTACCTCTACTCGACGACATATACGAGAGTCTCGATGTCCAGCTATCCTATCCAATGGGTGATCCTACTAGAATTGCAATCATTGAAGCGTACGGGGTGGGCCAGAAGCGGATGTTGATTGTTGGTACTTGCATCATGGCTGTTACCTTCATCTGCGTTGCATTCATCAAAAACATCAAGGTGTCCGAGGTGAAACAAGTCAAGGGTATGCTTTTCTAGACTATAACTCGCATATATAATCCGTATCTTTCTATAATGCCGATCAAGTAACCAAATAGATGCAGTCTGCGACGCATAGAGTGATAGGTCGCACCTGTCTTTTCTCATATTCAGTGGAGCGCTCGGCGTGTGACGCGAATTATGCAATCCAAATGGACGCGTGAAATGCATCAATTCATTCTATTATTTATGCAGGAGCAGCTATCGGTTTCCCTGTCAATCTTACATGTATCCCACATTCAACTGGGTCGACCTTGTCCACACGCTCTGGTACTGTCACTGGATCAGCATTCCCACCAAGATCAGCTAGACCACCAGGCATGACGCCATACTTGGCAGCGATCTTGGTTTCGATCTGATCACTCTCATGCAACCATTCCGCTGAATGGCCTTCAACCGTCGGCGCGCCTGACCATTTCGCATCCTCATTCAACCACTCTACCGTGCTCTTCACATATGCTCTTTCCCCTTCTTGACCCATGAAATGCCGGAACTTTCCTTTCCCTTTCTTCGCGACGACTTCAGCCAGTGCTTCCCGCTGTCTCTTCTGACTCGGTAATCTAGCTGTCCCGGTGAAGACTCTAGCTATAGATATTGACTGGTATTCGAAAAAGGAGAAAGAAGAGGTGTTAACGCTGATACCGATAAAGGTGAGTGTGGGGTCTGGGATATAGAATACGTCGCGGTAGAGGTTAAGGACTTGGTCTCCGCATTCGACGAGGGGTTCTATGCCGTCAGAAGAAGGTTGTGTCCCGGGATCTTTGTGGTATTGAGGGAGGAAGGGGTAGGAGTATTGATATCCCGTGCAGAATATAATATGGTCTACTCCTGTGATCACCTTCCCATCTATCAACTCTATCTTGGCATCTTGTATGCGATGTTCTCCGGTGATGGGTAGGAAAGCGCTGATTTCTTCTAGATCTTCAGGATTCTCCGTCGTACGAGATCGCTGAGCGGCACGGAATGCCTGATATCCGCTTGGTGCACTAGTACTGATTCTTGCGGAAATCCAGATCTTGCCTGCGTGTGGTGTTAGATCCCTCGCAATGTCCATCCCACTTGTCCCAGCTCCGATCACCAATACAGTCTTCCCAGCGAATACTTCAGGTCGTCGATAACCTTGAGAATGTAAGAAGGCTTCCGGCCAACGCTGAAACCATTCGGTTGAACCGGGAATGCTGGGAATCAGAGGAGCATTGTAGTGTCCAGTTGCCACGAGAACAGCGTCAAACGACTGTGAGTCAAGATCAGCCACCATGTCGCTTGGATGAGCTGCTCAGATCAATGCTTACTTCTTGATAAGAGACCTCCTTCACCTTCGACCCCTCTAATTCCTTTAATTCCCTCAACTGTAACTCCCACGTCCAATCATCTCGTTTCGCCGCATTCTCAACTCTTGTGTTTAGCCGAGTGACACGATCCAACTCGAAATGCTTCCAATACCTCCGCACATAGTCTGCCAGCTCCCAATGAGGGACACAGTCCGGCGTATCAGGAGGATAGGAAAAGTCCTTGAACTGAAATTAGGGTCTTAGCTGTGCGTCAGAGTGCAAGATCGTCATCACTCACCGCCAAGGTCTTTGTTGGTACATTGTTGGTCAGATTCCAGTAGCAAGGATTGGGTGGATTGAAAAGATTGCGATGTTCTCGCTTTGGATCATCATATACCCCATCACGACCCCAACTGGGAGTGAAAGCACCGGTAGAAGGTGGAGGAGTCGGAACGGAAAGAGGTCCGGCAGTTGTTTCTTTCCAGTTCCAAATACCCCCAACATCGTCTTGTCGCTCAAATACAGTGACGTCCAAGCCGGCATCTCGCAGCTGTCTCGCAGCTGGCACACCTGACGGTCCACTGCCGATTATAGCGACCCGCTTGATTGGTCTCTCAAAGTGAAAGTGATCCGTCATGTTCGCAGCAGAAACATGATGGTCGCGGAATTGAGGTGAAATGCTAGACGCGGTGAGTTCAGCGTCTTTTGAAGATTTTGCTGCTAAGCTCTTCCAACCGTCCTTTGTCCTTCTTCCGAAGCTCACGCACGTATTCTCTCCTGCAGCCGCTGAGCTGGCAGCATCTGCGCGAAGACCGTTTTCCGCACATGCATGTTGCCAATGCCAAGGCATCGTGAATTTCCGGTATTCGTCCTTACCCACAAACGTAATATTGCGCAATCTTCGGCTTAGTGCGATGATAATCAACGATGTCGACATAACGGAACGCATGACATTCAAGGCCGAAGTAAACAGTCCCAGCCGATCCGCAATTCAGTTTTGGCGAGATAAGGTGCTGTTGGATGTGCTCCTTGAGGCTATGCACTGGACAAGCTTCTCCCGCACTGAACAATAGCTCTAAACAATAGCTCAAACGACTTTCCACATTATCTCAACAAGGCTTGCGTAAACCAGAATTAGGACGAATATGACCGTGGAGAAAAGACTGAACATCGCGATTGTAGGAGCGGGTCCAGGAGGCTTAGCGGCATTCATTCATTTCAGGCGACTGCCGAATGTCGACTTGAGCGTGTTCGATGCTGCTAAAGAGTTGAAGGAAGTCGGGGCGGGCATAGGCCTGAACGAGAATACTTGGCGTCATCTTCAGCTCATGGGCGTCGCAGATCAGATAGAACAATACACGGACAGAGCGGATGGAACTGCGATCGATGTGGAGAATAGGTGAGTCCTCCACTGCCCTTGGACCAATCTTCCGCTAATAATGAACTAGGAATGGCACCACTGGGAAGCTGATCAGCCGGAAATACCAAAGTGGTGAGCACGAAGGATATTTTGGTACCTTCTACCTCTGCTAATACGAAATCGTCTAGCGGATCCAAATCTGCCGGCAAAATCGCGAATCGAAAGGTACAAGCTGCAAAATGCTCTGTTGTCCGGAGTTCCTCGCGATCAGATTCAGTTGAACAAGCGACTGATCAATCTGGAGGAGACCGATGGGGGCGTCATTCTGTACTTCAAGGATGGCACCAGTGGGGGACCTTTTGATCTGGTGATTGGAGCAGACGGGATCCGATCGGTGAGTATCTCGGAACAGTCCAATAAATTTCTTCCTGTCCCCTAAAATCTTCCCCTTTTCAGGTTGTCCGAAGCTACGCATTTCCCGATCACAAACTCACCTACACCGGAAAACTAGCATATCGTATTCTAGTCCCCCAAGAAAATTTCGCGCACATCGAAAGGATCCCTCAAGGATCCTGTTTCTGGCACACCAAGCTCACCCACGTGTACACCAAGCCTCTGGACAATGGTTTATTCGAAATTGCGACAAGAGCTCTTGTCCCGGACATAGACGGTACGAAAGTCAGCTGGGGCCACGAAGTGTCAAAAGAGGAAGTGGTGAAACACTACACCGTGAGTCATCTAGCGCTCGGTTATCACTGAATCCCACAGGGCTATTGCGATACAATCAGGCAAATACTAGATGTCCCGGACAGATGGCTCGAATTCGCTCTTTTTGGAGGACCTAGATTACACTCAGTGATTCATGGAGGAAGGATCGCTTTGCTTGGGGATGCTTCACATCGTGAGCTTGACTTTCTCAACCTTGTCAGAGGAAAGGGGAATCGAACTGACATCAGTTTCAAGCCTTATCCGGAGCATTTGGTGCAGGCGCTGCATTTGCATTCGAAGATGCATATGTCTTGGCCCAAGCTATCGCTCATATCCAGAAGACCGGTGACTCGGTCGGAACTGCACTCCAGCTGTACGACGACATACGAGGACCTCATTACGAGAAATTGTATCATGTCTTGGATGGCTTCGCGGACATCGCCAAAGAAGTCGAGGCGTCTAGTCCTGAGATCGACGATAACGAATTCATTGAAGAGATCGTGCAGAAGGGGTTACACGGAGATACCAAGTGGATCTATACATATGATGTGAGTCATACCTCCGAAGGCTAGCCGCTGATTGGATCCAGGTTGAACGGGTTTGGAAGGAGCGATTAGGACAGATAGATCCAGCCCAGGGAGAAGCGATCCAATCCATTGCTGCTATCCCAAAAGCAGTTTCCCCTGCAGCTTGATAAGCGCAACGCAGGTTATTATATACGCTTATGCAGACTATAGACTCCGATTGAACAAGCCCACCATATCCCACTTGCCATCGAGTTAAGAATCTTTACCATTTTCAGGTTTAAAAATTGCGAATCCCGATAGCAAATTCTGCAATGCTGCAACAACCGCCTGGAAACGGATCGGAGCTCATCGAACAACAGCTACTATCGTCATGCATGAATACTGTAACGATACCCAAGGGCTGTAATCAGAGAGTGCTACACAGGAACTTCGGCCATTGCAGAGATCCGAACAAAGTGACGTCTGTCACCTTGGAAGTCCTGGATTCCAGAATGACCTACGACTCGGCTGACAACGGGTATCAGCCGTGGATTTAACAGCTTATAAGACTTGACGCCACTTACTTGTCCCACACGACCACGGTGCCGGGCTCATAGCTGGCTCGCGCCTGGATGTCACCACTTCTCTGCAGAATATCGTTCAGGAGACGTAAAGTTGCCTCTGACTCTTCGCGCTTGAAGCCGTGAATGTATCGTGGCTGTCCATTACCCTCGCCAGCGCCGATAGCAGCCAGGAACTTTTTGCCTGTCGCCGGGTGAGTTCGGACTGCACAAAGAATCGTCATCAACTGAATTTACAAGGTATACTGATTTCGCTCAGCTCACCAAGAGGGTGCAGCTGAGTCGATGGGCTGAATCGTGCAGGTAAACCCTTGCTCGCAGCGTATTCGAGCATACTTGTATTATCATGTACAATCTTTAGACCCTCCAGGCGCTTCTTGTATTCGTCGGACAGCTGAATGGTCTTTCAGCTCATGTGATAGCATTACTGTATATGCCTACTCACGATGTTGTAAGCCTCCGTGGCTGAGACAAAGAGTGTGTCACCTCCGCTCTATACATCAGAGTCAGCAACAAGCAGAGGGAAGCTGGCACACGATACATACAGGTGGCACTTCGAGTGCTACGAAGAAGGTGACGCCAGGCGGTTGTCTTTCGGCTGTGTGATCTGCATGCCACACCACGGAGCTGACGGACTGGGTTTCTTCAGGCTTGATGCTGCTCAAACGCCTGGACGGGTTCGGGCTGTCAGCGGATGACCTTCACACCTCTTCCAATGTCATCTTACTCACGGAGCTGTGGAATTGGGATCCTTGAAGACTACATGCATTTCCGGGATACCTGCCGGGTAAGGCTGTGCAGTGTCAGAACTAGTATTGGGCATTCGATGATGCTAAACACTGACCATAGTCTGCAGGGTGGATTTCAGCTTTAGCACTCTTCACGACGGAACAACATGAAAACTTCCACTCACAGGATGGATATGGAGTCTTCCGAAATGTCTGACCGTATCGAGTTGCTTCTGTACTCCAACATCTTTAAAATTCTGGTTTCGGCTGTTGGGTGGGTCAGCAAATGGAAAGTCGTCCATCGTCAATATGTTTAAACAACCCACAAGACCAGGACACCTCGTTCAGCTGCCAAAAGCGCAAGATCGTCCAAACCTTCTTTGCTCAGGTCTGAAATCTGTACTCCATCGATCTCCTCTCCTAGTCTGGGAGTGATTGGCTTATGCTTGGAGCCTGGAAGGAAAAGGTTACGCTTGTCTGTGGTTCCTCTAGACCCCGCATCAACGAAAGGAACCTCCTCCCAGTCCGGAAACTTGGTATGGTCTACAGTAGGGAGATATTGGGGATACTTGGGAGCCTTCATGATCCGTCAGCGGGGTCGAGTCATGACCGACTGACTGACTGCAGCGACTTACAGTTCCACCGATGAGGTTCAATCGACCCGTCTGCTCGACCACTTGATCCGTCTGTGTCTGCGTGTTCTGGTGAGAAGTCATGGCGACGAGGTTGCTTTGCATGGGGACTTCGAAATGCAGAAGATCCTTTACGATCCACTTAACTTCTGAAGACCGGCCACCGTCTAGCAAGCCAAAACACTGTCAGGACCGATTCCCGTCGGCTTTTTCCGAAATTCAGCCACGGAAAGAGCGAATATCACGCCTTCATTCGCGAGATCAATCTTGTTAATGGGATCAATATGCCGAGATTAGTAAGCATATTGAGAACAAGCGTGCTGCTAGCGACGGAATAACAAGGAATTGCATTTGGCGTACGACAAGGCCGAAAGACTAGTCAAAATTGGGAATGCATCTTTCGTGATCAAGCGCGATACGGGGTCGGGCAAGCTGAAAACCCGAAAGTCTGGGAGTCGGCTCTAAACATTCAATTAAAAATTGCCGTTGCAAATAAGCTTATGTTGCATCTGATTAAAGTGTGGAAATAGGGCCTCTCGGGAAAATGATGGTTATTGGCAAAACAAAAGGATAAACCTATCCACTCCGCCTTGATGAAGCGTGGAAGAGGCAGCGATTACCGATCAGTCAATATGGCGTAATCGACCTCGAGCACTTTGGTAAACTTGGCTCCATGAGATACGGATTGGCAGAGCTAGAGTTTTCCCGCGCACGGAGGCGAATAAATAGAGGGGCAGGCATTCAATCTTCCAGTAACCAAAGCGCTCAGAGCTCAAGAGACACAAATCACTGCAAAGAGATGAGTCTTCTTCGACGTATCAGAGGGTGGATCTTCCTCAACGATCCAACATGGTCCGAAGAGAAACGAAGAGAGCAAGTTTTAGTTCGAAGACTGGACGTGTTCTTCATGATCTGTGAGTGTGGCGTATAGATTGGTCAAGTATCTGATCTGACAACTGCAAGCAGATGCTGCCTTCTCGTCGATCGTCAAGTGGCTTGACCAGAATAATGTGCAAAACGCATATGGTGAGTTTGCTCTAAGGGCTTTTGGATACAGACTGATGGTATTTGACGATTGCAGTCAGTGGCATGCAAGAAGATGTGAGTGAGAATGAAGTCAGGACAATACTGATTGTATGCTTAGCTTCACCTCTATGGAAATGAGCTGAATTATTTCACCACATACTTCAATATTGGCTATACAATCATGATCCCGTTCTCGGTCTATCTGATGAACGATTGGATCCGACCCAATATCTGGCTACCAACAGCAGAGCTCCTCTGGGGTATCGCCACTGCCACTTTTGCTGCCGTTCACACCGCCAAGCAGGTCTATGGTATCCGATTTGTTGTCGGCTTCTTCGAAGGAACAGCTTGGCCCGGGATTATGGTGCTCCTGCTGTCCTGGTATACACCCTCAGAGGCAGGTAAGAGAATCGCCATCTACGAGGCTTCTACCTATATCGGGTCCATGTGGGCTGGCTTTCTTCAGGCTGCACTGTATCGAAATCTCAATGGAGCTCATGGCCTGTCGGGATGGAGATGGGTCAGTCCACCGTGCTGTCAATCTCTTTATCGCCCGCTCATTGTGCTGCTAGATGTTTGTCGTCAACGCCATCATCCCCATCGCTTTTGCGGGTTACGGCTACATTGGAATCCCAGGTTATCCAAACAGGGTGAGCACTCACGAAGCAACTTAGCTCTCCAAAAACTCACAGTGGTTCTAGCCTAATCGATGGGCCTTCTGGCTTCGAGATGTTGACGTCGAGACCGCTCAACTGCGAATGAAGAGGATCAAGCGAAGCTTACCTAAGGGATGGTCATGGAAAGCTGTCAAATCACTTGTCACCGGACCTCATAACTGGGTTAGTCCCGTCCTAACGGCTGGCAAGGTGTTTTTCTTTGCTGATTGTTGATGATTTGGTATAGCTTGCCTGGGCTTTCGGCTTATTGGGTGGCCAAGGCACTGTTGGGACACGGTATTTCAACCTCTGGCTGAAGAGCCTCAAGAACGCCGACGGTTCCAAAAGGTATTCTGTCGAAAAGTTAAAGTGAGTGAGGCGAGACTTGCGATGTCCATCGCTTGACCTTAGCAAGCTGACGCTATCGCATTCAGCTTGATCCCAGTAGCATCTGCAGGAGTGAGTCCTCGAGCTCTAATTACGGAATCCATATCCACGAAGTCCAGTGCTGATGACCTGACAGATCTCGGTGGTGTCTCTTCTGACCTTGATGTCGCTTTCTGACAGGTTTCAGGTTCAGTGGCCTTTTAGTGAGTCATATAGGATAGAATCGCTGTGTACTTTGATGCTGATAATAGTCAAATAGTCCTCTTCTGTCTCTTGATAGGTCTCACGTTCTCAAGTGTCTTGGCAGTCGTGAGTCGAATGCCCGGCACATCCCTTGTCATAGCTGACGGTGAGCACAGTGGGAGATCCCAGACAGCGTCAGATTCGCTTCGTACTTTATCATGAGTATTCCGACCGTCTTTGCCGATTTGTAAGTCGACCGGGTCTGCAGGACATCAGCAACGACTGATGGCCTTTCGATAATAGGCAAATTGCATGGTATGGAACTTTACTCGCTCACAGTGCTGAGGAACGATCTTTCATGGTTGCCTTCGGTGTTGTCTCAATGTACTGCTTGAACGCCGGTGTACCACTTTCGGTCTGGCCCGCTACCGAAGCGCCGCATTGGAGAATCGGGTGGAGTGAGTGCACATGTATTTTCCAAGAAGGTTGTTGTTCGGACCTTTCATTGACTTGTTGCACACAGAATATTCTGCATCCTGTTGGGCGGGAGCAATTGTGCTTTTCTTCTGCTTGGTATGGTACGAGCGAAATTCGAAGTGAGTGCAACCCGGCTTCGCTGCAACAGACCGATAACTAATCGATGGATAGACTGCTGCGAGCTAGGAATGCGATTGCGCAAGACGACGAGGCATCAGCCAACGATCAGATCGAAAGCGATGATAGATTCGATTCCAAGACACCTGTAGGAGAAGAGGACCAACCCGTACCAGCGCCTGTCGTGCTTCGAGAGTAGGTAACAGAACGCGTGGTTAGGGACCTGATTCACAAGGAGTGGTGAGGAGTATGATTCGGCACGGAGGATCGCGGGGCAACGTGCAAGCGATCTATTCTAGAGGATGAACGCCAGCATACATGAACAATTAGCAGCCGCGTTCGATGTCCCTTCCTTCATGTGATATCGTGGTCACCGATCTAGTAGCATACTGCAGAGCGAACGAATCGATCAGCGATTCAGGACTGGCACAATGGACATGGTCGATTGGGTGATCTTGATGATGCATAAATTTGCCTATATTTGAGCGTCATGACCCGTAAATCGTGGTCATAGTCTATCTCAGATATGGTCGGTCCCCCACATCGCGTGTGACTTCCAATGACTTCGAAATCTGAACGCAGCATTATCACATACAATGCTTGCTTCTATACCATATAGCCATGAATAAGCAACCGCTACCCTCTTGCTGTGTACAGTCAAACTCCACATTTCCCGCCCGACCCTGGTGTTGAGCTTTCCGTGATGCCCAAACCGCTTATCAGATTGTACAGCTGCTTACGCAAAGTGTGTTTTCAGGCCAGCCTCTTCGATTCTTGTAACGTGTTTCTTCATATTCCTTGGTGGTATTCCAGTTTCGTACATCTCGTCGAGTTCATTGAAGGTTCGTCCTTTGGTCTGCGAAATGAGTTGAATGAGCAGCAATCCTGCGTGTACCTTACCGCCAGCAACCACTCACTTCAGGTACAAGGAAGAAACAGAGCACCGTTCCGACTGCAGACAGAATAGCAAACATGAACAACGTTTTCAGTCCCCAGCCTCTCGCACCGGCTCCATCGGTACCAAGCATAAGGGGAACGGTGGTGTTGTACAGCGTTCCTGCGATAGCATTGGTTGCAGCAATGAACGAAGAAGTCTTTGCACGAAGTCGAGGGGTCGATATTTCTCCAGCGAGAAGCCAACCTACCAGGATGCGTCAGCCATCGCTACCGTGCAAGTGAAAACGAAACAGGAGAGGTGCACTCACCGGTACCAGCGAAACAGAGGGCGTATACCACTACCCAGATGCATATCACAGCCAGACTTGCGTTCTGCGACGACGTGGTCTGTTCAATCACACCCATCGTTCCGATCACGACACACAGTACGGCTGATGCTGCACCTCCATAGAGTATGAGAGTTCGTCGACCAGCCCTCTCAACGAGATAGAAAGAGACAATATTGGCTGCAATCAGGATACAGCTGGGGCAGAGTCAGCTGGGCAAGTACGAGAGGCAGATGACACGACACCACTCACAATACGATAACATTGGCTTGGAACGGTTGAGGGATACCCGCTTGTTGGAAGAAATCTACATTGATTGTTAGATCCTTCCTCGATAGGCATAAAGTCACGAACAGGTGGTATAGTGAAATACGACAGAACTTCCAACCCAGTTCTGCATGCCGAGAGCATAGACACCGGCGAATGTTCGTTTCTGCGAAGTTGTCAGATGTGTTGAATGCTAAAACGCCCGGAACCAAAAAGCAATTGGATCTCACAAGATTGGGTCCCCTCAAAATATCTTTCCAAGAAGTCTGCTTGTTGGTATGCCTGGCCTCCTTCTCCCTCGGAATCTCCAACGCCATGACGGCATACTCTCGATCGGCGTCGTATCCAGAGATCCCTTTGTAGATCCTGCCTAAAGACTCTTTCGTGAGGTCTTCTCGTGCTTGCCGAGCATAATGCCATGGGGACTCAGGGAGAAGCAATGACATGATGATCCAGGGGCCCAGAACCACCCATTCGGAGTACACTGCTTTGAGATAGCCTTCAGGATCGGTCTACAATGGAAGAGATGTCAGAAGGCTTTGAGATGAAGGAAGATCAATGACTCACGGTGTCTACTATCTGTAGGGCGATTGCAATGAACAGCTGACCCACGGCATAGGCAGCGCCGTACGTAGAGAGTAGGTAACCACGGATCTGTGCTGGAGCAATTTCGTTCATATACTAAGTACCTCGGGTCAGTGAAGCTTCGACAAATGTGACATAGCAAAAGGACTATCACTTACAGAAAGAATAGTTCCCTGCGCCAGACCACCTCCAAGACCTGTGAATAGTTTTGCCGCAAGCCAGTGTTTCCAATCTTTAGCAACCATTTCGACGATGACACCCTGAGTAAATAAATCCCTGTAAGCTCGACACCATGGAATGATGAGCCATTAACATACCAGACCGTAGCCTAATGTGAGCGCGTGCATACCAGTCCTTCTCCCAAATCTATCGGAGATGACTCCACCCAGTAGACATCCAATGAATTGAGCGACATAGGCGACACCGCTCCACACGGAGATGTGCTGAGCGTCTAAAGCGACACCACCTTCACCATCAGAAATAGTGCCAAATTGCTTGATGAATCCCGCATTGGCAAGAAGACCTCCCGGCAGCTGTCGCCCGATTAGCGTTGTTCTACAAGGAAGAGGCGCGTGAGAAATCGGCACACTCACCGAATCCTGATACCATTCATCACCACACTGAACGCGCACATGTAGCAGAATAAGGTCGGTCGCCAGAACACTTTAAGAGCTTGCATCCGTGACATACCAACAAACGCTGATTCTTCGTGTTCAACGACATTGAATCTATTTGCATCTCCATCTTGTGCTTGGTCGTTGACTAAAACATTGATTCCATCATCTTTTATGACATCGCCTTTAGAGTCAACAACTGGTGCGGTTGGAGTGAATTCTACTTGATCTTTCATCATGAGTGAGCGTCGCTTGTCGTCAGTGAGAGGGGCTGCAGAGATGATGCGGGACCGTACATGGTTACTAGATAGCCCTGACCAAGCTTGAATTATATATATCTTTGACAAATGTAAGACCAATAGTTTGGTAGCGATTACTACTTCTCAGTCTAGATTACTCTGATTCCCGGTATTTATTCTCCGTCTGTTTGTGCTAACCTCGGGGATTAGATTCGGCTTTCAGGCAGTCAGAAAATCCAGTACGGCATTTCATCTCTGAGCTTCATGCATCACAGAAATTTACAACAAAACATCTTGACTATGCAGGAAGGTACGTCTAGTGACCGTTAATCTCCCATGGCCGAACTTATATACTCCAAATAGCCGCGCATTGCTGTATCCGTTTCGGCATTGCAATTACCAAAGGACTGACCTGGGCTAGCTGATCCATCGGATGCGAAGATTGCGTCAGCATTGAGGGCTCCAACGGCCATAACTCCTGAATTACTCTGTAGCGAAGCCGATGTGGGAAAATAAGGAAAGTCGATTCCGGCTGTGCCAAAAACTTGCTCGAAATCTGCCCAAGCGAAAGTCGCCGGTTCTGTCGCTGCATTTTCGAGACTGGGCTGGGTCGTTGATGGTGGCCCTTCGGTACTTGCGGGGTTGGCGGCGGCGAGAGACGAGTCAAAAGAATTCCTTGCCAAGTCCAATATCTCGTCCGGGTCAGATATTTGAGGTACCGTCCCTCTTGCTATCGAGCTCAGGCTGTAGCCAGGTCTTATTAGTTCAAATATTGCCTAAGAGGTACCAGCAACATACCACAACATATTGATAAGTTGAAACCCGTTGTGCTTCTCGTAAGTCATCAGATTCTGATTGGGGTCTCCTGCCAGCCTAAGCGCAACCCTCAATATGAGGTCCCTACTACTAGCATCTGGCTCCGTCAATTGTAAGATGATTGTAGACGCGAAGACAAGCGCTGAAGTCCTTCCGATCATATGCAGTGCTCTTTCATGGCACAGCGCCCCTTCAAGCATCTGTATGGATAGTCGCAATAATTCTTGACGTGTCTCTGAGGTCCATTTGTCCGATGAGGATTGCGCCCTCGAGATGCGTAAAAGCCCTACCAGCCGTGAACGAAGGGAGATATAGCGATAATGCCATCTTTTGAGTGAGTCGGAATGAGGCGATAGCCAACGATCTTCCCAAGCGGTAAGAAATGTAGATATCCAGCTTTTCTCAGCCTCGAATCCTATCGTAGAGTGTGGAGAGAGACGAGAGAGCCTTTCCTTCGAATCAACCTAGCGCGTATGTCAGTAAAATCTGCTTGATACATATCAAGAATCACCCACCTCGAACAGATGCAACTCGTAATCTGCCGCTAAAATAGCCTCGAAATCAAAAGGTCCACATCGCTTCAGTCTGTCCACCTCGACGACCGATAGCTCGGATATGTCAGGAGAGACTGCTTTTCTGTCAGCTATAGCTTCCCATCTTGGGTACGATCAGTGATTGCCTCTCAGCGACGAGCTGTTCAGATCACATACCTGCTTTCAAAGAGTATCAGAGATACCCTCAACCTGAAATCGTTTCTTAGCAATAAGTCCCGATCCATTTCATCGGCTGACCTCGATCCCGCATGCTGTAGACCGATCGAGGATGTCAGACGACTGGCCCATCCCATTCTTGCCCAACGTTGATCATCGACGAGTCGATTCTTACGCAGACCCCACTCGATGAAGAGCTAAAAGTTATTCAGCTGAATGTACACCCTGTTTGTGATGAACGCTGACCATTTCTGCTTGCACTATCTCCGTTGATTTTGCCGCCGTTGCACATAATACCGACTGCAATTTCTCCGCATGTGTATGTAGCTTGATTGCTATCTGACAATACTCGGCTAATGAGCTGGGCAAGGTAGCCAAAGCAATAGCCCCGACCATCAAGATGACCGTGAAGAGGTAAGCAGAGCGGGATCTGACATAGCTTGGAGTGTGGAGGGATGTATCGAGTATAGGCATTTGCAGATGACAATATCGGAAATAGCTGGATTAGAGATACGATGTCATTTTGTGCATGATCTGACAACCATGTTATCACCACTTACCCGTCGAACAGCTCCAGTACCTCCTCTTCCACGATGAGCCCCTTCTGCACAGGATCTAAGCCCTCACTGACATCTCGTTTAGTTCCATATAGCCCATGCTGGAAAAACGTCTGCTGATCGTGTAGAGCTTTGAATAATTCCTTGTTCCCCCACTGATTCAACAATCTCAAGTCGTCACTCGGTAATACCGATCGCGAAGGAGGGAACCCCAATGGTGCCGAAACAGTCTGAGAGTCCCACCCTTGTCGAGCACATTCCGCTAACCAAAGCAATGGATGTTGAAGATCCCCTCCAATAGCACTAGGACTGGAGATGTGGGTAGGCAGGGTGATCTGATCTGAGCGAGACGTCGGGAATGACTGTTGTAGCTGGTCCAGTGCAGGACGGCGGGATGAAGAGGCGATGTGAGATGGGGGCTGAAACTGTTGCGATAAGGGGTTCGGTGCTGCAGATGGACTAATGCTGTGAGGTCGAGTCCAAATGAGATTCATCGGGCTCAACGAGCGGCTGTCGTTTCTGATATCACCGTCTGTGACTCGACCGTCTTCTGTCGAAGTTTTCCCTGTAGACATCCTGCGCTGCGACACTGGGTGCTCGAGATTGTGTCTCTGGCTTTGCAGCCTTTCAAGAGTCTTTCGACTTGGATCATGTCAGTATATACACTGCAATGCAAGAAGCTCACTTCTTGCTGCCCTTTGTACGACCCCTCTTCGTTGGCACACGATTGCAATATAGACCTGCTTCCTTGCATCTGATGCATATCGATTCTACTTCAGATTCTCTGCAACGAACTTTGGCCTGGAGCACTTCAGCAGGGTTCATAGGGTGCATGGGGACTACTCACTGTCCGGCAGCTTACTTCCGCTCAGGATATCAGCATAAATTTGTCTGCAATAAGCAGGTATCTCTACTCACGCTTGGCAAGCCCTTGACAGCCTTACAACAGGACTTTCCATGGTGCCGAATGCCCGTAGATTCAGTCCTTCGTGTGCTGATTCTGATTGGCCGTTCAGATGCAAGATCAATGGACCGCTGTGCTTCGTATCCTATTCTGAGGACAAAGAAAGAGCGAGCCATGGATGCAACGGAGAATCGGATTCCTGATGGATGGATGTCATGCGGATAGATTGTTCTACAATCCGCATGTCTGCACAATCGCTTTCCAGATGGGTGGAGGTCCGTCCATCTTCCCCGTCAAACATTTGGCCTCTATCGGTCTAGTCGCCGAGTCACCTCAACTGAACAATATCATTGTCATCACCCTTGTGCATAAGAGAGCCGAGTTCAAGTGACATGTCAATCCATCATGTGTCAAAGAAGCTTCTGTATTTCCCCGACTGTCATCTAGCAGCATGCCTGTCAAGACCGATGCTCCCGCAGTAATTAAGTTATCAGACATAGAGCGTACAACTGGTCGATTATCCCCTTCGAACCTATACCATGCTGTTTCTGCTTTTCACAAGGACGGTCTGGTTGTGCTCGACAATGCTGTCCCGATAGACGTCATAGACAGTCTCAACGAGAGGATGATGGCGGATAAAGATCGTATCATGTCTGGTTCAGTCAAAGGTGTTCACTGGAAGTACGTCATTGTCTGTCCAGCGGTTAGTTGATAGCTGATTCGTCGTATGTTGAAAGCCAAGGAATCGAATGCGGTAACATTTCTCAAGTCCCTCCTCTTCTCAAAGGTGGGTAACGTTTCTCGATCACGCACACCGCTGATGCAGTATCACAGACTACCTTTTCCCCGAAATATATGCCAACAAGCCCGCTGCTACCGTCCTCACGCAGCTACTCGGGCCAAGACCAGAGCTTCACTATGTCCGATCCAACACCCTGATTGGTCATGCTCCTGAGCGACAAGATGTACATAGGGATATCAAAGGTCGACACATCCCCGCTCCAACCGCTATCGCAATGAATATTTGCCTTATTGACGCGCATGCCAGAAACGGGTCAACGGAGATATGGTTGGGTACTCACAAGGATCAGACTTTAGACGATTATGTCGCTGTGACCTCAGGCGATGTTAAGAAGTCTTCTTTAGAGCAGAGAAGACGGGTCAGACCACCCATCCAGCCTAATTTGCCAAAGGGAAGTCTGGTGCTACGGGATCTGCGATTATGGTGAGTGGACTCCCGGACCCGTCTTTTGCTGATGTGTGTCAGGCATGCGGGCATGCATAACGAAACCGACGATGTAAGAGTAATGCTTGCTCTTGTCTATACTGCTGGGTACGTTATTGTGTTTTTTTCGGATGAGCACCAGTACTAATACAATCTTTTCAGGTGGTACAAGAATCCCCTGCTCCCTCCTTGGCCCAAATCTATTCAAGCCGAAGTGGAAGCACTTGGTGCAATCAACGATACATGGGTAGGGGGTACATTCTATGACGACGAGCATGGTAAAAAGGAATATCTATCTATCGAGTTTGACGGGAATTTCGGCACCAGCTTTGAGAATTTGATGGCTTAGTAGATCTCAAAGAACGCTGCCTCCCATCGATATTGCATCGATATTGCAATTGTGTGGCCCATGCATATTGTATGTCAGCCGCGAAGCAAGGAGACCCATATGTCGGTCTGCAAGGATCCAGTCAGCCCATCTATGCACACATCGATCCGCACACTCCGGAAGTTAGGCTATCTTTCATAACAGTTGTTCTGGGCTGAAGCAATGCCCAGCTTACATTCGATGACACTGTGTCCTGCAAACTTTATTGTGGGATCGCATTGGATAACAACATCGTTACTGATCATAATGTAACAGCGAACGCCGCATGGGTTGCATGTCTGACATCCCAGCCATATGTACATATACCTACAGCCATAAGAATCGCTTGAATGCATAATCCATCTTGTCCAATATCGAGGTAGACAATTCAATTTCCGCCAAACTTTTTATCAGCTAGTTGGCGACTGATATTATTCCCCTTACTATATCCTTCTGTATGACCAGGTCGTCTGTCTTGCCTGTCTCAGCGATTTGCCCAACTATGTACATGATTGACCATTTCTAGATAGGTTCCCTCTGGTCCCGTATGACCGAGCATAGTTTTGGAATGGCAGATTTCGGTCATATCGGGATTGATGTTTGTGTGCTCGACGACCGATGGCAATGGACTCTCCGGGCTAGCTGGGGAGTGGAAGGGAATTGCACAAGATAACGAAGCATATGCCAATGACCAAGTCCAGACCGGTGATCAGTTCAAATCCAAAACACCTGTTGGAGAAGGCGAAGAACCCGTTGCCACGCCTGTCGTTCTTCGTGAATAGGTGAAATGAACGCGTGATCAGGGGAACGAGAACGAACGGCAGTCAAATGGTCTGGGTTGTGACTCGGCACGAATTTACAGGGCAATGCGCCCTCGACTTGAAATAGATGATGCATGCAAAAGCGTTGATGGGCGGCTGCGATCCATTTCCCTTCCTTGGCACATCATGGTCATTGTCTCAGTCGTACACTGCAGAGTGAATGGATCGATCAGCGATCCAGGACCGGCACTGTGTATATCGTCGATTGTGTGATCTTGACGATCAAAGATTATGAATATGCCTACATACTAAAGCGTTATGGCAGATATCGTCGTCATAGGTTGCCCCAGATATGTTGTTCCCCCACATCGCGTGTGACTTTCTCTGTGCCTGAATACGTTATGACGGTTTGCTGGAATCATGGGATGAGATCTAGAGTTGCATATAACCAAGATCGGTAGACGGTGTGTGCATCCCTAATCCCCTGATTGGCTCAAGAGTTTCTTGGTATTCTTGACCATAGCGTGATGCTTTTGCTTAGACGATCTTGTTCAACGATCTCAAGAAGAAGTAACGCTTTCTCCCCAGTACCTTGTATCTGGAACTCGCCCACATACTTTCGACCAATCGTCTCAAGATCACTTGTCACCGCTAGAAACATGTCCGGAACCGATTCTTCAGGTGTGACCAAGACTGGTGAGCGTGGTGGGGTCAGATCGCGATCGGAGAGATAACTGATCTATGGTATAGTCTGGCTGGAGAGGGACGATTTGTTGTCGAAAGCACCCTCATACCCGCAGCTCACGTCGGACGCAAAGACGGATGTAGTCGTTGTCGGAGGTGGAATTGCTGGGTTGCACATCGCATATGAGCTGCTGAGCACCGGTCAGAAAAAAGTGATTCTTCTCGAGGACGGTAGTGAGTATCGCAGTGTCGATACGATGTTGATATGACTGCTGACCTGCAAAGTGTGTATTTGCAGAAATTGGATCGGGGGAGACAGGCAGAACAACCGGTCATCTGTCAGCTGACATCGAGTACAATGACTTCCTTGTGAGCCCATGGATCCCCTTTGCAGCAGTTAGGCTGAGCTGAATATGGGGGAACAAAATGGACAGAAGCTGCATGGGGCCGATGGTACAGCACAAATCGCCGCTGCTCAACAGGCCGCCATCGACCGGATCGCTTCAATCGTCGAGAAGCATCAAATCGATTGTGATTTTGTCAGAGTTTCCGGTTACATGTTCCACGGTCTACCCACCGGATCAGCGGACTTCCGACTAGACATTCTCGAAGAGCTGTACAATGCAGCTGAGAACACCGGTAAGCTCGACGTCTCTATAGTCAATGATGCGTACATCAAGGGTTTCAAGAGTGGGCCGGCGATCTGATTCGGTAATCAAGCTACATTTCGCCCGACCAAGTATATCCAGGGTCTCGCCAAGGCTGTGTCTGACATGGGAGGGGAGATTTACGAGAAGACTCGATACATGAGTCATTCTGAGGAGAACGGCGGTGTTACAGCGAGTCTGGACAATGACAAGAAGGTTCAGGCTCAGTCGTTAGTCATGGCAACCAACGTTCCTCTGCAAAAGGTGAGTTCGAGGACATCACTCAATACTTGGAGCAAGTACTCACACGCCTTCGTAGCTTGTCATGATTGAGCGAGTGGAAGCGCTTCGAACATACGCAGTAGCGTTAAAGATCCGATCCGAGGATGTATCATCCAATGGCGAACAAGCTTTATGGTGGGACCTCGGAGACCCATACCATTATGTCAGAGTCACTCCCTCTAAGCAAGAAGGATACAGTCTGTTAGTCGTTGGAGGTGAAGATGAGAAAGTGGGGAAACACGATGATTATGAAGAGCGATTTCAGAGGTTGGAATCTTGGGCAAGAGAGCGATGGACTAGCGCAGGCGACGTTCAATATAAGTGGAGTGGTCAAGTGTTGGATTCACCAGATGGGTTAGTCTTGAACAGCCAATTCTTTTGTGGTCTTCCAAATGCTTATTCGTTTTGTAGAATCGCGTATATCGGTCGGGACCCAGGGGAGGATAACGTGTATGTACACAGTAAGCGCTTCGTCTCATTTTAATTCAGGCTCATTCATCCTCAGACTGACTGGAAATCATCCTTTCAGCTGGCGACAATGGTGACGGTTTGACATACGCTGCTATCGGTGGCATCCTGATCTCAGACCTCATCCTCGGCAAAGAAAACCCTTGGGCTCATACGTTCTCGCCTTCGAGACAACATAGCGGCTCCCACTTGAAACAAGCATTGAAGACCTTGCCTGATGTAGTAAAGGAGAACTTGTCTGATCAAGTCTACTTTACGAAATGGATCACGACCTGTACCAAGACTATGACTGATATTGAAGATCTTGTACCTGGTCAAGGAGATGTCGTGCGACAAGGCTTGAGTCCAGTAGCTGTCTACAAGGACGAACAAGGACAGGTTCACAAGATGACTGCCATCTGTCCGTGAGTGACGTCCCAGTGCCCAACAGTTCAATGTCATGTGTGCGGATCTGATTTGGACCCTGCCTCCATAGTCACTTGAAAGGTATCGTAGCCTGGAACTCTGCTGAAAAGTCGTTTGACTGTCCAATTCATGGATCAAGATTTACTTGCAAAGGTGAAGTAGTCAATGGTCCCGCTAAAGGTCCACTACAGCCTAAGTAAGCTGTATTTCCGAGATATTTGTAGCCTTATTTTGTATGTGTTGCTATGTATCGTAATAATGGCATCGATGAAATCATTATATGTATCGTGAAACCCAAAAATATATCTGACGAACGTCAAGCCCAAGTCAAAATGCGATGATGAGGAAGAAATCTATATCTATGTTCTATGTTTGTGTTTCTTTTTATGCTACAGTCCGATCGTCAAAATCTAAGCTAAATGCGTTCAAATGCGCCTTCTTTTGGTCTTAGCCTTGCTGCTGACACTATACCCTTTGCGCGGTACACACTGCTGGTCTATAAGGGTGTACCCCGACTTGCATTTGTATGCTACGCATCGCCCACTCTCACAGGTCACTCCACCCAATGTTGCTTGAACGGACGAACAGCTGTTACACAGCGACGAGCATGATCAGCTTACGGAAACCGACATACGGACAGTCGAGCATGGTAAAGACTCACTCTTGACCTATCGTAGCGTTGGGCGAGCTTAAGGATCCATACAAGCATCCGCCGCAAGATTCCAGCTCCGCGTTGGTGTCTATGCACTGTGGAGGTAGGTGAATTCAGCGCGACTCGGAGCTTTAGTACAGGTTGACGCAGCACTCACTTCGTAGGCTCCAGGTATATCTTCTATCTGGCATGGTGTCAAGCCTTTCGGACAGTACGTATGTATACCTCGTTTCCTCTCTTCTTCTATCTTCCTCCTTCTACTGAGACCTTGAGAAGCCTGAGCTGCGGTGTGATAGTAGTACTGCGCATACTCGGAGTTAGCCTTGAAATGGGAAGAAAACACTTATCCAGAGTCAGATAAGACTCACGAAGTAGGTCCCAGGTCCGCAGGCAGCAGTAGATCCGAAACTGTTTGGTTGGCCACAAGCACATTGATAGTTGCCATCCTGCATGAGTGAAACACGTCAGCATGGGTGGTCGCATCTTACGTCTTACGAGAGCGTACTCACGATACTATCAACGTAGAATGTAGCCCCTAAACTCGTCCCGCAATTCTTCAAACAGGTATCCGGACCTGTCAACCCGCTGAAAGTCAAGCCAGTTGGTGCGGTCGAGTAGCAAGTCGGTCTCCAAGTGAAAGATGTATGCGTTATTCGAGCATCGTAATGTGCTGGATTGTTACAAGCGTCCGCCGTGCCCAGCTGGAAGTAACCTTCGGAAGGGTACTTGTCCGTACAATAACAATTCTTCGTTGATAGTTGATAAAAGGAGTGTTTGTTGTTTGGACAGGCAGCCTACTCAAATGAGTCAATTACCAACCTAATCATGAAAAAATGACAGCAGCGCACATGTCGAAAGTGCAGGTCAAATCCCAAATACTCACGTCGCATGCTGTTGCGGAAGAGAAGGTACCAGTTGCTTGGGTGGTCGCTGAAGGCAAAATCGAGAAACATCCTGCGAAAGCGTTGTCTGCTTGAACGAACTTGACGAAGAGAGTGAAGAACACCAGTAAGGCCAAGGTGGCTTTCGACCACATCGCACAAGCAAGCTGTCAAAGTCGGGGTTCACGCAAGTCGTCAAAGTCGTGTTGTTCCCGTCAATCTGTCAGCTGGGTGGCCTGTTTTTGTGTTTGATATTGAGTTGATACCGAACACCTCATTTTGAGAAGCAGCTCTCCAAACTATATATGTTGATTGCTCTTGACGACCAGTCCCATCGAATAGAGCCATGTCGAATTTTTCACCTGCATCACTATGTCGAAGTATTTAGAATAACGTGAACTCGGCTTCTTGATTACTCAATCTTCTCGTTCTGAATCCTGATACACACGTAAAGAGTGATTAATCTAGACGGACAAACTTAGGTCGATCCGTTAGTGAGACACCTTAGTGTACGATTCGGGCAAATCTAGCAAAATTCTTGAGCGGTCCAGGGTGAAAAGTAAGCCGGTGACATGCCGATCTGATGATCTCGATTGACCGATCACGTTACCGCATTCCAGAAAACCCTAATTTTGCCTTTCTCGCCCCTGATCTTTTGTTAAATGGGTGTCATGGTTTCCGCTTTAACGAGAAACAAGCATACGTCCGCCTTCTAGAACCTGCTTAAAAGTGTTAAAAGTGTGTCAGTAGAACCCTGAGGACATCCTGTTTCAGGCGTTCCCGTTCAGGCAGGTAGGGTAGTACGGCAAAAAGGTACTGGGAAAGAAAAAAGCTTGCAGTCAAAATATGTTATGCATTTTATCCAAGAAAAGATAGTATGGGAATGTATGGATCTAATGACAAGCGTATGAGCCAGACGAAATCGATATGATGTGTGTTGGAATCAAACGCCAGGATGGCGATATTATGACATTTTATGGACACAGTGCAGATGTGTGGCATGTTGACGTAACAAGAGAAATGGTGGTTGGATGAATAGAAACGGAATAGGCAGAATTGACAATGCGATGATGGAATGAAACAGGAGGACCAGAATGGACCTCAGGGTACGGGAAGTGATGGGTGAGTGCGATGAAGAACTATGTATATATACCCAAAAATGGAAAAACAACTGTATGCAATATGTTTGATTGATATGGGAAAAGAGGATGCACGGGAAAGGTGACTTGAAGTAGTACTCATGGAGGTTACAGGGTGGTTCCTGATAACCCTAGACTGGTCGGGATCGGCGCCTTCTATTCCCTCCGCTCGTGGTTTGCACCCCACGCGCTGGCGGCGCCATTCAAGCTGCCGATGGCGGTGCCAGTGGTAGCGAAATCGAAGCCTCCAAAGCCGCCGGCACTAGTTCCGGGAGGCGCACCGCTAGACTTCCAGCTGAAACTAGCAGGCGTTCGAATGGGCGATGACATGGGACTAAAACCGGATGACGGATCGGATGATGAGAATGGCTGGAAAGTCGAGTTTGCGCTTGGAATAGGGACTGCGGCCGATCCCGTGAAACTAGACGAGGGGACGTCGGACGGGGAAGGTGCCTTGGTCAAGGAACCAGGTGCATAATAGCGTGATCTAGGTGACGTAGGATTGGGCAGGGAAATATTGAAAGGTTGAGCGGTAGGTGATAAACTAGTCGATTGAGCTTGGCTTGACGACGCATTACTGTCCCTGCGGAAGTCGGAATTAGGTGCTGAAGCTGGTAGTTGCTGACCTTGATTATGCGGTAGACCTTGTTGTAGTTGTAAACCGTAGCCTGTATTAGGACCAGCTGAAGCGGGCCCATGTGTGCCTTGGCCATTGGCGATTGGTATGGGATGAGCCGGCGTAGCAGTGGGTGAATTCATTGACATGCCCGCCAAAGCGACAGTATGAGCTATGCCACCAAACATTGAAGTATTCAAGGAAGACGGATGAGCGTTGCCTCTCTGACCAAGGGAGTTTTTCGAGTACGAGAGTCGGATTCCTCCCTTGACGAGGCCACCCTGCGGATTGGTACGAACGATCAGCTTTTTCTAGGGAGACGAGACGCAGAATGCGTTCTTGTAAAAGTGTGATAATTCTTTGCGTCGATGTGAGAGCAATATTCGCGAGGAGATCACTCACCAGATTGTGGCCATATAGCTCCTTTATAGCCTGACTTGCGTAAACAACCTCTTCAAATTCCACAAAGCACATCGGTCCGTTGATCTTCTGTCTGAACGACATTCGTTTGAATCCCGGACATCGGGAGAAGAGGCCCCTGAGCGATTCCTCCAGGAAGTTGGGTGGATGGGTAGGAGGCGAGATGGCGGGTAGGTTGCCGACATATAGGGTGTTGATCTAGGGTACTGGATCAGCACGACGTCCAATAGTGTTGGAACGAGGATTGAGGATTCAGAGTCGCAACACTGAGAATGAGACCGGAAGAATGCTGGCAAATGACTTACGGGTGGATTCTGGTCAGCAGGGTTACTTCCTCCTAGCAAGCCTCGACCACTCTCTGATAGTCTATCACTCCCTCCTGGCGGGCTACTTCCATAAACATCGTTCTGACCATTTCTACTCGCGTACCCACCACCGAAAGAGGGGATTGAGGGGGCGGTCCCATTTTCTTCACCTCGCAACCCACCGTGACTTTGATTGCGGTATCCGTCCATAATTCCTATCCCCACAGCGCCATTAACGCTCCATCCCTCCAGCTCATCTGCTTCTTCCGCCAAAGCTAACAAAGCTTTCGAATCCGTTTGACGTTGAGAAGGGGATTTGACAGAGAATGATGGCGACGTGGAAGGGTTGGACTGGCCTGAAAGGTTGGAATAGTTATTCTGAGCCGATATGGAGGGCGGGAGCGATTGTTGAGGAGGTGGCAGCGTAGCGTTGGAGTTTTTGTCCTCGGAGCCGTATGCTTGAGGAGGTTGATTGGAAGTGGGCGAGAATGGTGGAGGAGGCATACTTGCCATTTCATCGGAGGAAGATCTTTCACGCTGTCCAGGTGGTGGGTTTGGCCATTGATCCCATGCCTCTCTCATTGATGAGGGATATGCTTGCGCACTCGGAGCATTCGACGTTCCTCCAGAATTGATCGAGGCTGGGAGGTTTCCTGGTCCAATCTGCGGGCCGGAAGCACCAGCGACATTCGATAATCTGCCTGATCTCAAAAGTAATCCCACTAATTCCTCTCCGGACGTAGTCTTCTTAGTATGCAGATTCTTCTTCGCCATCTCAGCTTTCAGTGTAGCTCCAGTGAGAGGGTCAATCTTCTTTCCCTGTAGCGATTCTCGTGCAGCTAAAGCATCCGTCCGAGTCCTAAATCGGGCGAATCCGATAGTCTGCCGGCGGGTGGGTAAAGGCGGGTTCCCAAGGTGAGGGCCCGAAGGTGCTGAAGGTGTGAGTGACATAGCCGCCGAGGGTGTGGTCGAAGCGGAAGTGGAAGCTGTAGCGGCCATTGTGAGGGAAGCCATGGCTTCTTCAAGAGCAGGTTGAGTGAGCGGATAATCGAAAGGTTCGCCATTAGCTTGCGCTTGTGCTTGAGCAGCAGCTATTTGGGTAAGTTCCGCTAAGAGAGCAGCAGCTGGTTCACGACGACTCGACCCGGAAGGTAATTTGAGGGTAGCGGCTTCGAAGCCAGGTGCAAAAGTGAAGATGTTCTGGAATTCTCGTTCCTGTGCGAGCTCATCAGCATCCGTCAAAAGGCTCAACGCTTCGGTTTCGAATGAATCGGTCGACTTACCGACATGTCCTCCGGAAACCCGACCACGAAGATCGTACTGATGACTTCTTGATCTTCCCCGTCTTCCTCCTTTTCTCGTCTTTCTCTGTCCCGCCGCCTCTCTCGACTTTCACCTGGACCTGAATTGGGTCGGGGCCCTAATCCCCCGAGCGAGCTTGAAATTGATGATCTTCCTACTCCACCGTAGACTTCTTGGGGGTGAGGTGGAAGATGACCTGGGCCACCGTTGGGTATAGAGGGACGCTGATACATGTGCTGAGGTTGAGGTGGACCACCAGGATAACCGCCATGGGGTTGCTGACCTCTCCACCCGTTTGGGCCGGGTCCATTCGACCAAGATGCCCCGATCATACTGTTCGGTGACATCGGTCCTCCTATTCCCATCATACCCGTTGCACCTGTTGCGATAGAATGTATGGGATCGGGCGGCATAGCGTGCTGAGGCGGAGGTACGTAAGGAGGGGGATGAGGAGGCGGTGATGATGTCACAGGAGGTAGGAATGCTGTGGGCACATTCGACATATATGGTTGTTGACCAGGCTGAGTGTAATCACCATAAGCGGTAGGCGATGTATGCTCCATCTGGCTGAAACCATTGGGATATTGCTGGTAACCTTTTGATTCTCTGTGTGACATAGAGACGCCGGATGCGGCTGATGATACGCGTGGGGGTTGAGGTGGTTGCATGCTTGACATTGATTGATAGTGAGAATGTGACGAGGAGGATGGTGTTGGAGACGGTAGCGATGATGGTGGAGACACCATCTTGTGTGTCTTTTTGTTTATTGTCGGAGAGGTCTTGCTGGATGCTAAGTCTTGTTGGCGAGTCGGCCGAAGTTATCTGCCTCGAAAGGCTTTGATAAAAGTTCAAAGGTGTCCTGACAAGCTTCAATGATCACTATAGCTTGTCCTGACGAGCAAGGGGGTGAATGGCTGTTTTCAGTCTCTATATCATATTCTCATCGACCACCTTCTGACTGATACCTCCTCTTCACCAATCGCGCCGAAGTGTCGTGATCGTTGGATGATTTGGCGATGATCGTTCTTGTATTATCTAGTTGTGTGAGACGCGTCAGTTGAACTGCACATATGGTCAAGATGAGGTTGAGGATGGATGGATGTAAGGGTGTTTGTATTATTATGATGATGATGATGATGGATGATCAAAACAAGGTCCATGCGCGCGAGTGAGAAGAAGGGGAATCATCTTCTAATCATCATCAACAATCACTTACCCCGTATGAATTTCAGTTAAGTGATTATGCGGTTTATCTTTTCTTCTGGGTGATGTTGAGTCGGAGTGGGTGGTATGCGTGATGATGCTGGTGGTGATGATGATAATATTATGCGATGCTATGAATGTGGATGATGATGATATTGTTGGGTGTTGTGAAATGGGATATCCAGGGTCGTGATGGAATGTTGATGTGGGACTGTTGTTGTTGTTGTTGTTATTGTATGGTGGTGTGTTTTTGTATGGTGGTAGTATGGTGATAACATGAATTACCCAGGGTAATGGTAATTGGTAATCCGCCACTCACTATACACTATACACCCTTAAACCACGCGCAAGGACCCTCAATTCCCAATCAGGCAGATATCGGATATATGCGGTGTTTACATCGTGGCGCATCCATGACGGGTGGGATACACGTGTCATGCGGTTTGATCGATCCCAGTTGGAGACTCCGCATTCCATGTTTGACAAGTTGGGTTCACGAGGAAAGTGTAGGTAGAGTATGGGTGAGACGACGGGGTAGGGTGATCCAGACTAGATGACATTGGAGCTTCCTAGTGTGACTGCCTCTACATGACTGATGGTAGGTAGATGTACGAATCAGCGAGGACCTCAGCTGGATGTACTACAAGTATACAGTGCGGAATGAAAATCATGTGTTGTGCGAAATGCCCACTTACCAGTGGCTCCGATCCAAGCAATGTGTAGGGTTCACATCGTTTGACGACTTAGCTGCCCCGACTCGTCTATCTTGCTATGTTTGTTATTGATATCGTAGGAATACATATCGTTGATACGATGTTACCAGCGATACAAATATACGTTAAGCGATCAGGTGTCAGAATCTGCGTGTCGATTTCATTGAGATCATGATGACGCAAAGGCAGCTTTGAATATTTGATTCGTAGTTGTAATATCGTAATGGCAAGCGTGTTGTTGCATTACGAATGAATCCTATATGCTATTGGCGGATCTCGCCGGAGTATAGATGATTTCCGTTTGATGCGGACCGCGGCAACTAGTCTGTTAATTTGGAATTTCAGAGGAGACGTCGATCAGTGTATGAGGGAGGATTCTTTTATCCTTATCTATCGAGTCGAGTCAACACAACAAGCAAAAACAAAAGATATACAAGACTCAGTGCACATATAGGTTAACCCAGTGCCAATCTAGTCTGAACTGTCAAGACAAAACCCCTTCCTTCAAGATGACCACATCAAAAACAAACGGCCATACATTGGCACCTATAAAAGCTTCATCGCTCTACTTCACCCCTCTCCCACCAACACACGTCGTCCCTCCAGGGAAAGAATCTCATGGTCGATATATGCTTACGATACCATGGAACAGAGTATCAGGATGGGGACAACCCAAGATAGGACCAAGGCAAGATTTAAGCTTTGATCCGCTCGCTGGGGTTCTGCAATATGCTGTCACTTGCTTCGAGGGTATGAAGGTGAGTAGTACCATTTTGTGCTAGATCAGACCACCTACCGACACGACTTCTCGAATATGTCTTTTTTCCTCTACCTCCTTGACTTCCTGCCTGTCTTTCGCTTGTCTCGTTGAACCATACCCCTTCTCTTCCTCCACTGTTCCTTCTTCGCTTTCTTTGATATTCACTCATTCACCTCTTTCCGATGCATCGTATCTCCTACCATCTTCTACCACCTCCTTAGTCTTCTTCCATCTTCCACTTCTTCGGTACATCATCACTTTCTACTATCTGGCTTCGAAGCATAATACTGCTTTACACGTACCGCATACAATATCCCGAATTGGCTGACGGATCTCTAACCTACCTCGAACAGTGCTACAAAACAGATCAAGGCGATGTCCGATTATTCCGACCGAACAAGAACTTTGACCGACTCAAGCGATCAGCCGCCAGACTAGGTTTACCGGTGAGTCTGAGTCTGATGCCCTAGCTCTATTGCCTCTGTCTTGCGACTTAATGGTTCGTCTCCTCATAGTGCGAATGGGACAACGATGAACTGTTAGAATTATTCGCTAAATTGATGGCATTGGGTGAGTATCATATCCTGAGCCTGCATTACTACATTCTTCTGACATATTACATCCGATGTTCCAGAAACACCCCTCGTCCCCGATACAGACGGATCCAACCTCTACATCCGACCTACACTCCTCGAAACGTCCGAAGGATTCGGTATAAAAGAAGACGCCTTCGCTGGAGAAGCCTTGCTTTACGTCGTCACGACTCTGAACCTCGGTAAAGGGCTTTACCCCTCATCAGAGCCCGAGAACAAGGGAATCAAATTGGACGCCTGTAAGGAATTCATCAGAGCTTGGCCTGGAGGTACGGGAAGTTACAAGCTCGGAGCGAACTATGGTGAGTCATCTCAATCATCCGTATTCTTTCCTATCTGCTTAGATTCTATATAAGATAATTTTGAACAATGTCGTGGGCACTCGTATTGATTTAACCCCATTGGAATGAGCAGGTACCGTCAACATCTCGAAAAAGCCAGGATACGCCATGTCCCTCTGGCTGCACGGTAGAGAAGACTTCATCTCTGAAGCGGGAGCTATGAACGTGTTCATCGTTAAAGAAGCTGCCGATGGATGTGAGTGGTCCGCTCCACCCCAAACTCCAATGTCTACGTGTCGCAGAACTTGCAATGACGGTGTTGAATGATACTCTCATTGCTGATTTGGACTGATGTTGTTTTCAGATCTCGAATTCACCACGATGTCGCTGAATAACGGGATCGTTCTCCCCGGTGTAACGCGAGAATCGATCATTGAATTACTTGAGGAACACGCTTCGGGCAAGAAAGATTTCCCGATAGATGGTATACCCAGGAAAATCAGAGTTGTCGAAAGGGATATCTCGATGCCTGAGATCATTGCTGGGCTGGAGGATGGGTCTTTGAAAGGGTAAGCATTGTCCGGCTGTGATTTTGTTATTCCATCCATATCACCTTAGCTCGTCGTTTCTGAGCAGACCATTCTCAACCCCGGATCTGTCTTGGTCCACAGCTGACTAATGAGTCATCCCCATAGAATGTTCGGCTGCGGAACAGGTGTGGTCGTAGTCCAAATCGGTGAAATCCAATATCAATCGAAGACCTACCACATCCCCTCTAACCCCATCATCAAGATCCTCAGAGACACTATAACGGGTATCCAAAGGGGGAAGATCGATGAGGGTAAATCGTGGAGTTACAAGGTACCCGAATGGAATCCTGAGGGCAAAGAAGGGGACGAGGAAGAGCATGTCACCGCAGCGTAGAAAGAGATTGTCGCTCCCCTAATCCTATTTCCAGATCAACGAGGCTCAACAAAAAGGCGCTTTTTCTTACTTCAATCATACGATCCATATGACTACAATAAGGCAGAACAGCAACAAAACCGGATGACAGCATCCTCACAGATAGATACATATAGAACTGTTATTTTATCATTTGGAGATCGCGATGCCACTCAACATGCTTGTGTGTATATACATATACACTTGATCGCTACAGACCCGATGACAATGCGATGTTTATCTTGATACACAGACGCAGATCACTCCGGGAAACGATTACTCCACCGATTGCATGTGTATTGTCGGTGAGCTCTGATCGAAGCAATGTGTATGTGGTCAGTCGAAGAAGCATGCAATGCAGGATTTACACTTATTTCTTCAATCAACCCTTTCCCTATCCATCAGAAGTAAACCCTGCTTATGGTCTCGAACTAATGTCTCGTCAAGAACATTGTCTAGCACTTACAATCAAATTATCTTATACCGCTTCGATAAATTGTACCGAATTGCACCACCTACTCGTTTCTATCGCTTTCACCTTCACCATTATTGCCTCTCCGATAGTAGCGCAGAACTTCCCCAAAGGATACGATGGCTGCTATGCTATACCTTCAGGCGGATCGCCCACTGGCCCAGATCCTGCTGAGTTCAATTTACCTCATAATAATCGAGATCGATGTATTGTGAGTGGTTGGTTTGAGAGCATTCGGGTTCACCAACCATGATGGTCTACTTTAAAAACCTCGTCAAATGATGTTCTCTTGTTGACAGTGGACTCGGACTGACGCTGGTGCATGACACATAGGCGACCTGCACCCAATCGGAAATCGCATCTACCTGGGCTTTCTTCTGGTACACCATCGACGCCGTCAACCCTGAAATAGCTATTCCGAATTGTCGATGCTCTCAGATCGCCCCGCCTGTCGGAAATTGGAGGCACGGAGATGCTGTGGGGGATTGTTATCTTGACGGTGATGAGACTGAATATGGGGTGAGCAGATACGAATCCAATCTGACCCGATCTGATCTGATCTGATCTGATCTGATCTGATGCAACTATCTATCCCTGATGCCGCGAGGACGATGAGCCAATGAAAGGCTGATTATGTATTTCAATTCTCAGTCTTACCTCACCTTCACGGACTACCAATTCACAGGATGTTACGATGCGATCAGTCCTAACGCGCCTCCGCCTTTCAACGTGGAAAATATCGATCAATGCCTTGCCACTTGTCCTATACTCTTACCCTCGAACGCAAATGGGAGCTTGGAATACGCTATAGTCACAATCAATGTTTCCGATCAATGGTTATGCCGATGTTCATTCAAAAGTGCGGATGTCCCTCCTTTCCCACAGACCGTCTTGAGCGTCTGTGATTATAACCAGTTCTTCATCTATGAGTACACAGGGTCAATTACACCTAGTCAAGCTGCCAAACGAAGAAGGAGGAGGTCGCTTGACATCGATACTCGAAAGAATAGGCTTGGAGCAGATAGATGTCCTGAAGGTCTCGAAGCTTGTCCCTTGTCCGAAATTGAGTCCCAGTCGGGGGGTCATTTCTCAGGCGAATATGAAGTGCGTTGATGAGAACCATACCGCGCCATGAGTCGTCACAATTATACTTCAACGAGAAGTGGGATTTCCCAACGAATTCTATGATCATTCCTATTCATATATAGATGACGCGTGGGATGCGGCTGACCGTGTTTGAACAGTGCATCGATACGAGCAACGAGCTGGAATCGTGTGGAGGATGCATCTTCGGTCCAGGAATTCAAGGCGTCGAGTGAGTCCTGCAGCCTCAGTCCTTTCTTGGGCGCACCTCTGATCTTGGATGTAGCTGCACCATGATCCCTGGCGTTCTTCCTGGATATGTTTCTTGCCGCGAAGGGATATGCGAAGTATCAGGATGCGAAGATGGCTTTCAACTCATCGACAATAGATGTGTTTTGACAGGCGTCGAGTACTGAGGGACATGAAGAAGGATCGTAATTAGCAGCAGTCTGCAATTCTTTGCCAGTTGCCAAGACCATGTCGAGATGTCGGTATTCTTCGAGTCAACTTTCTTTGGTGTTTCGTGTAACTTCTACTATGCATGCCATATGTTCTGTGCAGTGTCCATATCATGAAGCGTTTACCAGCGCACAGCGTTCGGGGCGTGCTCAGGAAAAAGGTACGAACCCTTGTGACTGACATTACGGCATGTCGTCGATCGAATGTAAACAAAAGTCAGTCATGATTTCCGAAGTCGGAAAGATCACAGATTGAGCGAAGGAAGACATGAAAAACAAGATACATTTGCGATAGTATCATTCAATCTTCTATTCTCGATGCTTAGAACCGGACACACTGCAAGGATTTCGATGTCGACGGAAGCTTAGCACATCCAACCTTCACTCGTCGTTCCTATACTTCTTCGCTAACTCAGCATGACCCATGACCTGATCGACCCTTCTCTGTGGGCAGAATTAGAAGAAAAAGCACGGACACAATTCCAACCGAATCAAGGATTATCTTTTGGGCCATTCTTATTTGGCTACGCAGCAGATGGATTCGCCTATGGTCTATTAGCTCTACAGGTTCTGCAATGGTATACTTTGTCATATCGCACAGAATCTAGGATCATCAGGATACTGGTGGTAAGTCATCCATTCATTCATTCTTCTTCACCTTCACAGACACTTCTGCGTATAGCCTCGGCCAAGTCAGATGGCACTTGATAACGGTGCATGATATAGATCTGGACCTTCCTCCTCAGCACAGTGTACACCATCTTGACCATTCGATATATGTTGAACCTCTTTGCGTATGGGTTCGACATCTACCGAAACTTTTACAATTTCTCCTGGGTTTCGTCTTTCTTCCTATTGAGCGGACTAATCCAAGCGCCCATATCGGTGAGTCGAGTCTTACGGCAATGATCACTTCTCCCTCATGCCCGTTGCAGATACACCGCTAACGCGGGATGTTTTGTAGTGCTTCTTTGCGCACAGAGCTTACATCTTATCAGGAAAATCGAATCTGTTAGCGTGGATTATCTTTCCTATCGTGTGAGTCTGCCCCAATGAATCTCCCTTTGAGCTGTAGCTTATACAAGGATCCGCAGACTTGCAGCCTTAGTCATATGTATCTCGCTGAAAGCTACCGCTCCGTCAGTCTGGACGCAGCATCTTGTTGAAGACTCACCTGTGCGTACCAAAGGTCTCGGACCTGATCAAAATTGGCGCATTGCTGATTGTTATGATAGGCCACCATGGCGCTCACTCTTAGTTGGGTAAGTGCGATACCTTGGCATTCAGTGTCAGTCTCTGAATTGGAGCTGATCGCGCTCTCTCGCAGCTCTCGTTGAATGTTCTCAGAGACATCGCGATCAGTGTGAATATCAGCTGGTGCTTATTAAAAGGAAAGTCAGAGGTCAAGGCTTTCGAGCAAACGGATAGATGGATCAAGAAGGCCATCATGTGAGTCAATATTCAAGGAGACATCATGGTTGTATCACTCCTTCACTTGATGTGCGAGACCCAGCCTTCAGCTGACTGAGACCTGAATAACGCAGAATCTTTATGGAAGCTCAATTTGCTCCAACGATCTTGTGCGTCCATAATCGTGGGAGGACTCGGCTAATTTTGGAATAGTGGACTAGCATTCATGATCTCGTTCATCGTCATGCCTCAATCGAATCTTTCGGCTTTCTTCTTGTCAGTGGTATTCTGGTTGTCATGTACAATATCGTACAAAAAGCTGATCTTTCCGCGACAGGTGCACCCCGAAAGTATACGCTATCACCCTGATGGGTGCCTTGAATGCTAGGCATTTCTTCAACAGAGAATTGGTACCACCTGAGTCTTTCCGGATTGTAAGCTCACCCCAGATCCTCGGTGACGACACACTGTAAAGATGCTAACGTGCTCATATAGGATCGACCCATTACCAGTCTCTTCCATCCCTGCGCATCTGCTGTCGCTCATTTACTACCGCGCAATACCAAATCCGCTTCGGGCAGATATAGAGCCTCTACGGCTGATGCTACACAGACGGAAATCCATGTCGAGACTGAAAGTGTTCAACAGGTGAGCCACCCGCCCAACCCTAGCCATTATCGTGCAGTGAACAGCGGAGCTGATGAACACGAAAGACTTATCAACTTGAACCGTTGCAAGAGGCGAAATCGATAAATCGGGATCCGCAGCCTTACACTTCGCCTTATTCCCAGGACTTGGGAGGTGCGTCTCTCCAAGGAGGAATAGGTTATTATGGGCATCGAAGTCGGAAACGGGAATCATCCGGTTCGTTCCTTCTTCATTATGAGTATATTTTGAGAGTGCTTTGATGCTGAGTATCCAGATTGCAGTCCCTGGACGATAGAGTCGTATAAAAAGTGCATACATGTAATTACGGAATCGATGCGAGATTTGTGTCAACCGGACAGAGAATACTGAGTACAACGTCTGGGCACGAAAAGCAATGGACATCAAGGACAACACTTTGAGAACTTGCCACTCAATGTTTGACGCTCTTCCACCATCGACTAGCCTGGTCGCTCATCGACGACCTCAGGCTTCTTCCAAGCGTCGAGGCGGCTGGCCCAAATGCTGAGATCTCGTCGCGCAGCCAAGATTTACGTTTCGAAGAGTTCGAGTTCTCATCGATATCATTGAGATCTCCAATTTGATCGGAATTCAAGATATCTTCGAAACTTGGGGTGCTACTACAGGCGCTCGTGAAGCTTCCCTCGGATCCGTAATCATCTATGGAGGCAATGGATTCGTGGATACTCGTTTTCCGTGACAAAGTGTCATAGAAAGATCGCCCATTGCCAGACTGGCTGGAAACAGATGAAGCATCGCCCTCTTCGGGACCCGAACTTGCGATCCTGGCGTTGGTGAATGGTTGACAAACATCGCCGTTAATGGGTACGATGTCGTTGAGATCTAAGCTTTCATGCGAGAGAGGCGTTTTATGATAAGGATCGTCTGGTTCTGCCTCCCCATGCGAAGAGTAAAGACTTGGATATCTCTCTTGCATCTCTGGGACACCGGACGTCAGATTGGACCCCAAGAACGCAAGATCTGTGTCAGTCGGATAGATCAGATGTAGTGGCTTTGTCGGGGATGTGTTAGGCAGAGGAGATGTCTCGAATGAGCGATCAAATGGCGGACGCAGGAAAGAAGGATTTATGCTGAATTGTCCCTTCGAAATTTGCTCGTCGATCGATTGAGCGCTACTATCCTCTGTATGACGGGATGCCTGGGTGGGATCGGACTGCCCATTCCGATCGAAAGCAGATCGCTGAGCAGCTATCGAATCAAATCTGTTCGCTTGTGACTCCATCTGTTGCGACAGCTCTTCAGTATAACGCAGACGGGCGCTCAGCATCTTCGCTTCAGCTTGTAAGACATTGACCCAATTTTGGCAGTCATTCTGATCCCCGCGGCCTTCGAAGCTTTCGATCTTATGCTTCATCAAAGCCTTGTTCATGTTCCTCGTGCTTTCTAGCAAATCCTGCGAGACTGTATCGAACTCCCTCGAAGGCGCGATATCAGTCTGCGAAACGTCGTTAGTGTCGGGTTCGTCATACATGTCGTCAAAATGTAGAGGTCCTGGCAGATTCAGGTCAAGGGAAGGCGTGGCAAAGTCCGCCGATGTTCGGAAGGTGAACTCAGGACCATCATCGAAGTTGAGGATAGCTGTAGACCCTTCAAGTCGTGGTGAAGAGATACGCCGATCACGTATGGGTGTGTGTCGTGCATGACGACTGCTAATAAAACCAAGACTCGACCGCAGGTGTTCTGCAGCAGATGACAGACGGCTTTTGAAGGATGAACTCATGTTTGTCTGGGTGCAAGCCGGGTGGGGTGAAGTATTTCTTTCGCTCTGAATTTGGACTTGAAGATGCTGCGCGTCGAGGTGAGGCTTGATGTGTTGAACGAGTTTTGTGGACAGCTCGCGGGTTGTGGGTTATATAAACAGCGCATGCAGATCATCAGTGTCCTTCCATGTGTTTTTTCCAAGATGTCTTTAGTCCCACATAGTGAGGCGAGACTTCCTTTGAGGTCTCACCGACCTTGTCGGACTCCCTGACGTCGCAAGTTGCTGTACTCAAAGGAGTTTTTCCCACCATGTTTTGGGTCAGTCTATGATGCCATCCAGGATAAACGATGCCACACTAACTGCGTCAATCAGTTCTGCGGAGTATATCGCATCATCAAGCTCACACAGGCTACTAATGATGGCTGCATCCGCGATCTCCCTCAGACTGACAGTATATTATACATTTTCTGATATTATAAATTCACAATACACTGCCAAAGAGAAACCCAAAGATGGAGGAGAAAAGAGATTATTTCAATTGTCCACTATGATCAACAATGTCCGTTGATGGAAGTCTAAAGCCTAATACTTGATGGTGAAGATTTGGTTGGTGTTGCCCTCGAAGCATTCCCAGGTTTGAAGTCTTTCCTCGATATCGTAAGGGGTACCGGCAGTCTTGCCTGAGCCAAGGGTGACATCGAGACAGGTGTCTAAGGCAACAATCAATTGCGAATTAGCATGCAATTCACATCATTGATGACGGTTGATAGTCGACTCACTGCCGCCGTTGTCCACTCTCAACTTATCACCGGTGTAGTCCCATCGTTGAGTCTCAGAAGCCTTGTTGCAATCATCGATCCATACCGCTTGACCGTTTCCACCAGCAACGTTGGAGTTGAGACACTTGTCAGGGAAGTCTCTGAGTTTGATTTCTCCCTTTTGACCACCGGTAACCCAGAACAACTGGTATTTGGCATTGTCAGAGTCGTTTGGTGCGCAGTAAGCGATGTTCACTTGAGTACCGGCATCGACCTTGGCTCCGTCAACGGTGACACAGAGATCATCTCTTCCGACAGCTGCAACGAAAGCACTACGTGTCAGCCTCTGACCACCGTGACGCAAGCTGAGTCGCATGGATCACTCACGATGCAGTCTGTGGGATCCGTCAGTGGGATCGTCGTACACATCCTTCTTGGGGATCGTGGGCGCAGGTGTCGATCCACCGTTGTCACCACCGTTGTTGCCACCATTGTTACCACCGTTACCGTTGGGGTCCAAGTTGTTGCCATTCTCATCGATGGGGAACCAGACTAAGCCGAGAATATCAGCCGGAAGCTTCACGAGAATAGTACGATCGGAATACTCACTTTGGTTGGTGTTACCAGTGGTACACTTCCAAGTTTGAGTACCTTCGAACTCAGAGCCTTGGTCAAGACATTGGTCACCACCAGTGATAGCGATTCTGTTGTCACCGGTCAAGTACCAGGTTTGTTGGAAGAGTCCAGGGTACGATTTCCAGAGCTGAACAAGCATGCTGCAGTCAGCAATCCATCGCTGTTTAGCGGTAATATCGTGTACTCACCTTGACGATCTCGTTGTTGTCTCTACCGGTACCGGCATCAAGAGCTAAACCGGAAGAGTGGATGACACTACCTGATCCAGGGTTGATGTTCCACTTTTGGGCGTTGGCACAGTCGACGGTTTGAACTCTGACACCGTCTCCGAAGGCATCTCCTGGCACGGACAGACATTGACCGTTTCTGTTGGACTTGATTCGGACACCGTCATATCGTTTACCGAGGTTTCTGTCGACAGGGGAGGCCGAAGCAATGGCCAAGAAAGGAAGAAGAGCAATGAGAGAAGTGAATTGCATGATGTGAAAAGTATGCGATGATTAGTCAGTGAATGTGAGACAGAGAAAGCTAATTATATGCGCGAAGAAGGTTGGCGGAAGACTCTTGATGGATTGTTGAACGAGGAAATGGGAGATGATCCTGCTCAGAAATCGGTCCTTATATATCTTGCCTTCTTGGAAGACTGCTGGAGCAGTTCGGCCGGTCCGAGCATCCTTCTGCTCAACAAACAACAAAACAAACAAACAAAACAGCCATCCAAGGCGATTTCGATTGAAGGTCATATGACCTTCCGAGCGATTCTTTCCCCCGATGACGTTTGATCCTGCAAGCCAAGATGGTCCGTCCGAAATGTAGTGGTCCGATGCATGTTCGCGACTTTTGTGGTCGTTGAATTCACTCGGCGGACCAAGACGGACATCCGGATTGAACAAACAGTACTATACCACGTTGGGCAGGAGTGTTTGAGCGGAACCGAATTTCGCTTGCCATGACGTAGTTTGAGAGACGCAATGTTCTCGTGTAGGGGACCAAAGTAAGGGAGCTATGTTGTGTGCGGTCGTTATTGATGTTTGCGAGACGGACATGTTTCATTAGATGACCTGTATCAGATAGGTAAACACGATAACGTTTGATCTAACCCCGTCCGTCGATCATGCTTATTTATTATTTACATGGTGCCTTCGATCTCATGGGGGAAACCAGAGGCGGTGACGAGAGTAAACAGCGGACAGTTGTTGCGGATAGGAGAAATTCCCCAAAATGATTCTGGGGTATCCACTCACGCAAACAAGAAAAACCGGGAAGTCCGCAAAGTTAAGCATGCCCAGGAACCCTTAGGCTCGCCGACGCATTCCGTCCCTTCCCATGGGATTTCCTTGGCAGCGTCTAAACAACCGAATACAAATGCCAATAAAAGCAATGCGTACCGAGATTACAGGCATGTCGGTCTCTTTGCCTTATTTGCCCCAGCTCAGTTCCTGGCTTGAGCAGGGAGAGGTGCGAACATCGAGCTTTAGCTTTGAATGGCTTAGTCTCCTGCAACACGGAAACCTTGGCCACTGCGGATCTTACCAAACTTGGGTGTAAAAACTCAAAGCTATAAACACCGCTCCGATACTCACACCAGATGGACCGAGCTTGTTGAGAGCAGTTCTGATCACTTGACCGATTTTCGCGAGGATGGCTTGTCGACGCCGAATTGACCCCCGAATGACAGCGTCATAAGATCAGTCAATCAAGTATGACACCATTTGTGCTGATGTTCCCGACAGACCCTCTAGACAAAGGCATGGAATAGAGTGCATTGTCGGCATATGGCTCACACGGAGCATATTGCATTGTACAGATGATGATTATAGTTTAGGGGGACTTATTTAGCAGTCATCGGAAGGGTCGTCACCAAAAACGGAGAAGATCTGTTGATGACTGCCAGGAAAACATTTCCAGATTTGGAGCCTTTTGAGTCTGTCGTAAGATTTCTGAGGTGTTCTTGGCGAATTATACTCAACATCAAGACACAAGCCCAGCGCTTCTGAGGGGTCTACAATGACGTGGTCCTTTCGCATCAGCTACAAACACGAGATGTGGACAGTCAAGACTCACTCCTCGAATCGAGCGCCAAAGTGGTCCCGTCCCAGAACCAGCTCTGGCCGGTGTACGGACTTCCACACCCATATGTTGTTAGTCGACTACCGTTCTTAGGGTTTTGTCCTGCATCGAGACATAAATTTGGGTGAGCTGGAAGAAAGACATGTGCCGATGTGCCAAGTGTGATATTCCAAAGTTGTAGGCCGACATATGGGGATGTGTCATGAAGGCAATAAGCGCTGAGCAACTTGTCAGCCTGCATCTCCAAAACCACTGATGAGGACGACGTACATGTCCACGAGCTGATTTACGGATGCGACACCGTTTCCCACCATCACACACAGGTCTTGTCGGCCATAGGCTAATTTGTGCTTGTTCAGTACTGTATTAAAGCTGTCCCAATTTGGATCTTTTGACTCACGGTGTATTCGTCGACCCTTCCCATTTGGCTTGTCGACATACACTTTACCAGAAGGTATGGAAGGGTTGATCCCAGGCTTCGTGGGGGAAGCGCCGAGTATTGTCCATACTACTCGGAACGGTCATTCAGCGACTGACTGCAAACAGGCAGAAACAATAGATGTTTGATGAAAGATCAAGGTACATCGTACCTTGATTGGTGTTTCCAGTCACGCAGGTGTATGTCTGCGGGCCGTTTTGTCCTTCGTCCAGGCACTGGGACCCTCCAGTGATAGCGATTCTATTGTCATCGGTGAGGTACCAGCTGTACAAGGAGGTGGAGAATCAATATTTATCTGTATGACCTGGCTTACGAGTCGATCTTCTCACGTCTGTTGGAATAAACCTGGATAGGAATGCCATATCTGAACGAAGAACGATTGCTCTCGTCAGCTTGATATCGGACAACTCATTTGCCATGGGAATCTAGGTGATCTGACATGCTCACCTTGATGATGGCGTTATCCTGATCACCTGTTCCAGCATCGAGAGCCCAGTTGGTACCGCTGATGAGTATACTACCAGACCCTGGACTTACGTCCCACTTGACGGCGGTTTCACAAGGGACGCTCGTGACTCGGGTACCGTCTTTCCAGTCTGACGGTCTCCCGACAGGTGATAGACACCTGAGAGAACGATAAGATTGGATCTTGATGCCTGAGTATCGTTTCGACAACGGATGAGCGGCGACTCCAACGAGAGCGAGCAAAGCAGAAAGTGATGCCCCGTTGATGCCTAAGTACATCTTGACAAGGGAATAAGTGGCAAGGATGGGGTCGTATCTATGAGAAGTCGCTGACAGGCTGCAAAGACAGATGTGGGCTATCGTCACGATCGATCAGATAGAAGGTAGTGGCAAGGAGGTGATTAGTTGATGAAAGATCATGAGGTCAATCAATGGCAGGCTTCCCCATGTACGATGCGTTTGTTCTTCTTTCCCATCAGCGTCGATCAGTCTGGCAATCAGCTATCCACAACACGCTGCAGTCGGACGACTCCCACGTCATCATTGGAGGGGCCCTGACATCCAACAAAGATCGGCGCTCTGAATGCTTCGTGCATGCGAAGTGCATCAAGTGTATACATGTGACGTACGAAATCTGCGGGGAGTACGATTACCAGTGTACATTTCTAGCAAACGGAGCGAAGAGCCGAGGATTCAATGATGGATGGCCTTCGACTGTGGACGAAGGGATACGGCTTCGCCAAAGATCGCTATTATCTCCTGTCCGCAGCTCTGCGCTTGAAGAAGAGTCTCCTACTCCTGTAATCGAGTCATCTGATTCGAATGACTCATGAATCTCGCCCAAGCTATCCGCATCCGAACCACTGATGTCGCTTTCGGAATATGTGATACTATTCACTGGACTTCGTATTGGACTGATGATCTGAGAGGAGCTGTGCGAAGGCGAAATTACAAATTGGACCCGCTTTGCCGCTCTGTAATTGGTGTTATTTTGACCCCACATATCTGATCCTTGAGGTGCGAACCCGCTATAATCGAGAGGTGCCATGTATTTAACGATCTGAGAATCTGGCCCCGAAACTCCTGATTCTAGCAGCGGGGAAGACGGCGCGGATATTTGGGAAGGATACAGCTGAAGAGATGAGGCGGAGGTAAATGGTACGTTAAGATCGTTCGACGAGTAAAGCGACGGAGATCTCTGAGTTGGCTGGTTGAAGTTGAGTCCGAGTGGTACCAATCCAGAGCTGTCGCTTCCTAGTTGAGGACCTGCTGGCGTACTGGTCGTTTCGTTGGTGGGTGCGACTGGGGGGATGTCCACGCCACTGTACGATTGAATAGACAATATGGGCCTGGACGGATCGGAGGCATTTTTAGAGGACCAAGTCCCTACCTCCCGCTGAGGATGTTTACCGAAATGAGCGAAGATATGGTCTCGCGGTACTGGCGAAGAAGGATCGTTTCCCGCTGAAGTATATGGGATCGGTGATGTGTTGAGTCCACTGTAAGTGTAGACTGCCATATTGGGATTAGCACTTGATCCTCCACCCGTATATTCATTACTCTGATTAGCCTTTCGAGGAGATTGCCCCCATAAATCCCTCGATTTATATATATACTCCGGAGAGATCGGTTGCGTTGAGTTGAACGGACCATACTTCGGGGGGATGATTTCGTATATGCTGCTCCTGTCAGCTGCAGTAGGAACAGAGCCGGAGAAAGCTTGTCCGGTTCCGGATGCCAAAGAGATAGTACAATCATTGAGATTGATATTCCAGTGATTATGGATCGTGGATCCAGACTTGCCATTACTGTTGTATGATCGATTCGAGCTGCTAGCGTAATCAGATGGGGAGTAGGAATGCGCTTCTGATGGGGAATATCCGTAATCGGCTGGAGCAATCTCTGCCAACCCGATAGGCACTGTAAGCTTGCTTGTATGTCGCATGCGAAGGACCAGTAGACGGGCTACCAATTACTGTCGGTTAGACGAGCTCTTCCACGATCTGTAAATTCCCGAAAGCCCCGCGATGCTGACGACCAAGCCTCTCGAAACGCATCTCTTGACCACACAGATCTGCTAAGACCGTTCGTATTTGCGGTACTTCGTATATGTTCTTTGAGGTCGGACCATATTGCCGAACCATCGACGCTGCGATAAGGTACGCTGAAGTCCTTATGACCGGCTGGAAAATAGTCAGTGAAGCCCATTCTGATAATATGAATATGTCATGCGTTGATTAAATGAGTTTGTCGCTTGAAATCAGTCTGAATAGCCTGTTTTTTGGCGTTCAATCAGTAAATCTGCTTTTCACGCTTATAGCACGACATAACCCTTGATATGTAAGAGAACTCGCCACCTTTATCTTGTCAGCCCAATGAAAGGAGGGAGGATCATTTCGGGATGAAACAAGTTTGTTCTACTTTGTTGCTGCAAAGTGCATTGCTGCATTATACTTTGGCCTATGTTATACTGATGAGCGGTGACAGTGATCACTAGTACCCTTCCAATTTTCCCACCACACTGCCTACTTTAGTCAATACCTCGTCCCATTCCTTGTCCCTGTCCGATAACCATGTGATAGCTCCGCCTGCACCTATGCTCAGTTCTGTAGGTACAAAGTTATAATTAGCGCGATAACGATGGATGACATGCACTCTGAGGGTAGCGGCGTGATTACTGAGACACCATTGCGGACTCACGTTCTCCTTCCGCCACGATTGACCGTATGACCACACTTAGATCCGATACGCCGTCTATCGATATATATCCCAGACAACCAGAATATATCCCCCTCCTCTTCTCCGCTTCGAAGTCGTCTAACATCTGGACCGAACGTAATTTCGGCGCACCAGTCATTGAGCCTGCAGGTTTGAGGTCAGCGTACATCGCACACATATGTAATCGATTCGTGTCACTTACCTGGCGGGAAACATCGTCTGACACACTCCACACTTCCAACATTCTCTGCTAGAGTTCCTTGTACGGTTGTCACCAGATTATGTACACCGTAAGACTCCAGGGCGATGAGCTTGGGCACAGAAACCGTCGAAGGGGTGCAGCATGATAAGAGGTCAGAGCGTATCAAATCGACGATCTGCCCAGAAGATCAGCTTTCATATCGCACAGGTATTCAATCTAGAGTTACCACTCACCATCAGATTCTCCGCCCTTTCTTTGTGATCCGTTCTAAGCTCTTCTCCTATCTGCGCATCCACCTTCCTACCTTCTTCCACGCAAGCTTCGCTCCCGATGTCTTGCCCTCCGCAACCCGTGCTCTTCGCGCACACACATTGTCCTGGCTTGATCCTCGCTCTAGTCCCTTTAATCGGCATCATTTCAACTCGTCTAGACTTATCGATCTTCAGAAATCTCTCGGGACTTGAGGATAGTATCGATAAGCCAGAACCCCTGGGCGTAGTGAGCGACGGAAAGTGGAGATATGTGGAATAATATGCTGGATTAAACGTCCTCAATCTAAGGTATAGCGAATACGGATTGAGGTTGGGCGATGAAGCGGAAAACTTTGTCGTGAGTGTCAATTCGTATGATTCGCCTTGACGTATTGCCTCCCTGCATGCATCTATCCGTTCTCTGTAATCTGATCCAGTGGCGTTCGGGCGGAATGGCGGAAAGCTGGTCGCAGGAATCGTTGAGGCGGGTGAAACACTACCCAGCACCATTTCGACGTCTTGAAGGTATTCATCCCATTCGTTGGATGTCACTCCGAACGTCACATCGTGAGAGCGAAGCCAATCGATCATTGATATGTCCTCCGAATCCTCATCAGTATCGCTATTTAGCGGATCGGACGGATGGCGTAAAACCCCTCTGACGATCCATTCGCCAGCATCTGTCCTCTCCGTAAGACGATCTACCCATCCCCAACATGCATCTACCTCCTCTGCCGCCTGCGCATCGACCCTTGGCGGACGCTTGTAGCCCTGCAGAGATTCCGCTTTCATCTCATAGCCGAAATATCCCACCCAACCACCTCTCCAGCCTTCCTTCGATGATTCCCCTAATGCAGCAGTGAGAGCCTGTGAGCCAGCGGAAAACCAGTCCCAGAATGTGATTTCTGATAGAATAAGATGACTCGGTGGAAGGTCAGATCGATGCAAGGTAACTTTCCGACTCGCGAGACAGTACGTCAGAAGAAATTCCGGGTTGGCGAGCGACGTCGTGGTAGCACGGGTAGGCTAAGAAAGGCTGTTGAGCTTGTGAATCCAGGATTTGAGATAACAAGACGCACCGTCTGACCATCAAGCCATACTTGTCCTGTTGCCTTTTCCTTGCCCTTCCTAGACCCCCGCCGTTTCTGAACGAGACTCTCATATACATCTTGGGTTCTCAATCCTTTGCCTAGTTCACCCAATCTTTTCTCCAGCAGCCGCAGACCGCTTCTTCGCTGGCCTATTCGGGATGGAGTTCGGGATGGCGACGGCGTGACAGGTGGGGTTGGGAGGGCGGATGAGGGTCGGGTACTGGGCCTGGATCTTGACGCGGCGGATACTCTGTAGGCACACGACGAGATGATGTGCGATGAAAGGGGAGGGAATGATGGGGGTGACGAATGATATTTGTTGACTTCGGACAGGAACGATTGAAGTAGCGCAGAGCCACGAGTGGATGATATCGACTGTACGAATGATACAAGTTAGTCTGACTGAGCATTATTAGAAGAAGAAACAAGACTGACCTCTGGATGGTACTGTACGCCCCAGATCGGGTATTCTCTGTGCCTTACGCCTTGTACAGTACTCGGTCGATCAAGAGTAGGAACGGATCGGGCAGTCACCTCCAGCTCATTAGGAATCGCTGCACATCTGTCAGGCTCGCTGAGAATGCTGGAGGCATTTGAGTACTCACTCGCAGGATCAATCGTTAGACTATTGTACACTACCACTTCAAACTCGTCCTGATTTCCCGAAGTCTGCCAGAAAGGTGAATCAAAAAGACCAATCTTGGGTTCAGCGGGTTTGATCAGTACAACATGTCCATGAGTGATTGCAGGAGTGTTGATAATCTGACAGACAGGTCAGCCCTGATCTGTCGCATGAGGATTGTATGTACCCACCTGCGCGCCAAAAGCTACACCTATAGCTTGATGCCCTAAGCAGACACCTAGAATTGGTATGGGATGCAATCGCAGTAGATCGAGACCGAATGCGATGTCCTAACAGCCAGATTTAGCCCAGGTTATTGTGATCGAACGAGACGGCTCACAGATGGATTATCTGGACGACCAGGACCAGGAGACAGTATGACGCAATCAATGTTGGGTAAGACTTGCTGCTGGAATTCCGACCTATTTGCAGGTGATTTGACAAGATCAGCCGATGAAATTGAGACCGAGGAGGTTGATTTCTACTGACCAGCTGTATTTGTCTGCCTTGATCACGACCACTTTTTGCAGTACTTCGGCATCGCCATACAGTTGAGTGAAGAGACAAAGGAGATTGTTGGTATCTGCGTTGGGCAATGTCAGCTCGAATGATACGTCTCAGAGAGCCAAGCGGGCCTCACAAGAATCGTAGTAGTCCAGTATAAGGGTCCTTGGTAGCACTGGCCGCTCCATCTTGCACGAGATCAGCTCATAGACTACAGTCGTTGAGCCAGATCTTGAGGGGAAAAAGTTGAAAGATGTCGAAAAAATCCAAACATTTTTGGCGGGTGAAGATCTCGGATCGCTTATCGGAAGTCAATATTACGTAAAGCACAAGAGGACGATGTATGACCTCGCTCTCACCAATTGTAAATGATTTATGCATAGTGACATTGGACTGAGTCCCAAGTAAATCGACAACAAGCAATCTGTGCAAAAATCAGACGTACAGGCATGAGTTTTCAGGCCGCCGAATTAAGCTCAACACACAGTAAGAATCCTGACATGTCGACGGCAGCAGCATTCGCGCTCAAAGCGACTTTACGAAAGTCAATGTTGAGGACCTTGAAGGGTATGTCAGACGCAGAAGTGGAGAAGCAATGTGAGTGTCACTTTAAACGCAGACATGGAGGGGAAACCTGACATTCATGATGGGATACGATCCAGCTCAAGCTGTATTTCGGAAACTGCTCGATCAACCTTTCTTCAAAGAAGCGAAATCAGTGGGATGCTATTTGAGTATGAAACATGGTGAATTACGGACGACCGGGATAGTCGACCATATACTCAAAAGAGGTAGGCGTAACCCATCAATACTCTCGTCAAGGAGAGTTTCACTAAGCCCGAGCTTCATTCATAATGCAGGATCGACACTATACACACCGTTCATCCCACCACCTCCCTCGCGCAATCCAGAAGCACAACCTTCTTCCTCATCACAAGATATGAAGATGCTCAGGTTATATTCTCCTGCCGATCTTGAACGCTGTCCTCTCGACAAATGGGGCATTCTGGATCCTGGAGAAACCAGGAACGATAAAGACGGCTCTGAAAAGAGGGAAGATGGTGAGTTCCAATGGGTGCTATTGATAATCAACGTAACTGGCTTGAGCTGATCTTGATTGAGCCAGTAATGAATCGCTCTTCCCCTCCCTTGGACGTCATTCTAGTACCCGGTGTTGCATTTGATGAAGATTGCAATCGTGTAAGTGGTCTGAACTCTCGCAGCATATGTGTATCTCACCTGACAATGACACAGCTTGGCAGGGGTAAAGCCTACTACGACCGTTTTCTGCTATTGTACACAACCACTCGACCGTCCCCGTTACTTGGTAAGCGGTACTGGTTGAAGGGCTCAAACTTGTCTGCTTACGCTTGGCCATCTACAGTCGCGCTTGCGTTGTCTCCTCAGATCCTGGAGAAAGGGGAGAAAGTGCCTACGACCGAGCATGATTTTAGATTAGATGGGGTCATCTCTCCTGAGGGTATAGTGTGGAGAGAAGGGAATTGAAAAGGTGCTTAGCAAATCTACCAGTTGGGCTGATACGATGGGGTCGCTCCAGAGAGCATGAGTAACGATTGCCTGGAAGCTATAAGTCTTGGAAAGTACATAGGTGAGCTCACTACCATTCCCGCCAATCAACTTTGGGCACGCTGGTCCTTTTTACATCATTCTTCGTGCGCTGACGCTGAGTTCTCAAAGGATCCGGACAAATCAGACATGTCTTCACTCAAGCTCCTTTGGTCAACCTTCCCCACTCTATGGTTATACTCGGTATGGAGCATTCTGTGCCATCAGTAAAACATTTCAAAGCATTATTTCAACAATATACATCACAACAAATTTGATCTTCCAGTCTCCCTCCCCTCGATCAACGTCACGTCATCCATTTCCCAAGGAATAACAAAATATTCGTCCGTTACCATGAACACATATTATCCTTATTCACAACCACAATCACAAGCGCGACCGGCAGCCTTCCACAGATTCCATCCCAACGCGCCATACCAAGCACAATCTTCGATCGGCTTCTTCTCATCGCCCTCATCTACGGGATCCCAATGGCCGTCTCAACAATTCCAATCCGGTTATTCAAGCGCCAATACCTTCTTCCCATCATATCAAACGTTCAGCAACCCATTCAACAGCGCTTATCCTTCTTCCGCCCCATATTCCGGCGTCTTCGGGAACCCCTTTCAACCTTCTTTACTCTTCCCTCAATCCGCTCCTTCTCAGTTCTTCCCTTGGACTGATCCGACTCGAAACCAGTTCCAACACAGCTATACAACCATGCCAATGTCCATTGGAATTGATGCAGGTAGTAAGAACGCTCAAGCTAAAGTCGACCTGCCTCCCTGTCATCCATGGACGGCCAATTCGTATGCTAATTCGATGTTAGAATTTATCGATGCGCACATCGACAGAACACAACGCCAAGCCTATAGTGCAGCTGAGCATAGTGTTTCCCAATACAAGAAGGCAGAGAACATATACAGGGATATCATGAGTGCAGCGGGGACCGGTCAATGCACGAAATCCGACCTGAACACTAAAGTGTCCGCGCTGAGTTCGGCTTTCACGGGTTTTTGGACTGCTCGATCCGCCGAGCAGACGTTGAGCCAAAGAAGAAATGAGCTCGTTCAAGAGAGAAATAAGGTGAACATCTCTCAGATCTCTCTGGGCACGGCAAAGAGCATCTTGAAAAGCTGTGGTACCATAAGCCGGAAAGATGCGAATAGTAAGTACATCTGTATCCAATCCTGTCATTCGAAGTTTCTTCTCATGCCTTTCAGATAGAATCCCGTGAGACATCCAGACTGACCGTTTTGTATCATCTGCGCAGAACAAGCGAGCACATCACCTCTCGAGAGACTCACCAAACACGCTATGAAAAACCAACATTTCAAGAATAAGCATGTTCTCCGTTCTGTAGGGGGAAGAGGACAATCTTATCCCTCTTCGTGGTCGAACGACGGAACCACATCGACATGGTCGAATTTACCGACTATGCCTCCAAACAATTCTAATACCGTTTCGTCTGGCATCCCCTCAGACATCTTCTCCGGCATGCGGACGGGCTTCACTCCTGGTCCCGGCGTCGGTCCAAGTATCAATCCTTGGTCTTCACCTGCATCTTCTTATCCTGCTCCGTATCAGTCTAATAACAGCTACATACCCCCCGGCAGTAATTGGGGATTTTGAGTCATCACTAGATGTTTATGGTCTGCCGTCTGCCTTCATTCGCTTTGCATCTCTCAAGCGGATGTTCATGTATCGGTCGATAATCCCTGTCGACAGCCTGCGCAAAATGTACGAATGCATATCTTGTCCGGACAGACTCATGATGGCCTCTTACTTTACCCTCTTTCGGAGTGAGCGAGATGAACAGTACATCGCGATTGAGCCAATGAACCGCCATTCCCCACCGTTCATGTGCATCTATCATTCGTTGTCTGTATTATCTACTGCTGCTCTCTGCAAATAGACAATGACTGGAGAAAGGACCACGTTTGCATTACGCTTCACACATAACAGGAACAACAGAAAGTCACCTACCTTTGTCCTGGTCTTCCATTGATCAATCCGTCGCTCTAGGCCAGCCTTGGTAGAAAACCGTATGTAATGGGTGATAATGAGTGACAAGCGAGAAAGAATCAAGATGAAGTCGTTACGCTCCGCCCATTCTCAATACAATATCGAAAACACCGATTCATCACACCAATCATCCCGCATCATAATATCATCAGCCCCGTATATCTCCCCTGAAGATTGCTCAGAACCACTATGCAGTTCAGTGGTTTCACTCCGAGCTTAGCAGCATCCGCCTCCGCCTTCTCACGATTCAACCCACACGTCGCCCCTTCCTACGCACCTCAGTATGGCGCATTCCCATCATCTTTCGGCACGACCCTTCACCCTCAACAGCCACCATGGTCTACTCACTCTCATCAACCCATGTTCGGATTCGGACAAACCCCCGGCTATGTTCCAAACCCCTTCAACAACACATATATACCCAGTAGGGGTTATTCTTCTTTCCAGCCTCAGCCAAGCTATGATCCATCGAGTTCACAGCGACAGCGGGGTACGAGTCAACACGGTCATGGGATAGGACATGGGCAAGGACAAGCTGCTGCGTACTACGATCCAAATCAGAATTTCGGGGACACTGACCAAGCCGACGAAGATGACGCAGACAGCAGCGACTTCGAATGTGAAGATGAAGAAGTGGTGTCCACTCCGTCAACTTCTTCTTCACCTATAGACCCGGGCACGCCCTCTACCAATACATGCACTGACCCTTCCCAGCCATCCGCACCTCCCGTGGCTCAAGAACCAGTAGAAAATTCTAATCCCTATTGGAAGGCGAATTCAGGATGGCGAGAAAGCTCGATCCGCGGATCGGCTGCTGAACACTGTCAATCTGCGTACGACAAGGAGAGATCCAAGGCGGACCTGAGCTCCAAGCGACGACAAGCAGACGCGGAGTGGATCAAGGAAAATGGCGGGCGGTTAATGGATTCCATGGAGGATCTAAGCACCAAATACACCAGTCTAATTGATCAGTTCACCAGATCGAGACCGGGTGTAGATCGGAATCTGGCTCAAAGTTTGCGAGTTTTTGGACAAAGTATCAACAGCGCTTATGGTAAGGCGAAGACCTATATGCGTCATTCGGAACAAGCCGTCGAGACTTCCCAAGAGGAGATTGACGCTATGAGGAATATGGCGCATCTGAAGAAAGCTGTCGATACGATCAAATCAAGCTCAACGAGTGGTATTTCGGTGGGAGATGCCAGATATGCTTTCAAGAAATATGGCTCACAGATGAAAGAAGACTTCAATGGTGAGTGAACTGCCCCAGTATTCCTGTCTTCCTTATGATAGTGACCTGAAAAGAAAATGATGGATCGCTTGAACTGAACCATGTTCAAAATCGAACAGGCGAACAACATAGATCACCTTTCGAGAGCTTATTCATGTCAAGCTACAATAACGCGCGGAACGACCAAGAGATCCCATTTCGCACCTCAGCTCCGATTGCCCCTCCTTCCACTGAACAAGCACGTTCGAACGCGCAGCAATTTGGCACTCAGCCGACGAACTCTGGGACCTCATCCCCGACTTCTGCTCCGGGCAGGAAGCCTGACATCAATGACATCTTCGGTCAGTCCACTGGCACCACTTTCAATCCGTGGACTGTCAACCCAAACCCGTCTGCCTGGGGTAGAAATGGACTTTCCAATCTGCGTTCCGTCTTCGGGTCCAACGGGTATGGATTTAATGGATATAATGGGTTCAGACCTGACCAGTATAACCAATTCGGCTCCCAATTTGGCGGCTTTCGACCTCAGCCCTCTCAGCTTGACCAGCTCCTGGCTAGCCTCCTAAGCTCAAATACGAGTACCAATGCCAATATCAATTCCCACCCAGCAGCGTACACTTCTTCTCCCAGCGCCAATCTTCCGTCCGTAGCTCATCCTCAGCCTGCTATGGGAATGGGCACGGGCACGGCATACAGTAACCCGACTACCGCTAATGCGTCAAATAGGAGATACGCCGGTGGACTCTGGGGTGGAGAGAGACCAGGAGAAGTGTCCTATGTGACCGGCCTCCGCCCGGGAAAATGCTAAGCCGACTAGTGTAGCGTGTGGAACGGAACTGGAAGCCTGTGTTGTTCAGACGACAGAATGCGTCCACTCGATCAGAACCAGGATGCATATCGTATCGTCGGCATCGGGAATCGCTTCAAACGGAGGTCATCAGGACGATGGTAGTGCTAAAGGAGCAGTCCATGGTATTACGAAGACCTTACGCTATTTTCGCTTCCAGACTGCTATCCGTTCTCCCCCCTTAGCACCGCTAGTCCTCCTTTCTTCCACTGGCACATCTTTCTCCCATATAATCTCCCAATCAGTGTCTAGCAGCTGGTGATACTTTTCCACCGTCAAAGGCCAAGGCGGAGGATTGTTGTCGGTCGGCGGCAGCGGATACATGAGCGTGATCAAGCTAGCGTTGGATGCTGACAAGTCCCTCATTTGCGAAGCCCATCGTACGTGTAGATCGGGTGGGATTGCACATAAGAAGCTATCGAGGGTTTTGTGTGATCAAGGAGCTCAAACTTCATGCGCTGTGATCGACTTACGTATAGTCGTATATCAGATCGTACTTATCTTCTGTCTTATACTCGAAGAAATCTCCACAGACCACCTCTGCCGTGCCTTCGGTGACTGCCTGCTGGCTCAACCACCTGCGTGAAGAGAACGTCGGGTTCAGCTTAGCCACATGACCCGATATACTTGAGCATAGTACCATGACTCACATCTTAGCTTTCTCCACTCCGATTGGAGCCAGGTCCATTCCGACCGCGTCTAGTCCTATCGAAGCAAAAGTATGCACATCATACCCCTACTCGATATGAGCTTTAGCTGAGCTCCGTTTCTACTGCATCTGAATCTTGACTTTACAGCAACGTGGTGCAATATTGACTGTGCCAAGCCAAAGACGTCCAGACTCACAGTACCACAGCCAGGTACCAATGCTCGACCACTTCTTGGTATACCCAGCTGATCTACAAGAGACGATCGGAGAAGCGATGTGAGCGAAAGATGCGATTTTGACTGATCCCATCCCGTTCGACCTTCTTGCCTAATGCAGTGGCGAAATCAATCTATGAACATCCGATTGATGGCTTATACAGACGTACCATCTTTCTTCCCAAGCGTTGTCATGTCCGACGTCTGTCATTTTGTCTTTTAACAATGTGAGCACTGGGACTGACATACACTATTGACATAAGCTTTGTTCCGAGTAGTAACAGAGAGTCCCTGCTAGTAGGGAGTTTCCGGTTATTCCGGGATCGGAATGATCAAGGTGGAGGTGACAACAGATGAAGATGACGCTGTTTGCCTTTAAGTTAAGAGCAGGTGACCACGGAAATCCGCTCGAGTGAACGTTTGTCCCAGAATAGAATAGAAGTCAAAGCTAGCAGCCAGGCTGAATAGTTGAGCTTCTTCACGACATTTCGCTTTTTATCAATCCAGCTTGCTTCCATTCAACCCAGAACTCCACACTCCAATTGATCCAAAGACCATGTCAGACAGAATTACCGGATCTTGCAACTGCGGTTCTATCACCGTCAATATCCCTAAACCGGATGGGCTGGTACTTTGTCGTATGTGTATATCCACACTTCCCCTTATAGTCCTGTTCGAGTGAGCTATCGCTGAGATTACTTTTGCATCTAAGACTGCGTCAATTGTAGGAAGTCAGGTGGAACATTGTGCGTTCTTTCCCCTACTCCTGGCACTGCAGAAATGACTAGAAAATCCTGCTAGAATGGAACGACTGACTAGTGCTGAATCGCTTCACGTTGACAGGACTTCGGGCAACTTTAGTCTCTCGCCGAAAGAGATGCAACTCGAAGGGGTCCCAAGTCAATATAAGAACCCCGGATCATCAGGAAATGAAGTGACCAGACATTTTTGCGGGAATTGCGGATCGTAAGTTTACCCCTACTTCGTGTGATTGTTGGCTGTGAAAGAGACGGTGAGGGAAGTTGTTGATGTTTCCGAAGTTGAAGAGGCCGTGAGATTGTATGAGTACGCCAAGGTGCGAAGGTACAAAATTGTGGGTCAGCGAAGAGGTGAAGAGCCGAAGAGTTGACGAGGCGAGGATACGAAAGTTTGAAAAAGCGGAGATGCGAAGTCGAGCGAGGCGGAATCATTGATTAGAGAAAGGTGTAGCTCAATGTTGCGGGAGCGAAGTGAAGCAGGCAGAGAATGGTAGCGGGATTCGGAATGCGGGGGTGGGGGAAGCGAGGGGTGAGGGGAGTTGGTGTTATCTCATTGATCAAACCTGCTAATTCTCATCCATGCGATTCGCAGTCCCATCTACACAGCAGTAGCCGATCCCAATATCGTCTTCGTCAAAGCAGGTGAGCCTCTTCTTCACTAGTCATTCCTCTTTCCTCGCCGATCTTGATGATCAATCCATCTCCTCAGATAAAGTCAGATATCAGGAGAGAAGAGAGTCCTCTTCTTGATCCAATTCGGGCTAACGTATATGGAATGTGACATAGGCCTTTTCGACCCCCACACGATTCCTGCTCCTTCCGCGCATCTTTTCGCTAGGAATATGGAAGATTGGGAGATTGTGCATGATGGAGCGTCCAGGCTTGAGGAGCAGTAAACAGCAGATATCAGTTGCAGGCACGGGAATAGCCGGTGTCAACAAGGTGGTTTTTGGGCTGGATCAGGCGTATGGTGGTGCAAAGTGATGTCGTAGGGGACCATCGCCAATAGTACGAAAGTTGTTGCTGAGTAAAGTAAAGAGGTATCGACAATGCATGATACATGATACATAATGGTATACTACACATCTACATTCATCTACTCATCAGCCCCTTGAGGTACATCAATACGACTAATCAGTCTCGTTACTATACGCGTCGCTGTTAGCACTATCACTGTCCAGCTCGTCAATCTCTTCGTCGTCGTCTTCGGCGCTTACACCTCGAGTCGAGTCAGAAGGATCAGATACGGTATTAATGATTTTGAACTTGTTAATCTCAGTATCTTCCAGCATATCTTCAATGACGTCTCTGATGACTTGAGTATTCCCATCGAAAGTCCAACTGAGGAACTTCTTGGCTAATTCTTCGTTAGCTTTCAATTCCGCCTCTCGAGCCGGGGTCAGCTTGTTGTCGTGTAGCTTGGATAAGTCGAATTTCGACACGCATTCACTAGACAGAGAGCCGAAGCATGCGAGAAAAGAATGTTTCAGTCTTTGGCTCAATATGCTTCGTAAGTAAGGACGACGGACTCACGTCACGTATTTGGCCCTTTCTACCACCTCCTTCGGTATTCCATGCTGCAAAGCGCAATCCGCGGCATGCGAGCCTTTACTTGGTCCCAGATCCAGCCTGTGATCTGTCATGCTTAGCGGTGTTTGCTCCAAGCAGTAGAAGGCAAAGGCCGAGCAGTTAGCTTACGTATAGAGGAAATAGACTTCGTTCATTTCTGGGACCATATGAGCGCTCATGTGAGCAAAAGCGATTCCATCGCGATCTTGGACGAACTCCTGAGTAATCAGCTCGCTGCGAGACATCGTGGCGTATTAGCCGTAATGAAATGTATTCTGGTTGCTTATTATTTGGTAAAGCACGTACTGAAAGTGAGTCAACACCACCGATCTAGGGCGAGGCCCAGTCTGTAGATATTTGATGGTTCCAGCTAAAAGTCCTGCTCCATCCCAGCTAATCGTACCTGTGCATGAGTCAGATCTTCATGATGTTTGCATAAAGCCAACTAGGCAAATCAATTCACCTTTACCGAACTCATCAAGAATAATGAGTGATTTCTCGGTTGCACCTCGTAGGGCTTGGGATACTTGGCTCAGATCGATCATAAAGGCCGAAGCATGCTGGAGCCGGAATCAGTTGAATCTGAAGCGAAGATTGAATAGACAGCTGACCTTGGTGGAAGATTCCTTTGTCTGCAAACGGGTGAAAACTAAACCCGTGTCAGCGACGACGATAGAACTGGTGTGTCATACTGTTAATTAACTTTTATCGCAAATTCCGATCACAGCCCCTTGGGCAGGCACGAAGCATCCAATTTGAGCCATAAAGACAATCAAGGCGACCTGGATGTATCGTGAAGATGAAGCGTCAGGCCATCCACATCGATAAGCAGGACGTTGAACATTCTCACCTGCTTTCCATAAGCTGATTTACCTGACCCATTTGCGCCGGTAATGATCATCTGCAACGCGTTGTATTGGTCAACTTGAGGATAAGCACCATCAAAGTGGAACACTTACCATGTTATGGTGGTCCGGATCGGTTCCACCAACAACGTACGTGTCATTCGGGATGTAGTTGTCGGTGACGTGCTCGTAAAGGAGGTGACGACCTTGATGAATTTGAAGGGTTGTATCGGTTGTCATTTTTGGCCGGACTAGGCTGAAGGTCTGCGCTGCTTTGGCAAATGCTAGCAAGCTGCGAAAAGATGATGTCGTCATAGTGTCATCACTTCACGATGCTGCTATAACTCGCCGAATGATCTCGACTCACCAATCAAGCTCAGCGATGACATCGACAGCAGCGTTGATGATCGGTTCATGGCTCTGCAATTCTTCATTGAGATCTTGGATGATTTCGACTTCAAGATCTGAAAAGCAGTCGAAAATTATGTCAAACTGAAGCGGAATGAGTCAGAAGGTATACGACCCACTTACTAGTCATCATCACGTATATGTCACCGTAGTGATTATCTAGATCGACCATGCTTGAGTTTTTGTAGTAATGTTTGTCAGTGGTTTTGAACTGGAGGATGTGCATTCGTTACTAGCCTGACTTGTACTCATGTTTGAACCGCAGATACTCTGCTGCACTCACTCGTGGAGTCCATCCTGGTATTTCAGGCGAGTCTAAAGCTTCTTCCGTGACGATGACCGAGTGAAATCCAATATGAGGCAGGTAAATCACACTAAAATCCTGAGCGGCCCCCCTTGGGATTTCTGCCAGGAGTACTCTAGATACTTCCGTCTGCATAAAAACCGGTCAGCTCGCGACGGCTGCTGCGCAAGGGATGACGTACGAGGAGAGCGTCCAGGCCTGATTTGGAAGCGGCTTATCAGCGACGTCAACGAATAGTATATTGGAGCACATGGGGCATACCAGAGTATATCTCTCTCAAATTATCCAAATCATCATTGAAGCCAGGAGCCACCGCCATTCTGCTTTGGTCCTTGGAGCCATACCAGTCGATCTGAAGATCATTCCGACAAGTATTATCACCAGCCAGTTATGTATTGTTACACATACCACTTTGCCCATAAAACTGCTGATAGTATCAAGCTTTGTATCGACGTTCGTTCGAATCTGAGGCGCCGCAAAATCAGGAAAATCACTTTGACTTTGCGATTGCTCACCTTTTCTACGATCTCGACCGGCATTGTCCAGCCTACGCCAAGAACAGTCGTTCGCACTTCCACAATCGCATCGAAGGACTGTAAAGCCGATCAGAACATGACTTGAATCTCACTGAGGGAGCTGGATATCTCACCTCTCTTATGGCTTTCCAGTCCTGATAGCGAGCGGTGCCATGTCGCAGTTTCCAGAACAAATTAGGCAGATTCCTGATGCGCTTCATAATTCTGCACAGGATTTCGGCTGTCAAATTGTTGATTCTTGCTGAGAAAAGGGCAACAGCTTCGTGACGAGCTTGAATCTGCTTGAGGCTAGCCAGAGGTCGTAAAAGCCAAGTGTGAAGCATTTTCTTGCCAAGTGGGGTTACGCATGTATCGAGTAGGCCTAAAAGGATTTCAGCCTAATCCGCTAATTGGTCACGAGTATATGATGTAAGGCGTCTGCGGACACTCGCCGTGTATCGAAAGAGCTCTTTTCATCCTTTGAACGTGTGCGGCGGCATGATCTTCTACGCTGAATATGGCCAGGGATCTGCGAAAACATCCCGCAAGTCAGCTGGAAATATACCAGTGAGTAAGTATGAATTCCCTCACGTCAAAGCGTCCTGATTGATTTGCATATGCCGGTCTCTGTGAGTGAAGTAGATCAGCAATTCCGCCTGCGAAAGCGCTGTGAGCAGTACATACAATTCCATGCTTTCCAAACTTGAGAGCTCTAGAACCCCATTCTTGAATTCGCTACTTTCGCCAAAACCATCGCTTGAGCCGTACTTCAATTCAGATACTAGCTGACCAGCAGCAATCACCTATCGTTTCATGAACAAGAGTTTCAATTGTGAGCCATGCCGTTCACAATTCGGAGTACAGTGCACGGATGGAGCTTACCGCTAAAGGAGCATGAACGTCTACCCAGCAACCTAATTTGACCAAGTTGAGTCGATGCGACCCCATTCCAGTCGTGTCTTCGGGGTACTGTGCTATCATACCATCAAGAGTATCGGAAACGGAGGCGGAATCAAGGAGTGGCGCACGAGAAGGTATAACGACAGAACGGTCGGGCAGTCGGACCGCACTGAGATGACCGATAGCCGAGTTGTAATTGCATTGTTTCCCGGGTACGATCAGGATTCTGGTTGATCCCTCTGTCGCTTCTTCCAATAGGTTCTCCTGATCTGTTGTGGTTCGATTAGTGAGCGAAGCGTACGTGTGAAACTGGATTTCAGGCACTCACCCCATGTCTGAACTACTTCCACCATCTGTGAGTCGTTCCTGCTACTCATCAATATTAGATCAGGCTGCACCTGTTCAAGCACTATCCACGTGTCAGCGCTGGGTCATTCTGAGATAGAACGAAGAAGCTCACCTAGTACAGCTAAATCCCATCCTCTTGTATCCTTTGTATCTTCCAGTATCTCCATCTTACGCGTTTCGGGATCGTACCACGCAGCTGCTAGACCATCTCTACTTGGCGCGTATAGCGCCAGAACCTGAAAGGGGTGAGTGGAATATTTATACCGGGAGCATGTGTGGCAAGTGCGAACAAAGTAGGTATGGAAGATGTGGAAGAGTGATCGAGTAATAAGACAGGCAAGGAAGCATTCAGCAATCTCTCTCGTCAGCTCAAGCGTCTCATCACGCAAAGGCGTGCTCGGTGTGGAGAAAAGCTTACCTTTCGCTTCTTTTCGCTAGACCCATTTTCACCTGTTCCTTCTTCCGTGATATCAGGTTCGGTCCACGGTCGAGTATGAGCTGACACATCCAGTACACGGCCAATGTTCCCATCAGAAGCTACGCCGCCTGCCTGGGTAAGAATCTCTTGGTGTTCGTCATCGGTGAGCTCGGACTTGATGCGTACCGATTTCGCCGCTCGGCGAGGAAGGGTCAGATGGCTTTGAGTATGACTTGCTCCGTAAGAAGTAGAAGATTGGTCGGTATTATAGGATTGCACTGCTTCGGTGGATACTGGTTGTCTCTGAGCTGTGTGAGATTGTTGTGTAGGGTATGGAATTTGGGAATAGTCATATCCCGAGTACTGTTGGGATGGTTGATCGGTATGATAGGATTGCACCGCCTGATTGGACGAGGGGTCTGTCTGGAACAGTTCAGATCGAGGCTGAGGTTGGGAATATGAGGTATCTGAATAGTTGTATTCAGAGTATGGTTGAGCGGGATTTACAGTGTATCGATCGTTGTTACTGGCGATATCACTATAATCGTCGTTGTCCAATAAGTAGCTTTCGGGTCGTGGTCGGGATCGGTACTGAGGGTTTGCGAACACTTTCACTGGGTGCTGATGATGATCATCGTGGTCTTGTATTGATACTGGTTGATGGATGTTTGACTCGTTGAAGGTTTGTTGAGGGTATTCAGCATTATGAGACGGCGAATATATATCGTACTGTAGGTTTCCCTCTTCTCTCGCATCGAAAGTATTATCGGGAATGTACTCAGCATATGGGCCTGATTGTTGAAATGGATCAGAAAAAGTACCGTTCTCCTGTCGATGTCCCAAGTATTGTACCTCGTCATTAAAGTCATCGTTGTACGACAGCTGATTGTTTAGATCCTGTTGATACTGCGATACACCGTTTCCTTCCTCGTACCCGTATGATCTATCGTCGATAGTGTTGTTGTGACCTTGAGTGAAGTACCCATGACTGTCATCTGTGCTGACCCGATATTTGACTCTTCTGGAAGTATCGCTCTCCTCCTCGAAGCTTGAAGTGGGTCTAGGCGATGAAAACGACTGATCTTGCGTGACTTGCGTTTCGGTGGGGTAGGTCGATGAAGGGGCATATCTCTTGCGAGGTATCTGCATGATGACCGAATGCGTTCTCAGCTATCAGACTCGATACGGTGCGTTGGGTGAGTTTGGTAGATGAAATCTATGAAATAAGAAGGAAGAGAAAGATGAGGATGAAGGATGAGTGATAAAGTGATGGCGATGACTCTGATGGACATCCTCCACCTATCGTCCTCGCGTCAACTTTCCCACGGTACGCGTTTTCATTATCAATCTAAGTGAAGTGATCAAGTATATTCGATGCATGTAGATGTATTCATACATTACATCTATTCATCTATACTATAAGTAAGAACTCTCCAAGAACCTTCGTCGATGATGAGAAGAAAGAATGGCTCTTACGTTTATTGCGATTACTCATATTACCAAAGACACGAAAGATGGAAACCTTGATGAACAAGATAAGTTACAATTTTATGCTGTTTAATACGTTTTTACCAAGATGCCCTATGCGGAAGTGAATGTGACTGTGATGACGATGATGAATGAAGATGGATGATGAAACCTGCCGATGATGATCAAGGCCCTAAAACGAACTAACAGCAGAAGGGAATGAAAAGGAATAGAAGGATATGATGCTAACGCATACTCTTGTAAGTCAAGTCCACCTGACATTTGACACCTGACATACGCGATATCACGTCGATGTACTCTGAGCAGCAGCCGCAGCACCATTGAGAACGACCAATCCATCAGTGTTCTTCCCCGTATGGCTGTCATTCACCACTCCATTCGCAGCCGTCGCAAATCCACTCAAGCTTGTCGCTGAAAGCGGTGGTAGTCCCTCTATACCAGGTGGTGGGGGCGGTAATGATACTGCTGCCGCTGTTGAGCTACCGTTCGTTTTCGTTGTTGATGGCGGGACGGGATCAGCTCCATTAGGTAAAGGAACGCCATTGGGTAGAGGTAGAGGAGAAGCTGTCACATTGGTAGTTTCGTTGGAGACCGGATAGGAGATTGATGATAATTCTTCTGATGGCGTGGCTCTACCGACAAATCATTCACGGTCAGCTTACCAATGACAGATACTTAGGTCAAAAGCACAGATGGTAGGTAGGATGAGTCGATGACCGTTCACTCACTTGCTGCGTTTTGCAGGTCCTTGACTATGTTCTTCACCCGCATCGCCCAGTCCGACGTCGTTGGACCCCTGCAAATTCTTGTGAATCAGCACGCCGATTCCAGATACTCATGTGCAGGTCCGAATCGTCTGAACTCACATTCTGTTGACCGCGTTTGGTCTTTTTCTTAGATTTTGGTTGTCCGTCAGGAAAACAATACGGGGGAAGATCGGATCTAACAACACGGCCCGAGGTTAGCTGTACAACCTACTAGATCTTGGACGTATATAGGCATTAACATACCTTTTAGCCGGCCTCAAGATAACACTCATCTCCATCTCATTATATTTGTCCCATCCTTGACATGCTGCGCAGAACCGCTTGGAAGGGTAAAACAGGTTTAGCACTCGAGACCCCTGGCCATCTTCTATAGAATGCAATAAAGGTTATATCAGCTTTTATGCGGTCTCATCCAACGGAATGTGATGAATTGCGTATGGAAAGGTCCACTTACTAGGCTTTTTCTCTATTTCCAAGCCGATGAAGAAATTCTTTGTCCATATCTTCCTTGCGCCCTCTTTACCCTCTATATCCGCTTCTTTCCGGCTCATCAATTCAGGTGGGACTTCGCCTTGAGATGCCACAGCTTGTTCATCCTCCGACAAACAGTAGAATACATTTGATATTCCGCCCACTTGCGGGTGAGCCAGGATGATATTATCTGTATTTTCCAGGTCCTGTACAAGAGTTCTTATACGTGATTCCACCATACCGCTCCTACACGTAATATATTAGAAATAGGTAACAGACGCCATGCCACTCAGAATGAAAGCTGTCTCACCAGTCTTTGATACCCTCAGACGTCGATGCAGAAGCTACCACGTGAACGTATGTTTTATACATGCTGAAGAAATCTGCTCGTTCGAACAGACCTAGCCATGTTGATCCAGGATTTTTGATGATCTCGTCAGTGATTTGCATAGCTATGTTGCATTATTGATCAGCTTGAATTACGATTGCGCTGTCCGGCGTGCAGGCTTGGTATATCCCACTCACCCCTCAACATCTCCTTCTTGATGATACTCATCGTACTAGCAGTGATGTTATGCGTCGAACACATAGAAGGATAAGCTGGAGTGATGACTGGCATCCTATGCGCCATGTCTCTTCGATCGAGCTATTTTAGGTATGAAGTCAAAGGCTGGCCCACACTTAACTTGATATGCCATATGACACACCTTAGGGTTCCACACCGAATGCTGCATATTCGAAGGTCCCGTCTCTATCTTCTTCAGTATCACAGGCTGGGGCCAGCCCCTACATCCACCCATAAAGTTATTCAGCTTCATACCATACAAAATAATCTGGCATAATGCCGGACGCAGACTTACCATTGATAATATATCGGGAAGAATTTGCCCACGATCGTAGCTGGTGCTGCAGTAGGATACAATTGACAGATTCGAGCTGTCAAAAGCGCCCAAGCTACACCACCCGGGAAACCAAGAACGTTGGAATAGATTCCACGACCTGATGATGAGCTTGAGTCAGCAAAACATACAATCGCCGACCCGTCTTTTCATGACTGATGAACCTACGCTTAGCCCATAATCTGATTGTACGCAATGCCGTGCGGAAGGTAGCTACATCTGGTACCAGATTCAAGATCATATCCGTGACTCGCGGACCTGCGAGATCGGTATGATGTCAGCTATGGACTGAATACTCGACGAAGATTCGCGTCTACCGGCGAGCCCAGTGCAGAGATGGTTGGGTACCAATGTTGAAGAACTTACCGTTCAAACTCCTTTGCGAAGCATCATCGACCCCTCTCAGTATTTCATCCTTCTCAATATCCAACTTATCTCCCGCTTCAGCCAAGTTGACTCTGGCAAATAGCAAATCCACTTCGACACCCGATATAACGGTTTTCATGACGGGCACGAAAGCTGACGGGACGGCCTGCATACGGGGATTTAGCATCAGCTTGGGCAGTCTCGAGGCGGAGGCATAAGGAGTAAGTGAAATGGCGACCAGGTACACGTACGGATATTTCAGTGACTGCAGGCCATGCCCTCAACATATCCTGGAACTCCCCGAAGAAATGCTCTCTATATATATGCCTCGGGCATACACATATCGTATCTATATCTGAGCCTGGACCGTGCACACCGAGACTGCGGACCGCATACAGTATCTGTCATCAGATCATGATCCCACTCGTCAAAGAAAAGCAGAGTAAACGGGTAATGGAAGGGAGCTCGTGAGGATAAGATTTGGATAACATGACGCCTGATAACAACGACTGGAGTAAGGGCACGCAGACTCACCGATAAGATCCAGAAGTATATATCCTCCCACCGGCTTCCGAAGCCACCTTCTCTGACATTCCAGCCTTTATCGATACATCATGTACGAACTTCGATACCAGTTGCGCTATATTCGATAGGAGACGTTCTCTACAAGATGTGCCAATTTTATTTGTCAGTCTCCTCTCCACGTCTGACAGATCTCATGTTGTCATCTCATGTTCTTCATCTCATGTTGAGGGAAACGGTGTGAAAGGTCGAGTCCGAGTTGAGACTGTATGTACAGTGAGGATCCCACTCACCGCACTTTCCTTTCTTGATCCGACTCAAATTGGTTCAGAGCCACCAAATCGCCCATCAGAGCTACGAGTATACCGCGCGATCAGCTCAGAATCCTCTAACAGGTAATCGAATGCCATATCCCATTTTCGACCCAGAGCATGACCGAAACATTCTTGTTATGTGCGATGAAATTCTCATTCTCCGGATATTTCGCTATTCCCTCCTCTTTCTCGCTCGTCCATCTATCGTATTGCATCGAGAAGAAATTCACTCACCTTCACTAGACTTTATATCATCTTCTTTCGGTCGATCGGTCGATATTGGCGCTGTCACTCCTAAATACTTGATCTCTTGTTGTTGGCTGTTGACATACGATTGCGATTGTTTGCAGAATTAGCTACATATATAGAGGAAGGTTGATAAGGAGAAGGGGAAGACATACCCTGACATCTCTACACGGAGCAGTATTAACTGTCCTTCTACCTCCTGGTATTGATATATATATCAGTCGGACAAGGAAGAACAGGTTGTCCGCTTGTTGTAGAGGGATCTATAGGGCTCTTTCCTTTATGTCGGAAACTAAGGTAGTTGAGTGCTGCTGCTCGGACGGTGGACGGTGGCCGATGATCGGGTCTCCTTAGTCAGCTGCGCGAAATTGAATTGACTCTTTTCGGTTCTGTTTCCGCGGATCTGCTCGTATCGTGATAATGTGTCTGGTGGTGATATTGATCATGTACTGAGCAACGGTTTGAGGAATGTTGGGCATTATCATTAGATGAGACGAGGATGAATGTTCATTGCCAGTTGACATTAACCGGATGCACTACCACTACATTGCCCCTTGACACCGTGGGAAACTGCTGCCTGATAGGCGGTGTTGGCCGGATTTTATAGCATGTGGCACACCTAATTCCTCTCTCTCTTGCTGGTACTCGTACAATCTACTGTGTTATGTACATGCATAGATATAAGATAGACATATATAGATAGATCCTCATGAGCAGATGCCAGAGTCCATAAACATGGATTGTGTTTCGATATCTGTGTAAATGAGGAAGCAGTTATCCAGGGAGATAAGGTTGGACAGCCTTGACGAAAAGATCATTATCCGCTCCGTTAGTCGGAGTGATAGAAAGACCGTAAGACGAACTGAATGATCCGGCCTGATGTTTCATGTTAGCTGTGGTATCTGACCTATGATTTGCAGGGAGGAGGTACCAACGAGATGGGAATGACGAGAGCAAACTTCCACTCACAGACCAAATCGTGAATCCTACAAAGACGTCGCTGTTCTCGGAAATATATTTGATAGCTTGCCCGACGCTTTTGTTGTAGAACGAGATAGTCAACGATCCCGCGCATCTCTTGTGTCCTTTCATGGGCTATGTGCTGTACATGTCGAGTGAATCAGGTCGATGACACGTACTCTGTCTGACAGGAAGCTGTATTTCCTCCGCCTGTTTCCGAGATGATCGCTTTCTTATTATGTTGTTTGAGCCAAGTCTTGAACGATGTGTACACATCAACGGCACTGAAAAATCAAGAAAGCCAACTTAGAACCATGCGCGAAGTGGCAGTCGCCTGAAGGAGGGTATGAGAGGGGGGAGAGGACTAACTTTGTAACGCATTCAGTGCTGGTGCCGCTCCCATCGCCGTCGTAATATTTGTGCGCGTCAATGATCAATAAGGATCCGCTCGAGTCAGCCGGGTCGGTAACGCTCTACAACATCCGGGGTAATGATTAAGCAGCATTGCACTTGACGAAGAGATATGTCAGGGGTACTTGCGAGTAAAGGATCGTTGGCGCCTGAGATCCAGCCTTCAGGATGTGTCCATTGATTGCCAGGTAAAGCTATTGATTGGGTAGTAGCTCCCGCTGCTCTGATTGCGTTGACAGCTGCCTGGACGGTGGTAGCCCTATGATCAAGAATTCAATATCAGCAAGGTCTGTATCAGTCAGCAGGTATTATGCAGGAACGCTTACCACTGGTTGATATCGACATCGTGAGGTTCATTCATCAAACCGAAAATGACTTTGGATTCGGATTTATACTTCCCTGCGAGAAGTTTCCACAGGTTTGCGAACTAAGTGAAAAGAATGTCAACTTTGCACTTCATTCTGCTCCCGCGGATCAAGTCAAAGAGGTCGTCGTCGTTGGCTGTCGGCCAGAGAGGTAATATGGACATCACGATTCAGGTTTGACCAGCTCACATCGTTGTCGCTTGGCCCGCCTTGCCCGATAACGCCTCCATTCCATCTCGCATAATTATGGACATCAATCATCACGTACCACCCAGTCGCCAGAGCGGTCTTGACCAGGTTATCATACGTTGCGAAGAAAGTCGAGTCGAGGGAAGTGGAGGCTTGATTATTGCCTACGAGGTATTGCCATCCTACAGGAAGGCGAAAGCTTGTCCACTCGCGATTGTCAGTACTGTACATCTCGAGACTGGTGTACAGGTTGAGTCTGCTCACATGTTGGCGCCTTTTTCGACGAAATGGGAGATCTGATCTGTACCAGGACAATATGAAGTACCTGCGAATCAAATCTCTCGTCAGCTTTTGGGTATTCCCAGCTGTTCTGATTTAGAAGAAGTCAAACAGGAGAAATCACGGATGAAGCTTACCGGATGATCCATCGGTACTCATCCCGAAGTCGCATCCCTACATAACATCATCATGACATCAACATGTGTGGCTGACGCGGGGTCAATCGGAGTAGAACGTAGCTGTTCGACTCACCGCTAAGTTGACTCCCCCTACTCTGGGTAAAGCCCTCTTATCGATGAATTGCACGGGAGATGCATCGGAGTTTGAGTGGATCAGCCAGAGAACGGAGAGAGTCTTAAGGAGGATCATTTCCCGATGGTATATGAAGATTGCTAAGATACTACTTCTTTGAGGAACGACTGAGAGGAGAAGTGATTAGGGGTTGTCGGTTCTGCAGGAGGGCAGACGCAATTTTATAGGAGATTCGGGGCTACACGTACTCGTACAAAGTTACATATGATCATGTCAGCTCGGGTGGTGGAGTACCCCATTTCTGGTATCTTGGTTGGACTGGACTGAATTGTTTTGTTCATGACAAAGGTATCAATCTTCCAATATTTGATGGATTGACGAGGTCTGAGCTGCCAATCCGGTGCCTGCTATCAACGTCGAGCTAGCAACCTGTTTCAACCTTATCCTGCATCCGTCTCAGTGCCTGGTCAGGCATTCAGGCAACCCCATAATCATAACGATCACCAATCATTCTTCCTTTGAGTGGTATCAATGACAGATCAGACGCTAGTTGTGAGGACGATGAATTGGTGCACGATAAAAGCAAGTTGGGCGGTAATCTTACAATCCTACAACGCCGTGCCATGCGGTTATCACCGAATCTGACATCAAATGTTTAACCAAGAATTATGCGACTCGATTCCACTCATTATCTGACCGCTTGCCGACTCGATATGCTGGTGGAACGAAGAGACTTATTAATCGTCATTGAATTGTCTCACTCCGCACAATACGAAGAAGATTCCATACAATAGTATGAACGATGAGCGATGAGCGGTAGTACCGAGATCACTTATACTGTCCGCGTAGCACAGACCCCCGAGGATATTGAACAATGTATGAAAATACGGAAACAAGGTATGTTCGTAGACCCTCACTGCTGCTTCGGAGTCACCGTCCACTATACACCTTCTCATCTCAGTCCTCAATGTGGAGCTGATACTGTGCATTCGAGATAGTATTCGTGGATGAGCAAGTGAGTACATTCAGCTTATCTGATATCTGATACCCGATGTACCAACCTCGGTCGAAACAATGGACTGACTGTGTGAATTGTGATACAGGGATACGACATCAGTATAGAGACCAACGAGTAGGTGATCTATCAGACCCTCCGAGTGGCCCGAGTAAGAAACACGGTGGAGCAGCAGATCTGATACTCTTTGTCAACGATGGTAGGGACGACGCTCGAAGTACTCATTTCTTGATGCTGCGTTATCATGAAAACGTAGAGGACGAGGATGAACAAGATGAGCAAGGTGAACCGATAGGCACTTTACGCTTGATTAACGATAACAACCAAGTGAGTTCGCGTGACCATAACTAGCGGTCCTTGTGGACCCGATTGTAGAAAAGCGTTCGAAGGGAACGAGGTGGACATGGCTGATGACTTTATTTAGCTTGGTAGATTCGCCCTCATAAAGCCATACCGAGGTAAAGGACTAGGTAAACCACTTATAGAGTTCGTGCATGAATACGTGAGCAAGAAAGGCGGGAAAGAGGTGTGGTGTCAGAGTCAAGTGAGCCACTGTGTTATCCAAATGTGCTTGTGATGGTGATCGTGCGGCAGGAGTTGTCGTCCGTTAGCAGTGACGGAGAAGGAAAATGTAATACTGATTCCAGGCTCATGGTCAATCCTACAACCAGGCCGCTGATCCCGCTTCGGGCGGAGTGGACGCTACGGGTTTCTACAAGAAACTAGGGTATGTCAATAGAGGGGAGCTGTACATGAAAGAAGGCAGTGAGTGCGGTGCATTGCAGTCAATACTCATCATGCATTCTCTCGATCTCATGCTCGTCTTCGTCATCATCTGCGTCAGATCATACATGCGGAACGTTTGAAGAGGGTATACTGATGGACTGCTCTTTCGACTTGGACGCTCTTTCACTGGGATAGCCCGACATCAAGATATGGTATTCACCCTATAAGCCCTAATATCGATACTCGACACACCCTACAATCGGCTGCTAGCTGCATGCTTTGTATACCCGCATATGCATGAAATATCATTCATGTCAACTACTCGACTGCTCAGCTACTCAACAAATCAGAACACTAACCAACAATCCTCAACCTCGTATGCACCTTCTTTGTTCCTTGTCGCACGAGTTCAACGCTGAATTCGATTTTTAGTGGATAGGCGATCCGATTCTAAGCTCAGAAGGGTCGGGCCCACTTCATCGAGGACTTTACTCCAGAACAATTTATCCCGACTTCGCGAGGGAATGCCTATACCTGTGCCAGTGCCAGTGTGAACTTGGGTGTCAAGTCTAATGTCGGATTTTGACAGGTATTGCAGATCTTGATATGTGAATAACCCATACGTCAATCTTTCTTCGTCCGGTGATTTATGGGATATCATCACTCTCGGCGACTGTGGGTGTATATGTGGCTCATCGGTGTGAATCTCGTCGCGACTTGTTGTGGATGAAGAGGTGAAAGCTGTTTTATGACTTTGACTTGGATTCATATTCAGATTGAGGTCGGAGTCGATGAATTTCAATTTAAGCGTAATTCCACTTCCACTTGAACTCGCATTAATCTCTTTCTCTGGGGGGTCTAGAGTCAGTGTTGTGCTGCCCACATAATCCTCCTTCCGCTTACTCCTCATCCACGCCAAAACCTCCCTAGCCCCAATCGACGGATGATCCGCGGTCGATCCGAAGTGAATAGGGGGTATCCCTGAATCGGTCTCGTACTCGCATTGAACGGTCTCCCAAGGTGGATCCAAACCCGTGAAAGTGACTTGATGTATCTCGGCCCCTGTAAAAAGGTTGATTCCCTCTTTCTCATGATACTCTACAGTCCTCAAACTCAGATGTCCGTCTCCCTCTCTGGAGCTGGAGACGGATGGTGTGAGGTATTGCAGAATGAATGGACCATTATCTCTCACTATTCGCCATTCAGATGCGCTCCCATTTCCACTTGCGATGGTGTAAGAAGACATTCTGCGGAGGAGTTGTATAGATAAGAGACAGTGAGTCCTCTATGTCGAGTAGGTGGTAGCTTTAGATATTTGGTAAATTGGTATGTTAATCCATCTAAATTGGGTGGTTCACTCGTAAGAGGATCACCTTCGGCTTCAGATGTCAGAACAAGTCAGGTCAGGCCAGTATTGCCAGATGACTTAGCGGTAGCGTTAGCGGTACTTGAAATAATTATCTTAGTCATACCCACCACTTGATGCAACGTCCTTTGTATGTAAGAAGTCCCGCATTAGACTAGACTGTCGATCATGATATGGCGTCATTCGAAGAACTTTAAGAGATAACAGCTTGCAGCTCTCATCTGACCAGCACAACCAGTTAAATCACAAGTAGCGAGAATTCCGGATGAGGTGACGGCAGATCATACCGGTAGGATACCATACACAGATACATGACTGAAGCAGAAGGATCTCAGCTCGGCCAAAAAGATTTCCAAATTTAACCTGGAAAAGTGTAACCGACTACCTCTTCCCCTTCTTCGACGCAGCACCCCCTCCTCCGCTCTTTCCATTAGCTCTATCGACCTTACCCTGGAATCTAACCGCCTTTCTAACATTCAATTCCCCCTCTGCGCCCGCTGACCCCTTCTTACTCTTCTTCACTTTACCCACACCCTTCTCCAAACGATTAAGCACGTCCAGCTGACTCTCTTTCTCCCCCTTGAAATCCTTCGTCGAGGTAGGTTCGAACTTCCTCTTGACGCCCTTGGCCTTGGGTTCGCCCTCAATCTTCCCGTCGTATTTACCCAAACTGGCAGTCGCGGTCTTGGAAATTAACATTGATCTCTTCAGTTCGTCTTTCCTCCTTTCCCTCAGATTCTTCTTCTCCTCTTGACTCAATTCCCCTTTACCCTTGGAAGAAGACGCTGAAGTTGATAGAGAGGCTGAAGCAGCGGAGTTGGCGGCAGCGGCAATGTTGGCGGCGTGCTGTTTTTCGTTCTTGGCGATTCGGGCTTTGCGCTCTGCCTTTGCGGTCTTGGCGGGATCCAGATCTGCGTCTGCAGTTCAAGAGAAGTGAGTCAGCACTATATCACGAGCATGCGATACGATATCAGGCTGAGGTGAGGCGACGATTCGTGGAAGCAATGAGGCCGGAAAGTATAGAGAATGTATGAATGTGTTTTAGGATCGAGATTCAAGTAAGGGTATCGAAACGAGGATCGAGAGCAGAACTCAGCTCACCATCACCAGCCTTGACCTCATGCAACCACTGTTCCTCCCCTTGCCTGTTCTTACCGCCCTTGCCCCACCTAGGAACCCAATCTTGCAGCTCTTCATCCCACACATCCTTCTCTTTCCTCTTGTGCGAGATACCCTTCTCCTTGGCGAACCTCTCCCATTTGGTCAGTGGTTTAGGCTTGGGCAATGGCTTTTCTCTCGGAAGGATGGTCGTGGGTGTAGGCAGGATGGTCAGTATGCCAGAAGACGTGGATTTGGTGGGTAAAGCGAATAAAGAGGAGATCAATGATTGAGTGGAGGTCAATGTCAAAGCGAGTAAGTGCTGATTGAGGTTCATTTTGTATTCGTCGGAATCGACGGGCGAGTTATCGAATGCGGCGAGGAGCCCTGCGTCTGAGATTATTGGAGTGGCTCGATCGAGGGTTGCGGTTGAGCTATAAAGTGGAAGAAAAGGTGAACAAGGGTATTCGTTAGCTCGATGAGATGGACTGTGGGTCATCAAGAGCTTTGGCTTACTTGGCTGCGGCATAGTTGGCCAATTCTTGAGCGACGTCCATCTTTATCAGAGATAGATCTTGATGATTTTGTTATTCAGTGATCAATGTATGAGAAGCTGAAGCTATATACGATGCAGTTTTACAGTGTGCATGGTGAAATCCATAGATCCAAAATAAATCTGCATGCAGCAGGAATTAACCGGTACAATGAGTTTGGGATAAAATACAATAAATTCACCTATCAAATAATACCCACTCACTCGGAGCAGAACGGTTTTCCCGCCATACGAATGGAATAACGTTACTCTCTACCAATCAATTGTCTCCCTTATAAAACATCACTATATTTATCTCAACAATACACTACTCACCACTCAGTCACCTAGAACTTTATCGAAATGGAGGGCATATTCAACAGTGAGCTAGACCCCTCGCCTCCCTCTGCGGAGCATGCTGACAAAATGAATGCGCAGGACCAAACAACATCAGGGCAAAGCAAATCGCTTACCAAGTAAGTCCAGCTTCAAGGCGACTGGAGGGCCAGCGAGAACATCATTGGGAAAGGCATATGGTAATCAGGAGATGCGAACGGGATCGCATTGGATGAGGCGGCCAAGAGATGTACGGTGTCATGGACGGATGAAAAGCATGGAGGATATGGATAAAGATCACGAGGATAAGCATTGACATATACTCCCTCTGCAGGCCGATAAAGCCCCCGTCTACCTTAGAGGTAACGGTAAGATCTGGTTCCGTACGTATCGTTTTCCATCTATCATAGGTCACGAGATATATAGAGAGGAAGGAGCTCATGATGATCTTGAACTCCTCTTTTTTCTCTTCATGCGTTCCCCTTAAAATGTCAACTTTCGACACACGAACTATCCACCGCGGGATTAATATACCACATTCTTCACCACTGCCGTCCATCATTTCTTGAAAAACTCATCAACCCATTCTGCTCTTGTCAAATTATCTCATGGTTCTTCCGGTCACACAATTCAATTGGCTCTACTGGCGACCGAATGCCAACGAAACCGATGTGCTCGTATATTATGATTTGGATTGTCATTGCAGGAGCCTACATGGTCCTCTTCAGTGTCTCTTTGGCCGGATCAAGTTTCCAATTAGTCCAATACATCCGAGTGAGTCGTTGTCCCCCTTCGCTACCTCCTCGTCTGGCTGGATTGGCGAATGCGAGTCCAGTCGCGAGAATTGTTGATCATGACATTTATCAAAGTCCTTGCTGACGAATGACTTTTCTTTATCTCCTACGACCTATCTTACGATATCAACTGCTCTATCGATATACGCGGTGTGATACCTCGATTTCATTTTGTCGCTCGATTGTTTGTTTCATGGTCTACAGGGAAAGGCTAAGAAGCTTGGGGAGTAGATATTAGGCCGGACAAGGAGGTGACCATGCCCTCAATGTCGAACCTCATGTCTATGCATCCATGACTGGCTCGCATGCGTGATGTTCTCTGTTCCATTCCAGCAGCTCTTTCAGTCTGCTTCGCTGCATGCCAAAGAATGAGTATAATTGCTCTGTTTCCAGAATCCCCTGCATGCCATTGAGATGCGGAAATGAAGCTAAAAATATAACTCGACAAGTGACGTAAATATCAAATATGGTGATTGGATCGTCGTCAATAAATTCAATCTGTCAAATGACCCATTCAAAGCTGGATATAACTAAACTTCACCTGAATCATCTGCTTCTCTATCGCTATCTTCTCTGGATCAGACCACCACCCGTCGTTCCAAGCTGCGCTATCGAATCTAGTCATTGATGAAGTAAAGTAAATTATAGTAAGGTGACGTGACGAATGATCGTTCACTACCTCTCGACCCTTATCCCAAAATCGTCCTTCCCAAAAATCAAAACGGCTTCAGTCACTTTCACCTTCACTTTCTCCCGGAGTATCATATCGGCAGCTTCGTTCAGCATGTCTCAGCCTCATGCTGTGCCAATACCTCGTCCGCCTGTGATAACAACCAACTCAGGTGAGCTCAAACATTTCCGTCCTCGTCCTCGTCCTCGTCCTCGTCCTCGTCCTCATATGTATCTTATCTTCATCTCGCAGCAGACTGACTCGTGATTCCCTTCATTCTTAGGCAATTTCCGAACGCGATCCCTGGCTATCTCACCTATAAACCGTCTCGGCTCACCCCGATCAATCTCTTCTGAGAGCTCTACTGTACACGGCTTCGTCTCTGGTTCTGGTTCTGGGCAAGATCACGAAGGGATAATCAGCTCGAATGATTATGCAACAGGAAGAAGATCTTCCGATATAGAAGCCGGCACTGGTACTGGTACTCATGCTGGGACGATACATGAGATTTCACCAAACTCTTCGAATACACCTCTTGCGCCTGTATCGCACCGAAGTGGGACGGTGAGACATAGAAAACACAAAAATAGGCATCATAAGCAACAGAGAGAAGAGTATAGGTGGCTCACGACGGCAGCAGGAGGAGGTACGGGGGATGAGCCAGGAGTGGATGTGAAATCAAGGAGGGATGAAGAGGCTTATGGCCATTTGAAGAATAAGACGAAGGTGACCGTGAGTGGACGTCGTTCCGGCTTTCTGGCTTTGCATATCGAGAAGTCTCATGTGAATGAACATAAGCACCTGTATGGAGTATCTGTCGAATCGGGTTCTGGGTCGATATCTTGGGTGATGATGACAGAATCAAAGCGGAGGACATGATCAAGAAACGAGCTGATTTCCATACATCGATGTAACGTCATGCTTAGGTCGTCGATTACTCGTCCAACCCGGATGAAGATAATACGAATCTTAGATGCGAGTTTCCCGGAGAACGTCTGCGGGAATGGCTCGACAGCGATCATGGGCAGAGGCAAAGGGGAGATGATGGGAAACCGACCGGCGTCAGATGGAGTGAGTCCACCTCAATATTGACATAACACTGCCATGCAAACAGAACAGCAAGCGGGACGTTTAGTTACGAGCCCAGTATTGACGTTTGGATGTTCTTGTAGTCCATATAGATGGTCTTAATTGGCAGGTTATCAAAACCCTCGTATTGCATTTCGGGTGAGTCTCAATACACGCAAAATCGAAATCATCCTCTGTGGCCATTACGCTCGCTGCCCGTCCGCTTTTTGCAGGCGACAGCGCTCGGGAAGGAAATACGTGGAATTGATTGCTGAGAATACCATGTCGCCCCACATAGTCTCCATCCACTAGCCGTCGAGGACGCATTACGAGCCACCAACACCCCTCGATCTAAACTCGATTTTTACCGAAACCACCTATACCTCCAAATCCTCATCCACCACACAACCCCGTCGGACGAGATCCGCTTGTCGATCGCGGCTGAAGAGATGGCCAACGGACGCGAAGATGGTTTGACCGATGATGAAAGTGTGATAGATGAACCGTTGCCTCCTTCTAATAAACGCAGTCGGTTCCGAGGAATTTTTGGTGGTGGATCGTCGTCGTCGATGTCGGCGGCTGAAAGGAGGGAAAGGGAGAACAATATTCCGAAATTACCTGAAGGTGTAGAAGGGGTGTTCGAACCTAGTTTGATCGCTCCCAGACATGGTGGACATCATGTGAGTTGGCTCGTGGCTTAATTTCCTCTTCCTCCTGGGAGCACTCAGTTTAAGCAGTCACATATCTGGATGTCAAGCTGCGAAGGAAGGTCTCGCTGATGCTGTTTACCGTGAATTTATAGACATTCGACAAACAAGCTCATACTCTCACAGTCAATGAGCTGAGCGCGAAGTATATGGTACCGATCCGAAGAGGAATACTAAGTCTGTTCATGTTGCGTGATGGTGAGTAGACATTCGATAGTTTATGATTCTGTTCTGAGAATACCCTTTCCTGATGAAGGGATTGCGATGTTTTCCTAGGAACGCTCATTTCGATGGACGCGAAGCCCACCAGAGAAGTACTAGCTCCGATATATCATCGATTGGAGGATGAGTCGAGTTTGTTGAGAAGATCGGGAGATGTTAGTATGTTGGCTCAGGCTATTTTGGATGTTGGTATGTCGATTCGTTTCATCAATTTACTCGTGTTCTCCACAAACGAGCCAATAAGTTAAACCCGTGCATCTAATTCTCAGCTGCGGATCTGGCTATTGAGGTGAGCGGTCGTGTATATGGTCTCTTATTCGACTCATTGGCTGACTCAGCGCGCGTATTTAGATATCGCAAACTTTCGAATCCGAGCTGCTCAAGTTGGAAGCATCCGTTTTGGTGAATCCTCAAGTGAGTGATTCATTTCGGTCCGAGATCTCCTGTCATTGCGTACTTCCAGCTGATCAATCCGCATTTTTAGATGGAAACGGTCCGACACTTGCACATCCTCTCATCCCAACTTATCCGTCTTCGTCGATCACTCACTCCGCTCTTACATCTATGTTACATCGTCCGAGACCAAGACGCCCAACGATCAGTCGCCGCCAGCGCGATGGTCCCAACAGGTACTCGAGCAGGAACCCCCGGTCTCGGATCAAACAATACAACCCACCATATGGGACTGAACGGAAATGCACACACTCATTTGGGATTAAATTTGACGCCTCAACAGAGTAACCAATCATATCATTTCGGTGGATCGGGTGGGGCAGGTGGGATGCCGATCTCTCCGACACCATCGAGGGGAAGTACCCCTATGCCTGGATCAGGCAGTCTGGGCAAAACCCATAATAGAGGATTCAACGATGAGAAACGCGAACCTTCGACATCGGGTAAAGAGGACGATGCGCAAAGTGTTCTGAGTATGTTCGGAGTGACTCCGACTCAAGCTACGCATGTTGGATTCTTCAGCCCGATGACCAAAGTGTACATTGGAGATGTGATTGATCATTTGGAGATTACCGTGGGGAGTTTGGATCAGTTTGTTAATACTTGTGATCATTTGACGGATTATGTGTTTGTAAGTGATCACTGTCAAAGAAACACCTCCCGATCTGTGTACTGCAGAAAGGTCTGCTAACTCCCAGCTCGTAATCTCCTTAATTGTAGAATGTCCTCAGTTTCCAGACTAATGAGTCTATGGAAAGACTGAGTATCGTGACTGTAGTTTTCTTACGTGAGTCATCGTTCGCGACTATTTTTTCTGTACTATGGCAGCTTCAATTACGAGATGAGCTTGGGCTGATTAAGGATTTGATTGGTCAATGTGTCTAGCCCTGACATTCATCGTGAGTCCTGAGTTGATTCATGTAACCAGGTTCTGTCTGAACTTGATTTTGAGATGAGATGAGATTTTGACAAACACCATGAATTAGGCTTCGTATTTCGGTATGAACTTTGACGACTTCGACGAACTGCATCAATCGGTCGTATACTTCTGGAAAGTCGCTATACCCTGTACGACGGCATTCTTCGTCATCTTTTCATTTGGATATCTCCGAGCTTTCGCGGAGACCTTGTATAGGAAAGTCAGACGATGGAGGTGGAAGAGGGCTATCGGTGGTGGAGCTGGAGCTGGTGGACGGATGCCTCCTAGAGGATACGGTACGGGGTCCAAGAGGATGTGAGGATATTGTCAACGCGTGGGCTGAGTGGAAGATCGATGATCAAGAAATGTCGACGTTTCAAATATGTAAGTAGTCTAAAATTGATGCATTGTACAGTACTTGACTGTAGACTACTAATATATCAATATTGACTAGTTTCCTGATAGCGTGTACTACACTAAATCTACTTATCCACTGGATGTGGCCAGCTCTGTGAAGCAAATGGAGGATATGAAGCGATAATGAGTGGCAAGTTACTTGCAGGTGTACAAGGTGTAAGACAAGGGTTGATTATGAAAATTCATTACTACTTAAGCCGCGAACCGGAAGTCGAGTCTGAAGGGGAAGTCAGACAGCATCAGCGTCAGAACGAGTCATGTTACGATGATCCCTGCCAAGTATGGGTAAAAGAGAAGCTATGACTTACCGCTTGTTCCCTACATCCGTTGTCGTCTTGAGATAATGTTGTCTCTCCTCCTCTGACATCGCTCCCCATACTCTCTCTCTTGTTCTGTTCCTCCACTTATAATACGCCCAAGTGCCCGGGTACAGTATGAACACATTGAACACCAATAACCCGATCAGACCCTTATTCGCCTTCTTATACCTCGGTTTATCCGACGCCTGATACACATTCGCTCCAATCATTGCTGAAGCCTGGACGAACATGTTATACAGACTTGCCGATACCGATCTGTTCTGGACTGTCCCCGCGTTCCGACTTGTCCACGCTACCTGTATAGCGTGAGTGTAAGGGTACGAGAGAAGTACCGTTTCGATGGCGAAATAACTCCATGGGTTGATCGGGTCTGGTAAGGCGACTAGGGGGATGAAACATGGTAACAACCATATATCTTCTGCTGCAGCTACGAATGATCGATTATTCGCCAATTCCGATATGGCAGTGATGAAGAACTGCGTAAAGATACTGATCACCTCGTAAGGGATCGATAACAGATTCGTCTGTACCGTTGAGAATCCCAATTCCTTGAAAGACAGTGTCAAGTAATTCCCAACAGGATATTTGGGGATACCGAATAACAGACCTAACGCGTAAAGTGGGTACATATCGTAATCGAGGACGCAGTTCCAGATCATCTTGAGTGTGAGTGCTTGTCGATTATGCATCCCGCCTTTACCCGGATCATCCCTTATCACCGCATTAACGATGATTTTCGATTCTTTCTCGGTGAAGTATCCCTTGGGGAACCATTTCGATTTCGTCTTCGCTGGAGAAGTGGGCATCAAAAAGAACCCTGCGATACCGATAGCTAGAGTAATTATCCCTTCGAAAAGGAAAAGCCATCTCCAACCTTCGTACCCGTGGAACCCTCGGAGTTTGAGGAACCCGACAGCGAGGAAATCGGTGATGATACCGCATATATTCGAGGACATCCAGAACCAAGCCAATCGGATTGGGAGGTGTCGACTGTCGTACCAGTAACTCAGGTAGAGGATCAGGTCGGGGATGAAACCGCCTTGAAAGAGGGCGATTAGGACTCGAGTAGCCAAGAAAGAACTTCGACCAGATAAGAAGAATTGAGCGCCCGAGACGATACTGAAGATACACACTTGAATGGGGATCCATCTGTCGGGCCCGACTCGTTTAGAGATCAGCTGAGAGGGAAGCTCGGCGATCAAGAAGAACAATTTTGATAAGGTGTTACCAAGATTCTAAGCGGAAATTCTGCAGCATTAGCATACTTTGACCTGTCTACCATGCGCTATGATGCGGGAAAAGCTCGACTCACATAGTCCGCTTGGGTAAGACCGATATCTTTCAGCAGACCATCCGAGTTGGCGTTACTGATATTACCTCGATCGATGTTCAAAGCTGAGAACATGACACAAGCCCAGAGCTGAATGGCAAATTTCGTCAATGTCGAACGTTGGAATATCAGGAGAGCCCAATCGAAAATTGACATACCATGATCTTCCAATCGATTTTTCGTCTTACTTGATGCTCTTCCTTGACCGTCCATCTGAAATTAGGATCGAACGCTTCAATGTTCTCCCAGTCGTCTCTTATGTACTTCGCCTTCAGCTCTTTGACATCGTCTCCATCCCAGATACTAGGTTGTGTGGCGATCTAACGCAATCATCATCTGTGAGCTTACGAATGAAGGGGGTGACGGCATAGCGGAAAAGCACTCACAGCATCCGGAGCATCTTTCGGAAGAGGCGGCCTCAACTTCAACGCCCTCAGAATAGCTGATCCCAAGGCGGACTCGGCTTTGTCGACTTCCGCCGATGACACCCCAACAGCAAGTGGCGGAATGGATCCGACTGTGACTTGTTCCTTCTTCCCGTCGTTGCCCAGATGATATTCTTCTGGCAGGGTGGTACTGTCCAAGGTCGATTTGATACTGCTATCATCTCGAGGAGAGCTATCACCGCTCGACTTGGTGCCACTCATCTTGCTCTGTCCGACTCCGAATCACGGAGGGGTTTTGATCATAGAATATGTCTGCACTATCGTATAGAGGGTATGGATGCCATGTATATATAGAATACGCACTCCCAAATCCTTCAAAAATCTCGTTTAAACCATTACCAAAAGTTAAAACTGGTAAGCTATGGCGAATCTGTTCCTCATCAACTCAAAAATTGGATATCGGTCATTTCCTGCGAGTGGTTTCTCGACCTCTGACTTCTTGGCATATTCGCTCACGTTCTCGAAGGCGTGAATGTCCGAGGTGAACAGGCGATTAGATTTTTTCGGCAACGTATGGTATGGACAGTCTTACATTACATTTCGCTGCTTCTTGTGGTCGAGTACGGTGAAGCTTGGATGTGCTCACGCCATTTCACCCCTCTATGGCGAGAGATGAGTCGGCGCAATACGACCGGAGTGACCGGTTGTGCTGCCATGCCCCAGTCGCCTCACTTCAGCTATGAAGCTGTGAGTCTAGATGGAGAGCGAGCAATTGTGAAAAATGTCACAGAGAGGATTATTCGGAATTCTAGGAGAATCATGTGGTACCACTCTGTCGGAATTGGCAACGCTTTGTGCTTATCTGACGTTTGATAGTGCGTTCGGGTGCCGAGAATGCGCTGTCGTGACCATTCGCAATGCTCAGATTGGTCAATTCCATATCAAAAGCTTGATCGTGCCACTTGGCAAGCCAAACGTGATCATTGCTCTATCGCTCTTCAACGGCGAGTACCGCTCTTCATCTATGTAAATTACGGTAAGCCTCTGATCACGCCAGATTAGCCCATACACGCTTTTTGCATTTGCTGGTAGCCATTAACGTCATCTGGTACCAAACTTCTTCGGATTCGTTTCACTATTAAGCATGTTGACCATGAAAGCTTCTAAGACCTGTCTCTCCGGTCGACGAAACAGCGGCTAGTCCCACCAAATGCGGGGCTTGGCGTGATCAGACGTGATACAACGCCGCTTTGGCCTATCGCAGATACCCGATTGCAAAGTAGATATGGTCTCGAAGACCCATATCGGGGAGATGCACTTATAATAACATCGTGACCGTTGCGGGACTGCTGGATACCCATCGCCACTCGCTACACATACGAACATCATGACGACCACCGTACTCGAAAGCATTCCGAGTCTACAACAGGCTACCGCGACCCTTCGACTCAGTGGCGGAGAAGAACAAGTAAATGCCAAAGATAACGAGCAGAAGGTCAATGCCGTACCTCCACCGGATTACAAGTACAAGAGGTTCTTGCCGACTTTCGATCGAGATACCAAGTACCCACCTTTGACCCCGTTCGAACACAAAGATCCCGGACTCGAAGCTCTCAAGCATGATAACCCTAGAGGATTCCTCGAGGGAGCGACCATCAACGCGCTCTCCCCAAGCTTCGGCTCAGAGGTCGAAGGTATACAACTGAGCAAGCTTGACGATAGAGGCAAAGCGTGAGTCTTGCCACTCCATACCGACGTTCGAGCGCTCGTTCGTGCAAAGGCTGATTCTGTAACAACATTGACTCAACAGCCAACTTGCCCTGTACGTGGCTCAAAGGGGAGTAGTCGCCTTCCGAGACCAAGACTTCATCGACCAATCTCCAGAATGGCAATTGAACGAATGGGGCAAGAGATTTGGTAGATTACATATCCACCCGACTTCTGGCGCGCCTGAGGGTATACCTGAGTTTCACCTGGTTTACCGAGATGGCGCAGTGAAGAAGGGTCTTGCTACTTACAACCCCAACAAATTGTCAAGCACCGGCTGGCACTCCGATGTCACGTACGAAGAGCAGCCACCCGGATTGACCACTCTTTTCCTGTACGATTCCCCCGCATCGGGTGGTGATACTGGCTACGTTTCCCAAGTCGGTGAGTCACATAACACAGCGTCAAATTGACGATAGAGGAACTATCACTGATTCAGACGTGACCGTATTGTCAGAGGCGTACAGACGACTTTCTCCTCAATTCCAAGCGTTCCTCGAAACACTCTCTGTCCTTCATTCTGGAGTCGCGCAGGCCGACTTCAGCAGGAACGGAAATAGAGGAGGCGTGGTCCGACGAGAACCCGTCGAAAACATTCATCCTCTCGTTAGGAGACATCCTGTGACAGGGGAGAAAGCTCTATTCGTAAACAAGCAATTCTCAAGGCATATCATCGGCTTGAAGACCGAAGAGTCTGATGCCATCCTAGATTTGCTATAGTGAGTGACGACAACGATCGAATGCTCGTGGCTGAACTGATGAATTTATCTCTCGTATTAGTACCCATATTGCACAGGGTCACGATTTCCAGATCAGAGCCAAGTGGAAGCCTAAGACCGTTGTCCTATGGGATAGTGAGTTGGCTGTATGATGGTCTCCTGTCTTTTCTGCCGCTTATGCTTGATACCCCACAGACCGAATCACAGCGCATACCGCTATAGGTGACTATTCTCCGGAACGAGATGGTTTCAGACACGGCTCTCGGATCACTCCGCAAGCTGAACGACCTTTCCTTTAGGTCCGCTGTATCACACTGTAGCTATGTCGACTCCTATTGTAGTGTAAACAATCACTATGTAATCGATATATCCGAGGTACAGTATGTAAGTATATTTGTGTACAACACAGATGTTCCAGTAGCTATTCGATTTGATCTGCCCAAGAATAGCATATCCAATAATCTACCATGTGCCTTAGCTCTTTTACAAGCTTGATGACGCAGTGACAGTGACAATCTGATCGGTCAAGCCAGTGCTTCTCAATTGCCAGTCCCACTTCCTCGCCTCGTTAGTTACGAGTTCCGCCATATTCATCATGCAAGCGAAATACTCGGCAGAAAGCTTTCGATCTAAGGGGGAGATCTGAATGGTCCGGTCATAGCCGAGAAGGGCGGTTGCGCCATCATTGCTAAAATATTCGTCACCGATCTTCTGATCATCAGACTGCCAATAAACCCTACCGTCCGAGAAGCCACATATCGCCAAAGAGTAGTACAACGACAGCACAAGATCTTAGCTCTCAGAGTCCAAGGTCAAGGCGGTATATCGCAGTCTCAGCTGCTGAGCATGTGATCAACGGATAATCTCAGATTACGGAATAATTTGAAAACGCCCGATAGATACGTGATTGATAACCACGCTTTCCTCTCGCTTATAATGAGCTCTGATACACCAAAAGATGCTACAGTATCGTGTCCTGCTGTGCAACGATATGGCAAGCGATAAAGGATAGTAAGCTTTGCCTTGATCAGGCACTGCAGTAGTGGAAATGATGCCCAGTTTGTTCGAATAATTGCGCCATATCTTGCGATCTGGCTGTGACTTCGTTGAGATTGATTTTGCTTTGCTACATAGTGTATCCGGAATGTATATAAAGTATCAGAAGCGAAGAAATGCTTGCGATACAACTTCCTTACTCGGCAGATAAAAGCTTCCTCAAAAGACGCCTTCCACCATACTCCCTCTGTGTACGAAATACGCGGATTCATTCGAGCAATGGCTTCGCCAACTCTGACTGAAAAGGGGTCATCTACACCCCCCGACTTAGAGATGACTTCTGGTCATAACGCAGATCTAGGTGTCCCTGAATTCTACATAGACGGCAAAGTCAACTTTGTTGGTGAATTAGGTGGGAATGGTGCACAAGCGACTATCCAAGATGTTTCAGGTGCTCCAGTCGAGAGCGTCAACCCGCTTGGATACTCTGTAGGATGGTGGTCTGCTTTGTTCTTGAACATCACCATGTTGATTGGGACGGGAATCTTCTCATTCCGTGAGTGATCTCCACTATGCTCGGTTGTCGCGGTGAAGGTTGACCTTGACTCGCACACGCCCAGCTTCGAGTCTGCTCAAGTCCCTCGGCTCGGTCGGTTTGACCCTCCTGTATTGGCCCATCGGCCTTGCCATCTCCTTGGCTGGTATATCGGTATACCTAGAATTCGCATCGTATTTCCCTTCGCGGTCAGGAGCGGAAGTGGTATACCTGGAACAGGCATTCAGAAAGCCCAAATACTTCTTCCCCGTGGCTTTTGCTGTTCAGACTGTCATCTTGTCGTTCGTCAGTTCAAACGTAATCGGTAAGTGACTCGCTTGTGCCAATACATTTGGAATAGAGGTGACACTTTATTGGAATAGTCGTTGCGGAATACATTTTCAGGATGACGGACCATACTCCCACTGATTGGCAGTCTAAGGGAGTAGGTATTGCTGCCTTGACAATTATTCTCTTGCGTAAGTCTGCTTAATCCGGGAACCCTTGTGGTAGGGGTACCCATACTGATAAGCGATGTAGCCATCTGGTTTAGCACCACTTGGTCACTTCGATTATCCAATATCTTTGGTGTAGCCAAAATCATCACGTTGCTCCTGATTATTATTCCAGGATTGGCAGCCTTCGGAGGTCATTTCAAACAAGTCCCCGAACCAAAAGCCAATTTCCAGAATGCCTTTGAAGGTACCCGTAATAATGGATACTCATTGTCGAACGCCTTGGTCAATATCATTTTCTCGTACGGTGGATATACCAATTCTTTTAACATGGCGAATGAGATCAAGAATCCGATCAGGACCATCAAGAGAACTGCCAATACTGCTGTGATCTTCGTGGCGATTTTGTATATCTTGACAAACATTGCTTACTTCGCCGTCTGTAGGTCCATCTCCTCCTATCCAGCCGCACCGATAGCTTTCACTGATCAATTTGACTCCAGTGACCAAGGAGGAAATCAGAGGATCGACCCAAGTTACAGCTACTCTCTTCTGGTCCAAGCTTTTCGGCGAAAAGGCCGCGATGGGATTGACCATACTTCCTGTTTTGAGTGCCGCAAGTAATATATTGAACTCCACGGTAGGGCATACAAGGATGATCCGGGAGATCGGTCGGTACGTCCAACGAAGCCTTATGCCGCGCTACATCGCTAATGCTTGTCTCGATGCAGACAAGGGGTTTTACCCTACCCCAAGTTCTGGGTGACTACGAAGCCATTCGGTACGCCCACAGGCGCATTGATAGCTGTATGGGTGGTCTCTTTCATCATCGTGATTGCTCCTCCAGCAGGTACTGCTTTCAACTTTAGTAAGAGTGGTCCCAATCACATGATATGATGTTTTGACGCTCACGATATCGATGTGATAGTCGTTGCAATCCAAAATTACCCCTCTTCGTTGTTCTTGGCCTTGATGACTTTCGGCTTGTTCATTGTCCGAAGAGACCGAAAGAGATTGAACCTCCCTCAACCAGAATACCGAAGCTGGACAGTCGTCGTTCTGTTTTTCCTGGCCGCAAATCTGTTCCTCATCATTATGCCCTGGGTACCACCTGAGGGAGGCATCAGCAACAGCTCTTTCGGCTTCTTCTATGGCGCCTCATCTCTCACTGGTCTCGGGATGTGAGTATTTTACTATAACGTCGATATCAGTGACTTGTGCTAATGAGTGCGGTGACAGTGTGTTCCTATGTGCCCTGTATTTCGTTCTCTGGTCCAACATCTTCCCCAAACTGGGCGGCTACCAGTTACGACAAGTCGTGTTTACCTTACCTGATGGGTCTGTTTCGCATAAACTGATCAAGATTAACAATGATGAGGTAGACATCTGGGATGCTAAGCATGATCCTAGCGGAAGATCGCTCAGAGATTTTGAGGAAAGAGCTTAGGCGATGTGATATCCGAAGGGCGAAATTCAGAGGGAAAGAGTGACAAGGCGACAGAGGACTGACTGATAGGTGCATCGGGCTCGCGCATATCAGGTTGCCGAATCATACGAGGCGACAATTAGGAGTGTATGTGATAAATCGCATGCAAAGAATAGTAGATCCTAGTTCTGCTTTTATGGAGAATTCGGCGATGAATGACGAGACCAAATAGATCTATGGTGCAACGATGACCGTCGGCTAATCTGATTAGGTACGGTTGATCGCCCAATCTTTACGGTAACCTCCTCGGTGATCGGTGAATAACCGGATTTCGAGTTCTGACGACCATGATTGAATCTCGCAAGGTATAAGTAGCATCCATGCACTGGATTCAGACCACTGCTTTCTTAAGCACATCTCACTGCGACATCATCTGTCTCCTACATCCAACCATATCACTTCCTGCGTTAGCTACCTGACAATAACCCTCACTTCAAATGTCCATCGTCGTCACAGGGGCCACCGGTAAACTCGGCAAACTCGTCGTCCAAAACCTGCTTGCGCGAGTACCTCCTACCCAATTAGCCGTCAGCGTACGAGACTCCTCCAAAGCATCTGAAGTGACTGAGAAGGGTGTGCGTGTCACACAAGCGTCATTTGATGATCCCTCAAGCCTGAAAGAAGCTTTCAAAGGCGCCGTGAAACTCCTCCTAATTTCGGTCGACAACTTCGATAAAGCTCTTCAACAACATAAGACAGCTATCGACGTAGCCAAAGAAGTAGGCGTGAAGACTATCTTCTACACCAGTCATATTGGCTCGAAAATCGATTCATTCTTTGCCGCTTGTCAACACCATGCCGAGACGGAAGAATACCTGGAGAAGTCTGGACTCAATTTCTACTCTCTTCGAAATGGTTTCTACAACGAGAATCTACCAATGATGCTTGGCCAACCTGTCCAGACAGGTGCTATCTACGCGCCCGAGGACGGTCCTGTCTCTTGGACAGCTCATGAAGATCTGGCCGAAGCTATCGCGATCCTCCTCACCGACGACTCGAAACTTCCTCAAGATCACTATGTCCCCCTGACAGCGCACGAAGCCGTCGATTATGATGGTATCGCCCAAGCAATCTCAGGAGTCACCGGTAAAACAATAAAGAAGGTCACAATCCCTGATGAGAAGTATGTGGAGAACACCGTACAATATGGTGTGCCTGAGCCGATCGCCAAGATCCTTCTGGGCATCTATCAAGCTAGTCGACAAGGTGATTTCAAGCGAGTTGACCCGTTACTGGAAAACCTGTTAGGGAGAAAACCCGAGAGTATCATAGAATGGGCCAAGCGAGTGTACGCGTAGAAGTGAGCTGGCCGATTATCTTGCTCAGCAATCTGACCTAAAGCTGACTAACCTCACGTGAAGGGAATTGAGATGGTCATACCTCAAGCTGAAGTGATTTTGTACTTTGGCACCGTATTATATGCATATAACTTGTGTTTACCCCTTTCAATCTGATTTCTGACCTCCGAGGACTTGACTGAGCCTTTCAAACTACGTGATGTAACGGAATCGAGGATCTTTGTCACCGAGATCATCGAGCGAGTCGGTAGACTCCTCCAGGTTGCCTTGCGGCGCCGAGGCTCGGCTTTTGTTTCGCATGCCCAAGAAGGCCGAATTGAGTAACGCAAGGATCACAATGGATATACTGAGACCGATGGCAGTCCAAGTGGCTTTCTTGTATCTGGGCGCATCAGTCGTGGGGAAAAGCCATCTGAGTGAAGTCATTTTGCTTCAGCCATGTGTACCAAACCTCCAGGGAGACGGACACTCACGTAGATAAGATACCTCCAGAATTGGTCGAGATGAAGCCAAATGCGATACCCGTGACCCTAGTATAGTAGGGAGCCAAGTTGTTTGGCATCCAAGTAGACAGCAAAGGGGCCATTGTGTATGCCCCGATCACCTGTAAGAACAGACTTGCGTATAGGGTGTTATGGTTGGTCGAGCCTAAGAACATGGCATATCCGATGATGGAGATGATAGCGGCTCCGACAATGAAAGACCCTCTGTGACGGATTTTATCGCTGACGAAACACGCTACGACGGCGACGAAGGCCGAGCATACGTATGGGGGAACTGAGTGAAGTTGAATGGAGATCCCCTTGTAGCCTAAGCCTTGTACGATGGCTAAGATACCTCCGTTAGTGACGACTTCTTTGGAACAGAAGGACCAAGATGGACTCACTGGGTGCAAAGTAAGCCAAAGAGTATAGAGTGACTATCGTTGAACCATATCAGCACTACTGTCCTGAATCATCTGATCCGATGAGAGCCGCTAACCTCCATTGCCGAAGAACATAGCGAAGACAAGCCATAATTGGGGTGACTTCATAGCATTCACCATATGTCTGAACGAGAATCTCTCATGGACAGCTGTAGCTCCTCCATCGATATCGTGGGCGAGCATCAGGGCGTTTCGCTCGTCTTCGTTGAGGTATTTGACCGTCGACAGATCACGAGGAAGGATGAAGAATGTTATAGCACCACAGACTACTGTCAAGAGACCTTCTCTAGAGGTACCAAAAATCAAATGGGTCAATTCAGAGGACCTCAGGTGATTGATGCTTGACCACGTACAGTATAAAGATCCATTGCCATCCTCTTTTTCCTGATACGCCCTCCATATTCAAGATTGCAGAAGCTAATAATCCAGAGAAAGCACCAGCGAGCGAAGTTGCCGAGAAGAAGAAGGCGAGTCGTTTGCCTAAAACTTGTCGGTGGTAGAAGGATGATAGATAGGTTACAAGGCCCTGATGTAGGTCATGGGGTTCAGTATCGAGGAACGATAGTGGCTGACGGGTCAAAGCGTTGACTTACCGGAAGAATAGCGCCTTCAGTCAAACCCAAGAAGAATCTCGCTGCGATCAATCCGCTATAATTATGTACGAAACCCTGGAAAAGAGTGACCAGACCCCATGAGACGACGAGCGTTGGTATGAGAATATGGGGACCGCTACAAGAATGCCAGGTCAGCTGAGCTTCTGGTGACATGATGAGTAGCTCGGTCAGTACTCACACTTTCTTCATAGCCAGAGTCAAAGGTAATTCCGCGGCGATATACGGTACATAAGTAACCGTCAAAGCGATTGAATATTGACGGTTTGTCAACTTCAGATCGGTCTGAAGACCTGCTGCTTTGGCATTTCCGATATTACTTCTGTCTAAGAAATTCAAGAAGTATGCGATAGTAGCTATAGGCAGCAAGAACAAGTCGAGTTTCCTGAGTGCTGAACTGAGGGCTTTGTGGTTGATCTGTTGGTCTATTTGTCGATCTTGGTTCTTGTCCTCGGGCGGGACATCTACTGGGACGTCCATTTTTTTTTTTTCAGGTGTTGTTTCCAATATCAATCCTTTACTTGACCTGGCGAGATGTACGAAGTGAAGTAAAGAGGGAGGAAGTGATACTACTTGTTATTTGTTATTATATACACTGGTAATGCGAGTTCACGCATAAGGCGCTTAACTTGTTCAGCGCAGACCACTTTGCTGCTGTTTTTGATTTTTTGGGTCGACTCTCGTAAAATTCGTATTTTTTCGGGATATACTTGTTTTCCGGTAGAATCCGTCCAACCAGAAAACCAAATAACCATGTTTCCCGGACCGATCGCAGCCGGGGCTCAACGATATTAGCTTTGGGCAAAGTGCGGAGAAGGCGGTCTAACGCCATGAGAGCCAATGATCAAAGCTTGCTTCGACATGGTAAATGAGCTGCATAAATTGCTAAATTGCTAAATTGCAAAGAGATTGTATTGTATACAAGAACAAAATGATACAGCCACTCTAAACATTTTTGTAGTATTGCCAGGTATCCTCAGAATTATCGCAAACGGTCTTAAGCTTTGAGCCAGGCAGTCTGTCTGTACAAATACAGTAAAATTCGTTCACGCCTTCGTCTACTTTCCAATGAGCAGCCCAGCCGAACGAGCTGCTGCAATAGCTGACGCATTTGTCTAACGCTGCAGTGCGGATAATAAATGTAGAGCCGCTGGTGTCGATACGAGTGTTGTAGCAGCCCTGGAAGAGGGTGTCCTGGTGTAGAAGCGAGACCTATGGAAAACTCATATTCAGTCCAGATTTGCAAGAATTGGATGTCTGAATTCAGCACTGACCGAATACGCCTGATCGTTGTGACAGCTGATTTGATCACTTGGTCCCGTCGCCTGATACCATACTGGTGAGTCAGGACTACAGATACAGTGTGAAGGCTGCTCATTTTGGATGAGGGTGTTAGGGGACCAATATGCGTAATCGTAGGTCCTGAAAGGACCGGGTCTTCTGGTGTTTTGGCATCGCGTCTGAAGATTTGCCAACGGATATCGAGTGACAGAACCTCTAATTTAGCTTTGATCGGTCCGAGAGATCGGATGACTTACTGCGCATTCGATTCGACTCTTAGGCGACGGCCCGAGGGGAGGCTTCCCGTACACGTAGGGATTGTCAATCGTGAAGCACCCTAACCATGCAGTGTAGTCTGCCAAGCATATGCTGAAAAAGGCGAGGAACGTGACCAGTGTGAAGAGATGGAGCGACCTCAACATGTTGTAGTGGTTGCGATCTGCTCGTGGTAAGTTTATCGCTCCGAAGCTCGGTTTATCATGTGCGATTGCGATAGGTGTATTGCTGAAGAGAAATAAATAATTCGGGGAGTGCTTCGCACAGCGTTCATGCAGTGGAACTGTCCATATATGTACAGTTTTTGCCTGTTTCCTTGCCTGGTGAGGATCTCGCGGTCATATGGGCTAGCGGCGATCGACAGAATCAGATCCATCAGCTGATCTTGATGGGGTGAAAATAGCTCAAAGGCTGTTCACAAGCTTATTTGTAAGCGAATATCACACAGATCAGCCTCCAAAAATACTTCTCGTTGATTGTGATCTCGATGAGCTGAGAAGCCCATTTCCCGATGGCAAAGAAGCAAAGTAGCCGGAACACCGTCGTGATCAGCTGATACATGTCTGTGCGTCAAATCTCAGTCATTAGATCTCGGTTGTCCGTCGCAGAAAGCCAGAAGCAGAGTTCTCCTCGCTTATGAAAATCAGGATCAGAAGTGATGATCATCAGTGCCTGGTGTTGAATGATTGGAATCTAGTTGAAGCTTTGGCACCTACTATGTCCGCGTGTGACTTGAAGTGTGAATGATCAGCTCATACATGCATGACTGCCAAGAAGTACAGTATTCGCATTGAAGGAAGAATTTTGTGTACAACATGATCGTCCGTAGATTAGTCGACCAGATTACCCATTCGCCACTTTGCGCTTCCTCGCCCCCGCCGAAGGTTGGGGATCAGCGTTATTATAATAGATCAAATGATTATCATCGGTATTCTCGCAGTCCACAACGGTGGCGGGATCATAGAGTATGAATGGTGAACATCGGCACCTGACGTAACCTCCTGGAACATTCCAATAGTCCAGGACGATGTATCGATAATCAGGGTGGAAAGAGCAAGCCGCAAAGCATTCGGAGGGTTCGCTGAATGTGTAGTCGTATGTGATCACCTCGGGGTGGAGGGTGGTGTAGCAGCCACTGAAGGACCATCGATGTATGTTGCCTAAATAGATTTCGTACTCATCAGCCGAGGTCTTATTCTTAATCGTCAGGAAACAAGAGACGAGAGGAACAGCTCACAGCGTGGGAATCATCATTGGGGCAATTGAAGATATCCCCCCCGACATAGTCGTAACCCGATGCAGGGTTGTTGGTGCACACACAATGTCCTGGGATCTCGTTGCCGATTTCTCGAAGGTCAGAATACATGGCGTAGGCGGTTGGTGAGAAGCCGAAATCAGGAAGGGTTCTGCACTCGGACTAGTACATAAGGGGATTCCGTGTTATCAATCAGCTCATGGCTATCGTGGTGACCATTTGAACGACTCACAGCACATCCCGCAGGACTCCATGTCTGTGAGCTGGACACTGTGATCCCGGATATTCCTGACCCAGTGATTTTGAAGCAGCCCAGCCAAGCACTGTATTGAGCTGTGACTGAGCTGAGTAGCCCCAGAAGCAAAGTAGTGATATTGATAAGGATTGACACCTCATTTTGGGTTGTTGGGGGTCAATGAAATAAGCCGACATGCAGATGAGAAGTCGATGAGGATAAGCAGTCCTACAATGGTTTCTTGACGGAGCTATAAATGTTTGATGACAGCGAGGCTAAGTTAGGACAGAAAACGGGCAGCTGATGAGTAGATCATGATCGCGAATGGCGGCTTGTGTGCGTTCGTGTGTGCGATCTTTTCATTCCGTTTCAGTCTATGATTAGCTCCTGTAAACCGAGTTGTCGATCCTGTTTGGCTGTCTGTCCGAAGCGTCCAATCTGAGAAGGATTAGAGTTGAACTTGAGTCTTGGTGTCTACATAGACAAGGCTGATTGTTGACATCTAATTATGCATTCTCGAGATTGGATATTCAAGCCAAAAATCCCAAAATATATCTGTTTTGCTCTATGTACTATGTTGACGTTTCACAGCTCGCGCAGAAGGTTGTGTACCACTGGCTACGTTGTTCATGAAGATCATATAGTTGTTATCGGTATTCGCGCATTGAACGGTGGTGTCGGGATCTTGTATGATGAAAGGAGCACAGCGGCATCGGACTTCTGTGCCTTGTTGATAATAATCGATCTCGACCCATTTGTATGATTGACATTGCGTGAAACATGCGTCGACACTGGTAGCGGACGCATCGTACGCCATTGTGTAGTCGTACAAGCTTGAGTAGCATCCGTCGAAGGTGTATGGCGTGTCGAGCAGGACAGCCTACACGTCACCGGTCAGTCAGTATATCTGTACCGTGCGGCACCCTCCGTTTATGAAGAGGACGAAGGGATGTTGCGGACAACCCTCATGTTCTTATGTCAAGTCAATTATGACAGAACAGAGTCAGCATGTGGTGACTGAGAATCGAACTTACAGCATAATCATTCGCATTACTACAAACAGTTTCCCCTCCTTGTCCTCCGTTATAGGCGCTGTTGACAGGGGGACTGTTTGTACAGACGCAGTGCCCTTCTTGACTGCTGTCCCCGATCTGACGGCTGTCGGAGTACATGGCGTATTTGACGGGGGCATAACCGTAATTGACGATTGCTCTACATTGATTCTATATGTTGGATATAAGCATTCGAGGTGTACTTATCGGCTTGACAGCACGGCATGACCTGATGGGATCGCGCACTTACCGCACAACCGTTTGGATAGTATGTTTGAGAACTGGACACTGTAAGACCGGAGATCCCTGCGTCGGGTATAGTGAAACATCCCAGCCAGGCGTCATTTTGTGCGAGACACGGAGCAAGGAAAACCACCAGAGCTGTGACTAGGACAGGTATAGTGTGTCTCGGCATGTTGAAGCGGTGAATTGACTTGCCGCAGACGCGTGTAAAGGGCGCAGTAGGACAGACGAGCGATGGCAGCGATCCTTTCAGGTGAGGTGGTGATTTGATATAAGCGTGCTGCAGTTCGGCGAGATCAACTTGATATCCGAGTGTGATGGATGATTGAATATATCATGTGCTTGTGACACATTCAGCAGCTATGATCATGTAGAGGTTTTCGGGAATTTAACTTTTTGATAACTTAGTCATTCGACCTGCTGTCCGGACACGAGTGTTGTTTGCGGATTGTTTCGTTTGTTTATCTCTCATGCCGTGATCGCCAGGCACATCAGGTCGGCCTCGCGGCGATTGTCTTCTTGAAATGATCTCTGGCGATGTCGGAGCCTGAGCTTGACTATAATCGGAGATGCAACTCAAGGTATACGGAGCATCCCTGCTGTCGAATTGGAGATCTAATCTACATAGTCAACATCGGTGGTACCTTGAAGGTCGCCTAAGTACATCAGTAACCTGCCTTTGAGATGATCAAGCGTTTCTTTCACGAAGATAGACATCTTGTTATTCCCTCTCGAACTTAGTCTCATGGTATGCCTCATCAACCAAGTGAAATGAAGTCGTATTACCTGCCTTCTGCTGCAGCTTTGACATCGAATTGCAGACTGCGATCATCGTGTGACCAGTCGACTGACAAGTGTGTGCCTAGGAGTTTGACATGATACCAGGACGAGGCTGATCATCAATCGGTTGCACTTCATTTTACAATTCTCGCCGACGTGCCAAGGTGCAGATACGCTGACTGACTGACTGACCACTGTGAGTTGATAGCTTACATATGGTAATGAGGTATTCGGCTCGTCTTGCACCAGTGAGGTCTGTGGTCTCAATCATGTCTCGAGGTCATGCCGTTTGCTGGACACTGGTGTCACGATCACTTTCCCACGGTTGACGAACTGAGGGTTGACGCGTTTTTCCATTCAAGTTGAAAAAGCCACGCGTGAGTTGTCTGATTGGTCTTTCAACATTACTTGATCGTATTTCCTCCTCTCTCCATATATACTGTTCTCGCCTTTGTTCACTCAACAACGGTCTGCACAATCACATCGACGAGCAAAATAGCGTTACGAGACAGCAAGAATTCACGCAATGTCGACCGTGACGTTTGAGAACAGTCAGTGATCAAGCTACGGATACCATGTACTCCAAATGGGATGACTGACTTTCCGATCTTGTACTGCCGTAGTCTTCTATGGTGATGGACCTGATCTAGGGAGTAAGTCTTTCTTTGGGCAGACATGATCATGTACTACAAGGATGAGAGATTGTATAGCTAATGTACTTGATGTCGAAGAGCTACGTTTCAACGCTGCAGGTTTCGGATGGAAGACCTATTCAAGCGAAGATGCCCCGACGACTTTCAATGGACACGATGTCAGACATGCGACTTGGTTCAGGTGAGCCAGCACAGACAATATTAATGTGAATCTTCCACAGCTCATTGACGTATACTTTCGCTGGGCAGAGTGGCGAGGAACTTCCAGCTGCGTCTGGCGATGCGTCAAGCTGAGAAGCCCCGGATAACGTTTGATGGATTCAAGAGAGATGTGAGTGGCGAGGCTCTTGTGATCGACTCAGGCCTAGTCTGATTCGGAGAATGGTGGTCACAGGATCACGATAAAGTCAAGAGGACACTGGACGAGTTCTTCAACATCAAGTTGGAGACCAGAGATTCGAGTTTGAAAGGATGGAACTGGGGTAAAGCTCAAGTGCAAGGTCAGGTTACTCCCACCCTTCTTTCAGGGGCAGTGAGGAGCTGACGAGACATCTACAGGCAATGATATCGCCTTCCAGATACAAGGCAAAACAACGTTCGAGCTACCCTTATCTACAGTCGCCAATTCCAACATAGCAGGTAAAAATGAAGTCGCCTTAGAATTCAACCCACCGCCACCATTCCCGCATGACCCCAAAGACCTCTCTAAAAGGGTCCCAGATGAGTTGGTAGAGATGCGCTTCTACATACCTGGCAAGAGCATGAAGAGCAAGGGTAGTGATGCGGGTAGTGATGGGGAAGAGACTGATCTGGACGACGATGGCAACGAAATAAGTGCAGCGGACGCTTTCCACAATCTGATCAAGGATAAAGCGGACATCGGAGCTGTTGTGGGAGACAGCATCGTTGTTTTCGAGGATATATTGGTTCTCACGCCGAGGTGAGTAAATCGTTTCTATGTTGCATTTACCCACATATCTACCTTTCGCTGGATACTTCGATTCCCTTATGATGTTTGCTGATGCATGTTGTCATCTTGCAGGGGTCGATTCTCCCTCGAATTCTATCCCGACTCACTCCGACTTCTCGGCAAATCGACAGATTACCGAGTTCCCTTCACGTCTATTCACCGAATTTTCCTCCTTCCCAAACTTGACGACCTCCATATACAGCTGGTTTTAGGCTTAGATCCTCCCATCCGACAAGGTGCAACCAGGTATCCCTTCTTAGTAGCGCAATGGCCCAAGGACGAGGAAGTAGATGCGGAACTCAATTTATCTGAGTACGTTATGTCCCTTACATATATCATCTACTAGCCAAGGCATTGCTGACGATAGGATGCAGCGAGGAAATCGCTAAATACCCAGACTTGCAACGAAAATACGAGGCACCGACCTTCCAAGTGATTTCTCGAGTCCTTAAATCATTGACGGGGAAGAAGGTCACCCCACCTGGGTCATTCAGGAACGCTCAAGGCTTGAATGGTATCAAAGCCAATGTCAAAGCAGTCCAAGGAGAGCTTTATTTCTTGGAGAAGGGCTTGATCTTCATTGCTAAACAACCTATCCTCATCGATTTCTCTAAGACGGAAAGTATATCCTTCTCACGGTAAGCTAATTATTGCATGTTACCATCAGGCGGAACAAGAGCTTATCATTACTCATAGCGTCGGTGGAGGAATTGCATCAGCTCGAACATTCGATATGCGAGTCGTGTCCAAGACGGAAGTGGCCGATCATGTATTTACAGCTATAAGTAAAGAGGAAGTTAACCCTATCAGCGCGTTCCTCAAGCAGAAGAATGTGAAACTCCTCAACGAGATGGAAGAGAATGTATTGGATGATGTGCCTCTCAGCGACGAAGATGAGGAGATGGAAAGTATCGCTTCGGAAGATGATGAGGATGATAGAAAGAAGAGTAAGAAGGATAAAGGGAAGAAGGCGAAAGCGCCCGTCGACGATGATGATGACGAATCAGGTGAGTTTCTCGCATCGCTCGCATGAGACTCTTAGAACATGGGAACGAAAGAATGGGATACTGACATAACGAAACAATGACAGATGACGAAGACTTCCAATCTGAATCCTCTGATGGAGGATCGCCGTCCGAATCGGATTCGGATGATGAAGATGCTGGAATGGCTTCGGATGCTAGTGATCCGATGATGGAGGAGCTGAAGAAGAAACAAGCTAAGAGAGCGAAGAAGGACGCTGGAAGTGGTAGTGACGCGGAGAAACCCAAAGCAAAGAAAGCGAAGAAGGGTGATTGATTAGTCGGTATGTCCGTCAAAGATGTTTGTAGTGGGCTCTGTATTTTGAGAATCTAAAGACATTGATGTATTCCTACGAATATCACCGAAAATATCATTGTGAGCAAAGATACATACTCATCGTCAGGTGAATCATTATAAGGGTAATTATTAATTATATATCTAAGTAATCTATGTTATCTATGGAATCTAAATAGCAGCTCTCTTCGATCTCGCCCTTATACTAGCGCCATACTTGGCAAAAGCGAAGGGTATCAGAGCCATGACGATAGCTACAGCTGCCAGAATAGTAGCTGCAGGACCATTGCCCAACTTCCTAAACATTATAGCTATGAACAGCGGCATCGCCGCGCCCGCCGCTGATCTAACAACCGTCTTGGCCGCTAGGGCAGAAGCGACGTAATCCGGGAACGCTTCTATGAGGTATGCGTTGGCGGAGAAGTATACTAGGACCATACCGAATCCAAAAGGTATTCCAGCTGAGCAGGGTCCTACCCAACTTCCGCCCCCTGGAGCGACGTATGGAGGAGCTGTCCAACCGAAGATGAATAGACTCAAGGGAACAAATGGTCCACCGATCAACATCCCTGGTAATCTGTCTTCGGGGGTAACGTTGTCCCCCTTCGCAGTGTATTTCTTCTCCAGCCAAGGAGTGACGAATAGAGCGAGTCCGACACCGAAGAATACGGGGATGAAGGTCAGGCCGGTCTTGGCATCGTCCCACCCGTAATCTTCACCGAAGACGACGGGGAAGGCGAAGAAGAAGGCGTAGAGGAGACCGTACACCAGAGAAATGTATAATGACATCAACAGTAAGATGGGTTCGGTAGCGAGCATTTCTGATGATGAATTTCAAGGTCAGCGGAATCCAAAAATAAGAGATTGCACTATAGAGGCAAGCTGGATGGGTTCGACTTACCGAATGGTCTAATGAGAGTCTCAATGACGATTTCACCTAATGGTTTCCGGAATAATTCTTGTTCGGTGACGAACGAGTCGTCGCATGCGTCTTGACGGAGTTGTTTTGCTCGCCGTTTCAGTAATGCAGGAGCGAATGTCTCGGGGATAGTCAGAGTCGCTGCCCAGCTGTATTGATACCGAAGCGAATCAGTAAGGAATTCTGCATGAAGATAGAGTGAAGATAGTTTCCGATCGTTATACTCACACTACACCAGCTGAAATCATATTAACCCAATATAACCATCTCCATCCAGCGTATTTCCCGATGAAACCACCGATCAATGGACCAATCACTGGACCAGTATAAGGCGCAGCAGCGAAGATAGCAATCGCGAAACCCCTTTCTTCCGGACCCCAAATATCCGCAATAGTTCCTCCGGCCAATGTCAATGGCGCGGAACCGAAGAAACCACAGATGAACCTTGAAGCCAGTAGACAGCCGATGTTGGGTGCCAATGCGCAAGGGATGTTGAAGATGATGTAGGCGAAAGTAGGTACGATCCATAATAATCGACGACCTAGTAATTCGGATAACGGCGACCAAAGTAGAGGACCAGTGCCGAATCCGCAGACGGTGAGGGTGACTGTCAGGGCGATGACTTCGGATGATACGCCGAAAGCTTCTTCTTGGTCCTTGAAATCACCTGTGACGATGGCCGAGGATAGAGCCACTTGAATGACTCCGCAAGATACGATGGCGGTGATCACTGAATAGCAACAAGAGATTGACAACCATTAGCTTAAAGAGATGTTTGCGGGTCGTTGTCCAAGTATGAATGGAAATCTGGACGAGGGTATCAAGGGGGGGACACTCACACCAACGACGGAAGTTTGACCAATTTCTAGGATTCTCAGGATCATTCTCCAACCAAGTAACTAATTTCTTCCCTTTTAGCAATTCCTTATTACCGCCCTTTTCAGCATCCCCTTGTTCGTCGGAGTGTAATACGAAATGATCGCCATGCAGAGTCGATAATCTACTTTGAACAGGACGTAGACCGTTATCGGGATCGGAAGGATCTATGTATCCTTGTCGAGTCTCCGTTCGATATTCTTCCGTTATGCCACCTCTTGAAGTATCGGTAGTCAAGTAAGGAAACGAAAGATCGGGAACATGTCGACGGGAACCGGTTGTACCGCTTGTAGTGGTTCTTCCTAACTCTCCGCCCATCTCGTGAGATTGAGAGCCTTTCGAATGGGGATGGGCATGTGTGGATCCACGAGTAGGTGTCCGGCCTAGAGGGGTATGTTGATCATGCTTATGAGGTGCGGAAATGGATATCGCGCGATTGCTTCGCGGACTGGTGGGTAAGGCGGACGTGGGAGCAGAACTAGCAGCTTGAGAATCTTCGACATTAGCTGCCAGTGTAGACGACGAGGAGGGATTTGACATCATGTATGAGATTATTCCTTCTTCGCGAATGATTTGATTTCGTGACGTTAGTTTCTCGATTTGAACAGATCGAATGCCAATGATGTTTAGATAATTGTCAGGAGGGAAATCAGTTTACTTCTCACCAAGACATCGCTCACTTATATAGACGATACTCCTCCCAGATACATATCGGTTACAGTGGAATCTTGCGATCAGTTAGCATTGTTTTTGGTGCGCTTTCACCACCTGTGAGCGCGGCCGGACCCGATGAATACCAAGCATAAACAAAAGACTCAAAGCCACTCAACCAAGACAGAGATCTTGGAAGAGAAGAATTCCTCTATCAGCCAAGGTAATTCCGATTGCGGCCGATCATTTTAGCTCACTGCCACGTGGCAATTCAGGGTTCTTTCATTGATGCCGCGGCGGCAAACGAACGAGAGACTGTTTTCTGGGCGAACCACATCAAATCCACGAAAGTCTGTATCAGCAGGATTGTAGAATGGCATCTTTGCATCGGACGAAGGTGATCCGATGGTACTCAAACTGGGAGATACATGACTTGGCATCGTCGTTGAGAGCTCGGATGCGTTTCCGCTCACCTCTTTCCTGGTTGTTCAACGGTGACTCTGCGACAAGTCGTCGTGGGACAGAGCGTGTTCTACGTCAGGAACGACAATTCGGAAGATGCCGTAACACGCAGATCTGCATCATTTGATTGTTGCCTTCCGATGCGATACGAGGGCCAAGATATTTCGACTCCGGAACAGCTTCAAGCTCAAGCGTGAAAGACAATAACTCTACTGTCTCTCAAACGCATGAGACTCTGCGAGGACTCAAAGTCCACAATATGTGGAGACCACTACCAGACATTCTGGCATTTACTGGAACGAAACGATCGCGTCCGATCGCGTCCGTAAGTGACAGAAACCGTAGAACATCGCTTCAGCGTTCCCTCGCAATCTGGTACACTCCAACTTGTCCACGAGAAAATAGAAAGTGCTGATCCTTTCAATATCCACAAGTCAGATCCTTTCATACTTTGAGCGCTCTCCATTGGCATCTGAATGAGGCAGTGCATCATGGTTTTGTCGAGTCGAAATGGGTTGTCGATTACTTGAGTTTCTACGTATATGAGATGCTGCTCGCTTCTTTAAGTTGACCAAATTTCCATAATGAGGCATAGCGAGAACCCCATGAGCACAGCGACGGATACTACTCAGCTCAGTGCAGCCAGCATTGGTCCCAGTCGCCGTAAGCGGACCACCTTGAAGGAGACATACAAAGCCATGGCGGCTGAGTGGGACAACCTCTCGAAATCGACCTCGATCGATCAAACAACCAAAGAAGGGTATAATAATACCTTGTCACTCCTGAGTGATCTCTGCACCATACGACAACAGATCAGGCGATCTGGTGGAAGCCGTAAACGTCTACTAGCAGAATTAGCAGAAGCGGAAGGCACGACTTTCCGATCGGTAAAGCGCGGTCTGCTCGATCTGCGAAACCAGGATGGAGTTTCGCGAGGTGGAGATGTAACGAGGAATGCTGAACTGTTGAAAGAATGGTACAGCACTGACCGCTCAGAAAGAAGCAGTTGGAGTGTAAATGACTGGGCGAAGGTCCAATCGGCGCTTCAAACAGAGCTGACTCGGTCAATGAGGAGCTATGATACCCTTCAAGGGGATATCGATACTCTGAAAAGTATCCTAACAGCAAGAAAGCAGGAAGAAACCAATGCTTCCGGATCAAGTGTCTCTGCGAAAAGCGATAAGTCATCTGTCAGTAGTTTGAGGCGCTTGAGGACGCTGATCGATTTGAGGAAGGCCGCGATAAAAGCCAAGCGAAGCCGCAGGCCAGCTAAAAGACGTCAAGGCAGCATAGTAGGCAAACACTCATTATCGGGATATGTGGAGACGGACGACTCGGGAAATGCAGCAGGATCGGTCGTATCGAAAGCATGAAATAGGTGTAGCTGCACCTATTCGAACAGGCACCGTTCATACTCAGTGCGACATGCATCTGTTTTGAGGAATGAACTTCCTTTGTGGGGCGTGCATGTCGCTCCTTTGCTCGATTGCTCGAGGTTGTGACAGTCGTTAGAACAGTCAATGCAGAGTGCAGACCATATTCGACCCCAGACCGTCTTAGCTATCTCATTTTGTTCTGCTGTAACTACTTGAGTCCAACGGTAGAGTATAATGCCCCACATACCGCACATTCACTCCGACCCTGCTTCAGCTCCATTCAACCAATACTCATCGTCTAAGCGCATCACGCTTGCCAAGGCGTTGTTGCAGATCCAGCGATGGGACCTTTCACATGACGATCGTCGGGACGCTTTCATCGAGATTGGGCACGCATTATTGGCTGAAAAGCAGGAACAGCATGCACTCGGCAGGAGGAGAAAGTCTCTTTTGAGAGGTTATGCGATCTCGGAAGGGTATGGTCTTCCAGCTGCAAGACGTGATCTCATCGGGATGCGCCGCTCGTTCGAGGGGTATCGTAGTCCTCCAACAATGAGTACGCACGATCTCTTACACGAATGGAAGCAAACATCATCCTCAGATTGCAGTGCAAGTCGATGGAACAGGCGGATCAGCTTGCTGGAGAAGGAGCTGAAGGAGTTGCGTTTGGGGAACAACAATCTGCGGGAGGATATCAGTATGTTGGAAGGCATCGACCGCTTATCGAAGCCTGGCGATGAGAGGGCTGTCAAAGAACGCGCTTGGCCATCAGAAGAGAAACGAAAATGGAGGAGATGTGTTGCCCGGCTTAGGCGGTTGAGGGGAATAAGAGAGAGCATTCGACACGATAATCGCCATTACATCGTGTACGCAGGAGAGGAGGACGAGGTCTCGTCCTTGTCGTCGATAACAATTGGGTATAGCGGCATGCGATGAGCATGACTCATATGAGACATCATGCAGAACTTGGTAATCAAGAAGCAGACTCGACAGGCCAAGAAGTAACGCGTCTGCTGCAACGCATTTTGCTGGGAACATTACCATTTTGAGGAGAACGCGCCTCTTTCCCTCCGGGTGAACATCGTACTCTTCACGCGCCACCTCTATTTTGGGATTTTAAACTTTTCTACCCTGATCCCAACTTTCTCTCTTCCTCTGGTAGTCCTTCTCTTCATAACCCTTGTAACGCATTTCGATATAGCTCAACTAATGGGGAATCGAGCGAAGATTTACCTACAGCGCTAGGAAGATGTGCGGTTGATCCAGGTATTCAAGCCGGTCCTGCGTCAATGGCGGAGGTTCTCCTTCTTGGCCTTTGCAGGACCGCTTCGGACTTTCCCTCTGACATAACTGAAGCCGCGATGATTCCGTGATGTACCTTGTCGACCCTGGAGTTCGCGCCAGAAAGTCAAAAGAACAGTCAGAACAAACTGCTGAAGCCAGTCGCGTAGATGACTACGTATTATAAGTATAACATGTTGAGCAGTTTTTCCACTGTTTATTTCTCTTACTCATCATCACTAACATTCCGACACATCACCTAAATCCTTTGATAGGACTCTCGATAGTATCGTTGACCGATACAGCTTTGATAGCTCACGACCTCCTCAAGACTCGACGACCTCAAGAATTACGACCGAGCACCGCCAACTTCGCCGACTTCACACAATTTATATCGACGTAAACAACTAACACGACAATCATCACTTTGACTTCAGGTATCACTCAAGTACGATCATCATGTCCTCACCCATTCACAGCTACCTTTTCTCTCCTCCTCCCTCGCCGCCTAGACGTGCGACCAATATCGATCCCAATGACGGGTTTACGAGCATCAAGACTCTGCTCCTTCCCACTGACTTCATTCCTCGATCACCACACTTAGAAGGGGGTTTGAAGGTTAGATCGCCCAGAACTCCTCAACAAAGCAGATTTACCCTTGACAATGTATATCCTTCCGCCTTCCCCACGAAACAGCAAATCATTGACCCCGAAGCTACACCAATCGCTACTTACTCAACGCCTACTACCCCACGACGCAAAATTCCTGAGAAGACCGTTGCATCTCCCCCATATGTGCCTTCCAACGTACCTTCAACTCATATACCTATTCCTTCTAGTCTACCCAAGCCATTAATCAGGTTATTGTTCTTGGTATCGCTAGTTTTATCGTCGATCCTTCTGCTTGTCTTTGTCCCTTCCGCTCGACTCCCCAGTCTGCGGGCTGCTAGCATGTCTAGAAGATTGGCTCTTGATCCCAATGGAAAGGCGTTCATTGATTTTGATGGCATAAGCAGCTGGTCGGATGCTAGAGATAAGGATTATAGACCTCCTCAAGTCAAAGCTCCTCACATGATGAGACGTGATTTCGAGAAAAAGGCTGCGCCAACTCGTAAGTATCCTTTTCTGTTTCGTCACCACTTAAGCAAGAAGGCGAGCTAATTTGCATTTCAGCCCATCCTCGTGCATCTCGACCTGCTTTGACCCCTCGACCCCTTCCTGCATCCCACGAATTGCTCGCCCTTCAGTCATACCTCTTATCGTCCGCTTACAACGTCATCCCCTCTCATGTCGACCCAGCTGAACCGATCGACGCCAACGCTGTCCTAGGCGTAGGCGCTCACAAATTGGGTCCTTCGGGTGGAGAACTTGAGCAAGCGTGGTTGGACGAGCTCAGAGGTGAACGAGAGGATGAGGTGATCGTTTGGTATGGAGGCAATGGGTAGGTTCATTTCTTGCCCATCTGTTCATCAATCTCAATTACAGAGCAGAGCTGATCCTGATCCTGCTTCTAGTCGACCAAACCATCCTCACGAAGTTCTCGATTTCTTGGCTTCCATTCACGGTTCATCAAGAAAGCCAACTTTAATCCCTTGTCATGCTAGACCAGACCGATTTACCCTACTTTCCATCCTCGACCGATTATCCCTGCCACTTCGAGACCATCCAATTATACTGATCGGCAACAAGCCTATCATTGGTGACATGCAGAACCTCGAAGAACTACGCCTGTCTGGTGAACTGGAAACGATGCTCTCGAATATCGGCTGGAAGAAGGAAGCCAAGTCCGAATGGAAGCCTAAATACGCTAAAGTGCAAAAGAGGAGTCTAAGTGAAGTTGAAGAAGCTTTGAACGCGCAAGCCATGGCTCGATTCGAGCAAGAGCTCGAGGATGAGGTATTATAGATTCTATACTTTTGGACACACATCGCCAATCCATCGAAGCGCTGAGCGTTTCGACCTTTGAAGCTGCTTGCTTAGATAACATCTATAGTGACATGGATGCAGCAGGCAAAGCTTTTCACATCTAGAATTGGTATCAGTTTTGTTTGGAATAAGGGTCAAGAGCAATCATCGATGATCAACACTTGTACCATGGTTCTGACAAATGTACAAGGAGACGATCACGCGCTGACCGCGATGCCAGGAATCGCCGACTCTTTCTCAGCCTTGAGAGTGAGTTTTGCAAGAATATTGCTGGCGTCGATGGCGTCGACATATTTCTTCCACACCTTGGTAACCTGTGCGCTAGGTCAGTCATAGTCATATGCCCCAGCGTTTGTTCAGACCATGCTCACATCGTACTCATATATCCACTTGTTCTCAGCTGTCCAATTACGCTTTGTCCTCTCATTGATAAGTTCGTTCTCTTCCAGAGGAGGCTTTATAGCTTCAAGCTCCTTGGCATTGTCCGCGAAGCTGTTCAGGATTTGATACTAGCACGAATACTTCAGCAAACGGACATCCGACGCAAGTCTGGGCACTCACCAGACCTTTGTAATGAGGTGATCTGACCTCATCATAAAATTTGATCGCTTCGGAAACCGTTTCACCTTTCTTGCGGGTATACAATAAAGCCTGAGCTAAGACATAGGCGTCTTCGAATGCGAAAGCAGCGCCAGATCCGAACGCTCCGGACAACGCTGGACATGTTGATCAGCGCTTGATCTCAGAAGATTTTCGGGTAATACTCACGATGAGACGCATCTCCCAGCAGCGCGATGTGACCGTTGGATATGACTGACTCCAATCGAGGTCCACCAAACATGGCGAACTCTAGCCATTCATCGGGTGCGGCTATGACCTGTTTTATCGTCTCGCAGTAATTCTAGTAGAGTCATGAATCTTCAGCAATTCGTATTTACAGTTACCAAGGTTCCACGTGAGGAAGAAGGACTGACATCGTAATGACGCTGGACTTGTTCCCGCTTGACTCTTTGCCCCCAACTGACTTTCTTGATGTCTTCTTCCGGCTCTGACGCTCTGGTAGCGATTTCGAACAACCCATTATCCAAGGGATCTGTGTAAACATGTGTGTCCTTCGTATGCCAGAAGGTGGCTGCCTGGGGGATGCCTGTGATATGGGCGACTTCCGCTTGAGGGATGATAACTCGGTAAGCGACTTTGCCGGTGTATGTCAATTTGTGATCCGGGAAAGCATGCTGTCGGACGGCCTGATCGCGTCTAATCAGCGGGATATCTGCTTGATGAAGGTCCTCATGGACACTTACGGATCGGATGCCGTCTGCACCTATAATCAGGTCAAAGGGACCAGCACTGGTTCCATCCTGAAAGGTCAATTGGGTACCTTGGGGAAATTCTTCTATCTTTGACAGCTTCTTGGACAGTTGAATGAAGTCTTTAGGCACCTGGCCCAATAACGCATTTTGCAGCCTGTAGCGTTCGATACGTGATCTAGGGGGGGCGTCAGTCTCGACTACACATCTGCCTGTCAGCGTGACTGCACACGAGTGGTAGATTGTTGGACAGATCGCAGAATAAGTTACCTTTCTGAAATGATTGTGCAATCAGTTCTCCTGTCAATCCATTCCGTTGCTCGTGATCTACCTTCGATCCATCCCCTCGGAGGGAGACTTGCTCAATGGCATCCGCTGCGCCTAGCAAGTTCAAGTGTCTCCATGTGTTTTGGTTGATGCTTATACCCTAGAGGATCAAGTCTGTCAGCCATCCACATACCCACGGAGCAGTAGCTGTCACTCACGGCACCGACTTCTCTCAATTCGGTCGCTTGGTCGAAAGCGCTGAGCTGCACGAAAGGGAGGCGCAGCAGGTGTATGATGGCTGCTAAACCACCTGGTCCTGTCCCAATCACGGCTATCTTGATCTTCTCCTCAATTTGTACGGTCATTGTATGTGCTTTCTGTCGAATTTGTACAATCAAGGATTCCACTTCGTGTCTGTATTCTTCAGCTTTATGGATGTGACGTAAGCAGATCGCGAGTATTGGTCGTGGTCAAGAGGGAAATGGAATATTCGAACCACATGCATACGATATGCCTTTCTTGAGTCCGACGGAAAGAATTGGGCCTGCTGACTCATAAGTGAGAGTCACTTTCTGCATTCCCCTCGTGGACAGATATGTTCGGTCCATGAGCAATGGTGTCCTCGTTCATAAGAGATGATGAGCGCTGGCGTCATCAAGGACGCTGTCGGATTTGGCCGTGTTATCTATAGATTTCAAATGTAAATTATCCGACCTGTTCTGAGATAGCTGTTCCTGAAATGCGGTAAGTGCGCACCTGATATGGCGTGATTATGGTAGAGGCCTCACGGATGGCGAAATATTCTGTAAGCATTCCAGCTTAGACAAGCTGATCAAGGTTGTGCTCGAGTGAGATTGTGGGAGAAATCAGATCACATGAAGACAAACAGCCAAATCTCTTATTTCTCTATTCGCCCACGATCATATCTCCGACACATCACCAAATGACGATAGAAACGAGACCAGCCCTAGGCCTTCCACACGATTTCGGTCGCTCGATACGAACTGTAGCTGTGATCGGTTCCGGTCCGACCGGTACTCCAGCTGCTAGACACCTGCGGGATGCTGGGCTGACCGTACGATTATTCGAAAGGCAATCGCAATCCGGTGGTATATGGAATTGGAGACCTGATGCAGCTCCGCCACTGTCCGTACCTACACCGCCACCTTCTGTAGGGGCGTTCACTCCTGTACTTCGAGAAAGCGGGATTTACGAAGACGCGGACCGAAAAGAACGGGCATTATTCAACCCGCCAAATCCATGTTACTGGAATCTATCGAATAATGTTCCGACTACCACAATGGCAGTGAGTACCATGTTGCGCACTACAATCAGCATTCGCTGAGCACGACCCGTAGTTCAAAGACTATCCTTACCCCGAAGGAACCGAAAGAAACGTATCGCATACTCTCTTGGCTAATTATGTCCACGGCTACGCCGAAAGATTCGGTCTCGACAAATTGGCATCGTACAATACAAGGGTAGAAAAAGTTGAGAAAGTAGGAGGCAAGTGGAAGTTAAATTTACGGAAAGTCGTGGATGAGGGAGAAGGAAGAGCTCGAGAAGAGCAATGGTCCGAGGTGAGTCCGAAAGTAATAAAGTGGTCGATATACTGACTTGCAACCGGATTGTAGGAATTTGATGCTGTGGTTGTGGCAACTGGACATTACAATGCACCTCATATACCCGCGTTTCCTGGCGCGGACGAGTGGGCGTCAAAATGGCCAGAGAAAGTGATCCATTCCCAGGGATACCGGAAGCCAGAGGCCTATAAAGACAAGGTGAGCAAGAGCGGAACTGTAGAGCCGCTAATCTATCGGCCAGACTGTTCTGGTAGTTGGCATAGGCACGAGTGGTAATGACATCGCACGAGATCTGGATTCTCACGTCGAAAAAACCTACATGGTTGGCAGAAACAGGTTCCACGGTCCTGTAGCCTATCAGAAGCAAAGGAGGATGCAGCGCTTCATGATACCCGATAAAGCGGAAGTGGTCTCCGAGATAAAGCGCTTCATACGGCCACAAGACGGTCAGCGGATAGAAGAAGCGGAAATCGAGCTGACGGATGGAAGAATACTGAAAGGGATCAGCGATGTCATCTTTGCTACCGGGTGAGTAATTCGAAAGGTGAACAGAGGGCCCTGCTGATGATGTCTAGTAGATATCAATATTCATTCCCATTCCTTCCGGATTACCATCTAGATCATCAAGGTGAACGGTCCGAGACAACCAAGAAACATGCCTTGGTTTCGGACGGCTTCGGGGTCCTGAACCTTTGGCGAGACGTGTTTTATATACCTGATCCCACCCTCACTTTCATTGGGCTGAGCGTAAATACATCGACATTCTCGTTCTTTGAATATCAATCCATCTCGATAGCTCGAGTCTTCGCTGGAAAAGCTAGCATACCAGACGAGGCTCAGCGTTGGGCGGATTACGGCGAGCTGATCAAAAGAACGGGAGAAGGGAAATACAGCCATCTTCTCAACAGAGATGGCGAACGAAGATACGTGCAAGAGACAATCGAATGGCTGAATCGAGATGCGACAAAGACAGGAGCAGAGCTGGTGGAAGGCCACAGCCCCGAATGGATTGCCGAGAGCGAAAAATTGCAAGAGGTATTGGCACTGAAATATGGTGTCACTCCTGAAGTCCTCAAGCAGATCAGCGAGGAGATTGAGGCTGACAATGGACGAACCCAAGCTATTACGAGCAAGACATATGAGACTGCCGCCGAAGAGACGAATGCGAGAATAGCAGCAGGCGTTGCCAGAAGGATAGGGGCGATCCAGGCTTAGGTAGAACATAGAACTCGATGCACCACTTGTATTAGATTGTGCCCTTGGCCTCAGCGGCTTGTAGGATCATATCTATGGGAAGATAGCATTACGCCAGTGTTTGTATGGGTCTCAATCGCTTCTCATGACTCTTATGCCCCACAAGTGATGTCAGAGGAGCCAAGCGATTAACGGGACGCAATGAGGCATTAAGTTGAAAAAGCGTGAACCATGGCAACGTCATCTAGAATTCATAGCTGACATGGTAAACGAAATGTATATACTTTGAAAGTTTCTACAATGTGAAGGGTTCAGCAATGTGAATGAGAGGAGGCAAGGGTCATCGAATGGGGAAACGATTGAGGTTCGACAGGAACTGCCCGGCAATCAATAGGAGAACATGGCTCACTGGAGCACAGCTAGCTGTTTCCGTTCTGGGGTAGTGATACCTGGGGTAGTGGGCTGACTACCATCCGTACTGTCGTAGGCTTTGGCATCGTATGTCTCGCTGACATCGCCAGTAGAGTGACCGTCTATTTCTGCTTGTCTCCTCTTTTTGTGATCCCTTCGAATGAGCAGAAGAATGGCGGTGATCCAGAAGACTGTTATTGTGTACGTGTAATGTCAGAATCAAGCAACACTCCTGTCTCACGAGCACATGATCACTTACTCAGGATGATGTTCAATGCTAAAGACCATGTCCATCCCTTCTTGGCCTGTGGGAAATCCGTTGTCTTCCATACAAAGTTTGGAGCCTGGACCGGACACGTCAGCCGCGTGATCAGTCGCTCATGTCGAATTGACTCAACTTACAACAGCTTGTACTACATATGCTAGATCATTGGCGGCACCAACCAGCAAGGCTCTCTTCTCAGTATCATCGGAACAGAGCTCGTTGATGGATGTGAGAATGAGCGGTCCTGCACCTTGACCAATTTGACTAATATAGTACATTGCAAAAGTCGTGTTGATGTTCTTGTACAGTGGGAAAGACCTCATAATGGCGGCAATGACCAGCTGATAATTCAACGAGATCAGTCAACGCTTCTCTACTCCTGCTGACCTCAATCACAGGAGAACTTCGCTTACCGAGTACACCGCTCCGATATAGACAAAAGGCCATCTTCGCCCTCGGAATGGGCCATCAGACAGCCAGGCGAATGACAGTGCAACAACAATGAAGATGGCCGTCTGTGGCAAAGGCACTGTAGTTTTTCCTATTCAGCGGCGCGAGGATTGTCACGTTATAGCTTGCAGACTTACACAGATTAATCTGGTCGACAGTGTATGTTTTACCAGGGACTGGAGGGTTCTTTTTGGCGTTGAACGATTTGAGCCAATAACCGATGGCCGGCTGTGGCCATTGATTGTTCCAGATGACATACAACATCGCTACAATGAATCTGTTAGCTCTTGTGAGTCTCTCCTATGTTTGGTCTTTGTGTTTGAAAGGCCGACATACGTAGGAAGTAAGTGTGCCAGCTGAGGAAGAGATTCTTAAGTTTAGCTTTCGTCCAGGGCTTTTTACCAGCTCGGCCGATCTTTTTCAACCGCGTTTGCGCCAAGGTAAACTCCTGTAATATCAGACGAAGATCAGTGGTGGACAGACGCTGAGATTCCTTTGATAAGACCACTGACCTCCTCTGAAAGCCACCAAGTATTCTTCCCTTGAAGTGGGAGTGGCGGGAAAAAGAAGAATCCGAAGACAGCGATAGGTAGAGTGATAATGGCGTCAATGATGAAGAGCCACCTGCCAGGCTGGATGTCAGTCTTTCAGGAGCAGCGCACATGTCCACCTGACCTACCTCCATCCAGCTAAACCATGTATACCTGACAAGTTCTTGTATGCAGCAGCTTGCAGAAAACCAGAGAACATCTGACCCAAAGATCCAGCCAACCAGAAGATCATGGCTCGTTTACCAATCTCAGCGGGAGTGTACCATGACCCCAGCAAGTAGTGGATTCCAGGATAAAATCCAGATCTATCGTGTCCTTATCAGCATCACACAGTCTCAGGGGTTATTAGCGTCGACTTACTCGAAGAGGCCGACCAGGAAACGTAATGCATACAGCGCTTTGAATGATTTGACGGAATATAATGCGAGGGTAGCAATACCCCAACCCAGTTCGAGCTAAATCCCAGCATGTCAGTTGATTAGAGGTCATAAGACAGTGCGAGACGCACGGAGGGGATGACCCATCTTGGTTCTACTCTTGTCAAAAGTAAATTGGATGGGATCTGTCCGATCACATAACCGACTGTCCAAATACTGGTCGAGGTGACAAGCTCATTACCGTACATGTTGAGATCCTCTTTCATACCGGACAAGAACTTCACACAATCGTCTATCAGCGCTTACGTCCCAGCAATACTTTGCAAAGCCTAATGCCTAATGAATATCTTGAATTCATGAACAGAGACTCACAGCGGTGTTCGCATTGTTCTGGTCTAAATTCTTGATCTGGGAAAATCAGACTCGATTAGCGTTGGCGTTGTCTGGCATTGAGCTGAACAGTATCTTACAAAGCTGAATCGACACAAGGCATTGCCGAGAATAGGTTAGCGCCTTTTTAAACTGAATCCAATATTCGACACTCACTATCCAAGCTATATGACAAACCGTCAGCTCACGCAAGCTTGTATTCGATAGTGATACTCACAGAAGCGAAAGTCAAGATGACAGCATCAACTTTAAATAGCAGCTTTCTTTCAGCAGGAGGTTTGTCGAAGGTGTCCCATATTCTGCCCTTCCAGGTAGACTTGGGAGCAATCTCTTTTGTAGGATCCTCAAGATCGCCTACCGGCTCAGCGGGGAATGGATAAGCTGGCTGAGACATGGGAGCTTTTTTCGAGGAGGCTGAGGATGAAGAAGAGGATGCAAGAAGGGGGACTTGTTCTGGGGAACGATTCGCTTCTCTGCTGCTTGACATAACGGCTCACTCTATATATATGATTTATATTTAGCTAGAAAAATCAAATACCAGAGGGTTCCCCCGAGTCTACTCGAGAAATTTGGTTTCTTCTCACTCGCAGCGTGCAAGATCTTCATATCGAGGGGATTACGATGTCCGTAAGCGAAGCAGCCTGTCGATCACCATTGACTGGCGAAGGGATAAGCACACTGAGCTAGGCAGAGTATTGAACTGATATTGCGTGCTATAACGCATATGATAGTATTCGCCTCAGATCACGCAACCATATTTATCCAGCCAGGCACGATTTGGCAATTGTCTGACAAAACTGGCCGACCGATAAGATACAAGGAAAAAATGTTGCGAGGTGTGCTCCTTCCTGCGGCGATCTGGATGAAGCCTGAGGAAGTCATTCTCTAGAATTGCTGTGACAGCTCGTGATCGAGCATACGACTGTCTACGAAGTCCGCGCAAACAGTATTGCCTCAACTTCCTGTTGCAACTTGCACACTCCCCGGTCCTGAAGATCATAACGTAATTCGTTCGACGGCTGTTACCGCTTGACCCGAATGCGACTTTTGACGTGATCGCAATCGCAGCTTTAGGCTAGATTTCACAATTGTTCTCTGCAACGTTTTTGCATGGCTGCATCATATACCAATCCATTCCCGCCGACATCTGCTTGTCCACCGCAAAACGTTTCTGGTTCCGTGTGCCTATTCTCCTTTTCTCACGCACGTCTTTTAGTGGCTTCATATCGTCAGACTCTATTGACCGCGGAGGGATTGTTGAATTCTTTGATTGGTGGAGTGATTGCGTATACATCCTTGTCTTTCTCATCCTGGCTTGAGGTACCATTGGACCGCTCGGGACTGCTGGGTATCACCTCATTTGACGGGATAGCTGCTTGTGGGCTCAGAGCTTTCTTCTCGTCTCGTCGGAGTAATACCAATATCAATGTAGTCCATAAGACTGCACGGAATAAGCCAGCGTATCAGCAAAGTAGCATTGCAGCGAACGGAATGATCACGTCGGGAAAATACGATCTGCATTGAAAGTGAATTCTCACTTAGTAGTATTGCCAAGCACAAAGAATACGTCCATCCTTTTCTCGCCTCGGGGAAATCGACGGTTTTCCATACGAAGTTCGGCATCTGTTCATAAAGACACTTAGTATATGTGTTGACAGCTCTCAACAGAAGAAGATGAGACTTACAATACTTTGGAAGACATATGCCAAGTCGTTACCTGCTGCAACTAACAACGCTCTTTTCTCTGTGTCGTCTGAACATATTTCCTAATCCGCGAACATGCTCAGTTCAGTGTGCCCAAGATTTCATTTTGACAGAAGGGGAACTTACATTGATCCATGTTAAAATCAGTGGACCGGCACCAGCTCCGAAGTCTTGGAACCAATAGAGTACTTTCGTTCCGGTGATGTTGGCATATAAATCGATTTTGAGCAGAATTGCTGCAAACAACAGCTACGAGAATGATGATCAGCTGGACCCAGGATGAAACGAGATGATGTATACAATGTTTCTACCTACAGATGCGAGGGCATTGGCGTAGATGAATGGCCACCTTCTGCCTTTGAGAGGACCATCGGACAGCCAAGCATAGGCGATGGCACTAATGATGAAAACGGCTCTCGTGATCAAGGGCACTATGTGGAAAGCCACCTCATTAGCGTCAGGACCATCCTTGAAAAATCCTTAATGCGATACATACGTTGGTTGATCTCGGGAACAGAGAATTTAACCTCCGGTACAGGAGGGGGATTGGCGTTAAAAGACTTCAGCCAGTATCCCATCGCTTGTTGTCCACCTCCGTTGTTCCATATCTGTAATCCCCAATTGTCCGTCCCGTCAGATGGATAATCAATACGAAGGGAAAAGCAAAGCGACTGACCACATAGAGGAAAGCTATCGGTGAGGAGCGAAGACTTAGTCGCTCAGGACACATATGGCTGATAAAACGTTTCCCGCAGTGAAGCTGAACTCACGAAGTATGTAAGTATGCCAGCTGCTGAACAGCTTCTTGAATTTGGCCTTTGTCCATTTAGCTCTTCCTGCTCGTCCAATGCTGGTCAGCCGCCATTGCGCGAGCTCATGCTCCTATGATCGACAAAGAAAGATAAGTCAGCTGGGCTCGCCAAGTAGCCAAAATGAAATCACCTCTTGATTGAGCCACCAAGCCTTTTTGTCTTGCAAAGGGGCTGAAGGAAAGAACACGAATCCCAAGAGAGCGATCGGCAGGGTGATTATTGCGTCAATGATGAAAAGCCATCTCCATCCCGCCAGTCCATGGACGCCGTTGAGATTGGTATATGCCGCCGCTTGCAAGAAGCCACTGAACATTTGACCAATCGACCCTGCGAGCCAAAAGATCATAGCTCGTTTACCAATCTCTCGAGGCGTATACCAACATCCAAGGATATAGTGTATACCAGGATAGAACCCGGATCTACAGAATTGTATTACCAGATCAGCCATTTTGCCTTTCGATTTGACATAGAAGCGGCAAGGTCTTAAGTCGGGGATATACGGTACTCACTCGAAGAGACCGACGAGGAATCGGAGAGCATATAGAGATTTGTAAGATTTGACGGCGTATGAGCCTAGAGTCGCTATTCCCCAGCCCAGTTCCAGCTGCCAAAGTCAATCAGCATGGCGAAGATAGACTCTCTGTAGACGCTGGGCGGATCACTCACCGAGGGAATGACAAAGCGGGGTTCGAATCTCGTCAATAGTAGGTTCGAAGGGATCTGACCGATGACATAACCGACAGTCCAGATAGTGACGGCTGTGACTAGCTCGTTGCCGTGCATATCCAGGTCTTCCTTCATGCCAGACAAGAACTATCAAAGGATTTCCAGGTTAGCTCCTTTTCCCAAACTCAGTCGCCAATCGGATGAAAACGAACAGCATTGTTGATGTTTTGTTGATCAAGGTTCTTCAGGCTATAATGGCATTATATACAGTAGTCAGCCTCGCAATCCAGATGCCATTCTGTCTTACTGGTGTGGCGAGACTTACAAGCTGATTTAAGTCCAAGAGAAGAAAGATAAACATGAGCATGTAAGTACAATCACATGCGAGACCACCGCTTGCGGACACTTACTATCCGAGCTGAAAAGGTGCACCGAGCAGCTTCAGCTATCTTTGCTACTCCGACAGATGTGCTTTGTGCCGCATGTGACTTACAGAAGCGAAAGTCAGCATCACTGCGTCGACCTTGAACAACAGCTTCCGCTGGTCCGAAGGAAGATCAAGTGTATCCCAAAGTCTACCTTTCCATGTCTCGGTGATGGGTTGAGCTTCTTTCACTGGTCTGCGATCATCGATGTTGCCCACTGGTTCCTCGACATATGGTACGGTCGACATTACGCTTCACTGATCTGGAAGAAGTGCGCGCGCTTCTGTGTACTCGGAAAAGTTCGTCGTTTAGACGAGCAATGCTCTGGTAGGTCAGTATCTATCGCATACGACGGCCTATATGCAGTACATGCTTCCCTGGGTTTGGTCTAGTCCCGCCTCACTGATGCTGGCTATCGTCGATGAGCGAGCCAACATTTGAAAAAGGATCTGTTGAGAAATAGGCGACAGATATCGCCATCGAGATACACGTCTTGGCTCTCTCGTGTTTTATCAGAGTGCACATCATCAAGCGGCATATACCAGGACGCATGGTCTATGAGCAGTACGTGAGAGCTGGCTTTCTATCAGCAGTGATCGAGATAACAAGGTATGATATCGTCAGGGCACAAAATAAGCTTCTTTGCAATTCGCAGAATCGCCTTGGCATTGGCGTTGGCGTTACCGGGTGGTTCCAGCAAATCTGCCACTGGTCGTGTTCAAAAGCCAAGACAGGATGCATCAACGCAAGATGGCGTGCTTGACTCATAATGCGTCTTGGACTGTCTATATCGTGCAGCAGATCATCGGGGTATCTGCGACAGACAAGATGGTGACCAAGCTGTTCGAACATCGATCAGATCTGATCGGCATATCAATATTGAGTCAAAGGCTCGGCGGGGTATACCGAGATGCGAGGGATTTCGTCAATATTGCGCCATTCGAGCTAACTCTCCCATGGGAAGATTCTGGATCCATCGAATGTCTACAGGTCACGCCATCACCGCACACTTATCATATACAATATCCTGATCATTAGGGACAAAATAATCAAATGACCAATATGACGTGTCCGTTGACAGTTGACAAATCGAGCTCGCTGATCATTCGATCAAACGCCATTCGTCGACGTGATCATGTGAAGTTAGAAGCTGATTAATCATCTCGGACAAGTCCGTGTGCTTCGCTCAGCCTTCTACAGCATGCAGCCTTATCACAGTACCTGGGCAATATATTGTTTATATAGCTTGTCAGTGAGTCGTGAGAGCGGGTGATATGGTCTTCACTTAGTTCGAAGTACATCAATCATAGTCAATCGATCAATTGCAATGGCTCCCATCGCATTAAACGACACAACTGCTGCTGCTACAGCCGCACCCGCCCAATCATCTAAAGAGGATATCGCAGCTCTCAAAGCGAGACTCCAGATAGGCAAAGATCGCAATGTCAACTTACCCCCTGATAATACTCTTCGAAGATATCAGAAAGCAGGTATCGATTTGTCCAATGGATATCCTTATTTCCCCGAACAGGTGCCAGAATTCGTGCAAGACGTAGGCAAGATCCGGGATAATCTAAGGGAGTATCAAGATCCTGCTTTGAGGGCTGATAAAGAGAAGAAAGCGCTTTTTGGGGCTGCCAAAGAGGTGAAAGATTTGACTAAGTGGATTGGAGTGAGTCTTGTCTCCCTTCTCTCGCTGAGACATGTCGTCGGTATACATGCTAAGTGTGGAATATCTGTACCTATGCCTATAGACCGAGATTGTTGGACTGCAGTTGAAAGATCTTACTGATCAACAGAAGGATGAACTTGCCCTTCTCGTCTCGGAAAGATCAATTGTCTGTAAGTAGGGCGCAATTTCCCTCTTTCATATTCTTTTAACGAATATTGATGAGACAGAACATAAACAGTCTTCCGGGACCAAGATATTTCGCCTCAGCAACAGAGGGACCTCGGTGTCTACCTCGGAGATGGCGAGATCGAGAGACACCCTCAAGCCGCCCAGGTGCCTGGTGTGGGCGGAGGAATCACCTTGATCTGGGAACAAGGCAGAAAAGATAAGATCAATAATGGTCGTTCGCACAGAGTACCTTATGGGGGTGGTCAATTCGGCTGGCATACCGATTTGGTCCATGAAGGTCAGTCCGATGTCACCCACCTCTTTCTGAAAGTTCGATACATGATACTGATATGGTTCTTCTTACTGTATATACGGCTGATAGCCTATCCTCCCGGATATACCCACTTGCACCAAGACACCGTACCGGAAGTAGGAGGCGATACCCTCTGGGCATCAGGCTATGCGGCGTACGATAAACTTTCTCCGGCGTTCAGAAAGGTCATCGACGGTCTCAAGTAGGTTGTTTACTGCTGGATATCCTTCATGCGCATAACCCGAAGGTGTGCAGGCACTGAGCAACTTAATTTTTAGTGGTGTTTACCGATCTGCGCACAGCTACAAAGATGCCAACGATCCTGAAGGAGGCAAGAAATTCGTCGAACGAACTCATCCTTTAGTCAGAACCCATCCTGTGACAGGCTGGAAAGCTTTATGGAGTGAGTACCTTCCTTTCTACTTCCGAGTATGTCGATATACAATGGTGATATGTACTAATTCGATGATGCATAGTCAACCAAGCTATGACTTCCCACATTGAAGGATTCGACAAGCCTGAATCGGATGCCATCTTGAATTACCTGTACAACGTGTACGAGCGATCAACCGATATGTAACTTAGATGGCATTGGACCCCTGGAACGTCGGCGATTTGGGATAATAGGACGACGATCCATACTGTCTCGTACGATTACGATGGTGAGAGACACGTAAGTGATCTTTTCACTTTCATTAAGAGCATTTTGCTGCTATATTCAGTGATCCGGGTAAGTGTTGACAACAGTGTGATTTTAGGGTACTCGAGTTTCCTCCTTGGCCGAGAAACCTTTCTTCGATCCTAAATCGAAGTCAAAGGCGGAGGATTTAGAACTCAAGGGATGGGTCAATACCCCTGATGTGAAAGCTAGATACTGATCAGAGAGGTGTCAAGACCTCTTGTATATTGGCCAGGTAGATACTGAAGGGGAAGTGGGGATGGGCGATAAGCGTTGTATTTTGATAAATGTTATGAAGTGTATTGACGATTTTTTGTCACCTTCAACTATTTGCTCGCATGTTATCTCGTCGTTGGGGAGAGTGAGATATACACAATGCATGTGATTGTCCACAAGTCTAATCATTGTTTACTCACTTCTGTCTACTTTGTCTCACCACGCGTTGATTGCTGCTCTCATCCGTCCCCTCCATCGCGATCACTCAAACTTCTTCAACCATTCTATAACATGCTCACAAAGTACCTTCTGCGCTTCGGGTTGAACAACATCATGCGAGGCGTTCTTGATGAAATGTAATTGTAACTTCCCATTTGACGCATCTTCCCATCGCTTGAATTTCGTCTGCACATCGCCTTTCTGATACTCGACATCTTCCTCGGAATATAGCACTAATGCCGGAGCAGACAATTTACCGAATGACGAGGACAAAGAGTGCTTGTATCCGTCTTGAGCTTCGACAGGAATATCATCCGAGAAGTAATCGTCATCCCCACTATGCCAATGATCATCGCGTCAGCTACATTGAGCGACTACCAAAAGCCAAAGACAGTTCCCAAATAACGGCTACTCACCCGACGCCTATCAGACTGTGTACTCTATAAGCCGTGATAGGTAAAGGTACACCGCCAAAACCGGCAGACTCGCAAAACTCCTTAGGCATCAACTCTTCCCCCCTTCCATCTCTGATCATCTCCTCCGCTAGAGGCAAAACCTCGAACCATTCTTTCAGTCCTAACAATTCTAAGAATTCTCTGTCGGACGCAGGGGCTTGCATGATCCCTCCTTCTATGCGCAGGGCGTCGGACTCAGCGGAGGATGTCTGGTATATGGGGTTGGAAAGATATTGCATGACGTTCTGGGAACCGGTGGAATGGCCTGCGAGTATGAGGGTTTTTACACCTTTGAACAACTGATATATCAGCATTTCTGACCTTTCCAAGGACGATAACGTGAAAAAGGAACTTTTTGGTGAACGAGTGTGCCTCACCAGTAGACCTCAAGTGTTTCACCAGAGCTTCTATCTCCTCGTTATCTCGCTTCAGACTCCCAGTGCCATATCCACCATAAGCCGAACTCCAGTGGAACTGGACGCTAAGCGCGACATGAACTCATTAGCGCTTCTGAATGGCATCAAGCACCCTGAAGAGATCATGTGAATTTCGGTCAGCAAATTATGGGGTACTTACAATCTCCAGCCAGCTTTGCCTACTGCCTCCGATAGGGGATAAGTAAACGGTACAGCTCCGAGACCATTCGTCAAACCCCCGATAAACGCTACCGCTTTATCTGAATCCAATGCGCCAGAGGTGAAGACTGGGAACTTCCACGGTCCAGCTTGGAACGTAGTGAGAGTTCCAGAGAGCGACATTGTGTGAGATTCTGGTGGAAAGCGGTGCAATGGGGGATGTAAAAGAGGGAAATGACGGGAGGATAGATTATGAAGGGGCGATGGGTAAGCAGGTTTACTTTTTCTTGGTTGTTATCTGATATCTGATAGTACAAGTGTCTAAGCACCGATGGCGTGCCGCGCGGCAACTAAAGCTTAAGGGAAAAACGCATTGATCGGTCACCGCCGCCGTTGTCCCCGAATAAGCCGGCTTTGCAGCCACGTGTCAAAGCGTCATTCCCATCAAATAACTTTCGGTATCTTCGCCGCTGCACACGGTAGACCCTTCGAGCAATGAGTAGGCTTGACTTCTCAACCTGTAATGGCTATCATCCGAGCACCGACACCCTCGACGACCTCCGCAATGGCAACAGAAGGGAGCCCAATCGCTGCGAAGTCCGCAAGATCTCCAGAGCGAGGCATGGAAGCTGGACCTTTTAAGCGTAAATCCTCCTCGAAGAACCGGCCATCTGATGTATGGGAAGATATGGATGATCATGATCAAATACCAGAAAAACAGCTATCCATCTCCAGCGGAGAATCTTCTTCTCCTCGTCGGGTCATACGATCACCTCGATCTACAAAGACCAGGACACCAATCAAAAGATCATTTCCTCTTCCGGCGCGCACACCTACAAAGTCCCAATCAAATGTCCCACCTTCACCTAAGAAACCACCTGAACGCCCTCATCCACAGCCCGCAACGCTCCTAGACACTCTCAACGTCATCTTGATACCTTTTCGACTGATATTTCTCCCTCTCAGTATCCTTCTCAGCCCCCTTTACGCCCACCTGGCCAACGGGATTCTGCTTCTGACGCTAGGCAGTCTAACGGCGTATTTCCTCCTCCCTCTGATCCCGTCCCTAGTTCTAAGGCTGCTCGGAAAAGCTTTGAGATCGATCTCAGGTAGCCTCGTATTGCGGACACTCAGTTATGCTCGAGAATCAGATGTCATGCTGGGTAAAGAAGTGCTCTTGCTTCCAGCCAAGACGTTAGCTACCCCCGCATGTCTCCTTACCGGTCTGTTTTGTCAAACTTCCCTGTTAGCCCATAACGGAGACAACGGAACTATCATACCTGCGAAACCCTTTTGGGCGAGGTCGAACGATCTCGAAGATGATTTAGATGTTGGACAGTATGCTAGGGTTCTGACTAAAGAGGCTAGGGGAGCGAGGGACATTTTTGAAAGTGTAAGAACGCTGAATCAGGGCGGAGTAGCTGGTGGACTGGAATATGTCAGGCAAGCTGAATCTTTATAGAGAAACGCGCTTCGTAAAATTCGCTGATGGTTTGCGTTAGGATCTGGGAACTTGCTGTAGCGGTGAATACGGGCTCAACGCTAGATGGGAAAGGGTTTATTGCTGAGCAGTTACGGGAAGTGAGTGGATTGATCATTTATCAATCCGTTCCACCGTACTACGAATGATCGCGAAGACCTCTCAACTGACTAAGATTATGCTAGCTCGGTGATATGACTCGTGATTTATCAGATGAGATTGTACACATCGATTCGAAGACTGTCAATGCATTCAGCTGGCTGCAATGGGAGGTGAGTCTTGTCATTCTCGCCATTATATCCCTACATCAGCAAGGTAGCAGAACCGTGGGCTCATGAACCGGTGGTATAGTTCAAAGATCTAGTCAAACTACTGTCCAGACCACCGTCTTCCCGCCCATCATCTTCCATCATCTCCAGCAAACTGCATTCTCTCCTACTGCGCCTATCGAATGAACTAGACTCTATCTACACCCTCACGTCTACCGCTGCACAACAGGCTTCTAGAGCATCTGAACAAGGCCAAGGACTATACACGGAACTCAATCGTAAAGCGACTGGACTTCAGTATGAGCGGGATAGATCACCGGGCTGGAAGAGGGTATACGACAAATCTGCGCATTTCCTCGTTGGTGGGGAACCTAGTAAAGCGGAACTCGTTGATCGGGATCTGAGGATAACGACCAAGACAATAGGTAATATCCGAGCACTGAGTCGGAATTTGGAAGAAACGCGCACAAAAGTGAAGGTTTATAGAGACCAGATAGGTATGTTCGGAGCGTCGATGATGGGTTTCCACCTGGGCAGCTCGGAGGATGTAGGTTTAGGCCCAGAAGAGGAGGTCAGGGTGTTGAATGAGGTGGTGGAGGGTCTAGCTAGATCGGTGGGTATGGCGAAGCAGGAAGGAAGAAGTGGACGAAAAGAGCCTGAAGTGTTGGAGATTGATCAGTAGAATTAAGTCTACCTTGGGGAATGCGAGATTGTACGTATACACGGTTGTAACAAAGTATATCGGTGGCAATATCATATCGTATCATATACTCATACAATGCCTTCCGTTGCCCTGTCGTCATCGATCATGTCTTGTACAAAACGGATATGCCGATGTGTAGAAAATATTATGGATCTTGCGTTCAAGAAGCGAATAGCCTGTCCGATCAGAGACAGCAGAGGGAGTGATGTCCTCAAAGCTGGCATCCTCTGAGTCTTACACAGCTTGATGATAATACGGTAAGTCTGTGCGACGAATGCAATACATCCACGATGGTTGTGATGCTTAAAGCCGGGAAAAGCCGATCTATGCATTGTCCGCATGGTTAAAGTGAATCTTGATTTATGTACAAAGCGATGATACAGATGGGTGGGTGTATATTCACGAAGAGAATGAACAGAATGAGAGTTGGCCGGAAATGCAATGTCCCAAAAATACCGTACCAGATTATCGTTATCCTCACGCACAACGCACGAACAGATTTTGCCCAAGTGTCCGATCATACTGTCCTTACATGTCGTAAGCGTAAGATCAAAGTTCAAATGCTTGAGGGGATTTTCACGTCGTTCCGATAGGATCGCCCAAAGAATAGATAGTCAAATTATCGCCTAGCCTTGTCTTTCTTCTTTCCGTCCAAATGAGCGTCCGCATTGACATATCGGACCATCCGACCACCGACTTTCTCAGCGATGTATTGGCCTAGTTGATGCATCTCCCCGTCGGGATATCGGTACATCTGCAAAGCGAATACAGGATCACATTCACGTCAGCCTTGAACTCTGCCTCTGCTGTCGGTCTGTTTGTATGGTATTTATTGTTGTGACTTGCGAGTGATTGCATTGCATTGCTTTGACTGGGCGAGTGATAACGCGCGAGGTGTATGATCTAGTGCACTTACACAGCTGACCCAGAAAACAGTCCCCTTGACAGGCGCATCAATCGCTCTATTCTGTATCGAAAGCTTGTTCCCTTTTGCATACTCTGCGTAAGTCTCCGTCAAGATTGGTGATTCTGGTTCGCCGTCATCCGGGAATATGCCTGTACACAGGTGATTGAATCTACGGCGGGTAGGGGGGAGTATTAGCATAAGTCAAGACTGGAATGAAGGCAAGCCGAAGGTTAAAGCAGGACCAAATTGTGTCGAATCGCTTTGACTCTTTCGCACTGAGACGAGCTGAAGAAGGTTCGGTAGGGGATGGTACACGACGATCATTTGCGCACAGACCGACAGATCGACAGGGGCTAGAGGGATATAAACTCACTCAGTCGTGTAATCCCATTTATCCATGTATTCCGGTACGTCTATATCCAGCACTGTCGGTACATCTCGCTTCTGGCGTGTTTGTCGCGCATCCACCTTGAGCGATAGCGAGACCAGAATGAGGGAGACGAGGAGTACAGATGATTTGAGAAGAGTCGCATACATGTCGGCGGATTACTCCGATATCAAGTCGTTCTTCTTGCTGTCTGATTTACCTTCGATGGATGGGTTGTATGATTGATTGAATGCCTGATACGTTAGAACGTCAAATGGTCTTATTTTGAGGGGAGGCGGTTATGGCGAGCAGTCTCGATGGTACGGAAGTGTATATGTCGATATACCTATATTAATAAGGCTTGAAGGATTCTTGGGATCTATCACAAAGGAATATGATGTATCTGTATTTTCATGTGACAAAGGAGTACTCGTATCAAAAGAAATGGATGATTTCATTCATGCTTTCATGCTTTCATGCTTTCATGCTCTCAAGTCAAAGTGATGTCCCACTTTAGCGTCCCGCCTTACTCCCGTCCACATCAGACTACGTACAAACCAGACCAGCATTCCCACACCCCACGCAAATACGCAGAAGGGTTTCCAAAAAAGAAAAGTTACCGTAAGCGAATAAGTCGAGAAGAGAGAGTTTCTCACCGCTCAGGCTCAAGCGCAAGCGAAAGGACTTGTAAGCTAAACATGACTTTGGTTGACTTAGATCTCGTTATTTCAGGGTAAAAATATCAGTCATTAAGTTAACGTTAATTCTGTCTGTGCGCCTGTGCGCCTGTGTACGGTACAGAGATACAGCCAGTACGACACGATATCGTTTGTTTGGTTCTACTTTATGTCATTACGAAGTTACGAGCGTTCGAATACATGATGGCGGATTGAGACTGGCCAGCATCCTCAATGACCTTTATGATCTATGATTAAGATATACGAGGATTTGATGAGTGCGGTGACACCACTCAGGCCAGTCCGAGACAGGTCGCTCACCCAGGGAAAGATGTCACCGGAATGCGGCAGCAGCTTGCACAGGACAGGAACCGTAATTTCGCACTTGAGGACACAGCGGCGAATTCCACCAATCATAACCCGAGACCCTGGACCGCATAACACGTGGTTTTGACCCTAGTAATCTTACTGATGCATTTCACCGGAAGAGGAGGTTTTGCGTTATAGCATCAACTCGAACACGTTAAACAGCGTGAGATGATCACCATGACCTTGCCCTTCCAATATTCTCTGTTGTACAGAGGTAAATCCAACTTTGCGTAGGAGAGCTGCTGAAGGTATGTTATCTGGATCGACGAACTGTCAGGAAGATTGAAAAAATGAGGATCAGCGATGCTTCATCTCACATCGCTCGCAATCCGATAGCCGAGACAGGTTGAAACAGTTTGGTAGGGAGGCAATGAGGCATCGCATTGGGTCACATCGCAATTGCTTCAGGCGAAGACATCCCGGTAGACCGAAAAAGAGAGACAGATACAGAGATGAAACAAGACATACCGCGATCACCCTCTCCATTCCAAGCCACGTCGCACACCCCAACATAGTCCTCAACATAGCCGTTCCGACACCTTTACCTTGCAATTCCGGATGTACGTCGTACGCTATCTCCCAGCTGCCTTCCTCCTTCTGAGACTTCGCGATACTGCAAAACCCTACTACTCTCCCGTTGGTGTCTCGTAATGCAGATAAAGGGAATAAAGGGACTTCTGCCAGCTTAGCCAGTACAGGGGGTGCGTCTTCTTCTCTACCCATGGTTTGAGCGAGCTGCGTGATCTGGGGGATTGAGGATGCAATGAAGCCAAAATGTGCCTCAGTATAGCTATAGAGCGTGATCTGTCAATTGCGTCCGATGTTACTGCGACATGATTATACATAGAGTTTTAGAGGTGGCCGGGCGACTTACGGATATGGTCGAGCGATGGACCATCGTCCAATGACAGGGTGGTTGAACAATGAGACCTAGGAAGTGAAAGTCGATCTCATCAAAACCACTACCTTTTCAAGTAAGCGCCGGGCTGAGAGTCAAACTCACTGCATCATCAACATCGGCTTCTCGCCATAAAGTGAGTCTCAAGTCATGTCCCGGTACAGGAAGATACGGTCCATCAGGTCCATTCCGAATGGGAGAGGATCTTGTTGAGGAATCTGTCATGATGGAGATGTAAAGCTGTCATCGGAACATCGGAATGGAAACAGGTAGATTGAGTGATTATGTTCAATGCACCCGACAGCAGACAAGCCTGACTAGAATTGAATCTTGCAGGAAGGAAAGAAGAGATCGAGTCGAAAAGTAGGTCAAAGCCATGACGCCGGGACTGAGAAATCACCCTTTGTTCGCTGATGTCACGGATGACTCGGTGAAAGCCGTCCGAGCCACTATCCAGAACGCGTCGACTTGCAGCATATCTTTTGCCGACATGATCAATAAACACTTATGCATATCTTCTGATCTACAGCTAGCCATCACCACTATATTCACCTACGATGTCACCCATGTATACGTACATACACCTGCGCCTGCATCCCTACCGATCGCTGAGCGAAATGCAATATCTTGTCGCTAGGTCGGAATCTTTCCTACTGGGTATCTGCGTCACCCCCGGCTAAAGGACCGCCTTCAATGGGATCAATGAAGATCAGCCCATCACCCCCGAGAGCTCTAGCTACATCCACTCCGATGTTCTGGTACTCGGCAGTAGGCAATTGGTAGATCTGCGAGTGTCAACAAGGTACAGGGACCAGAAGAATCAGCGCGACGAATACTGGCCTGAATAAGCTTGTATTGACGACAATGTGATTTATACTCACACATTGAACAGCAGCTTTTCCTGGGTTTCAACAGATCGTCAATATCGTGTAATCGCTTGCTTGACAAGTGAATCGATCTGGCAGAGGTAGAAACTGCAAGCTCAGGACTCACTCCCATGCCAAATGTCCTTCTCGAACCTCTCTTGGAAAGTCTCAAAGATGAATATTGGCTGGTCGGTGATTTCGCTATCCCCGTAATACTGGGGACAAAGTACGAGGAAGCTAAAGTAAATGGGGGGAAAGGAATATTGATGGTCAGCGATAGCGATATCTCGCTTCCACTCCATTCGCCCTCGGATACCGCTCTGTTTGAGCAGACGCTTATGCTCGACGATTCTGTACTCACTCCTCTCGGAATTGGTCCATGGTGGAATTGTCTGGCTTGAGTACGAACACCGGCTCAGGATAATTAGGTGCAATGGGCTTGGCTGTTGTGGCCACTGTCATAGAAGCGAGGATAATAAAGATGATCTGGGTCGAGAACATACTGAGTAGCAATATATTAACTGGATATGGGCTGAGAATATAAAGTGAGTTGTGGTATTGTCGTTCTCACTTTACTGACTGGCGAAAGACCAGCTTATATACACTTGACTTCAAGCCTGATGGAATTGATGAAAGCAGATCAAATGACGTTGTATCGGCCAGACGGCCTCTTCTATCCTTTGATCGGAACTGATAGACGGTCCCATATGATCTCGTATCAATTGATCACGGTGTACAGGCGAAGCGGTCTAACGTGTTCTTGGCGATCAACAACACGATATCCAGATGATACATAGTAAGCTTACATGCGGTGCGACCACAACTTCAATGAGCAGACGAATCTATGACCACGTAGTCCGATATCGTCCTTGTGACTTGGCCTAAGCGGCACGTATGTTCTGTGAGTTTTGATCGATTGATCAGACTGATTGTACCTGATCGACGTGTACTCTGTTTTATGTGTATTTAAAATCAATCTCGACCTCGTTTTGAACAACAATGCATCCGAAGGTATTCCACAAACTCCAACAAGCTACATTCGAATCCTCAACGAATCAGACTATCCCCAAGTATCACCTGCGTCGCTTCTCAAAAGTATTAAAGCATGACAATGCCGGAATCAAGCAGCATGCATCACTGATGATCCGCCGTCCGGCTTAGCTTATTGAGGCGCATCAGGGGAGTCCTCGATAGGAAGGGTGTGTACGATCCCATCGCCACCAAGGGCCATAGCTACGTCAACCCCGATGTTCTGGAATTCGGCAGTGGGGTATTGGTAGATCTACGTCGAATTGCGTTAGTCATCAGCAAAGGGTTGGGCGCTGCATGAAAATCGGAATGAGAAGGAGAATGTTGGAGTGATTGGTACTAACGCAAGATACATCGGCTTTTCCTAACAGCAGCACATTCGCATTCGCATTCAGTCAGCCAGGGACAGTGTCTTCGAGTATGATGAAGTAGATCTGATTTTCAAAACACAAATCGAGGATAGTGATAATATAGGATAATACTCACTGCCTTTCCAAGCATCATCGTCGAAGCTTTCTTGGAAATCTTCAAAGACGAAAATCGGTCTATCGGTGATTTCGCTTTCTCCGTAATACTTAGGACAAAGCTCGAGGAACCTATCATCATGCAATCATCATTCAGCTCTTGTAACGAGTCACCCGTGAGGTTAGGTGATTAAGATGAGGGTTGAGAGAAAGAAAGAGCAAGAGAGAAAGAAAGAAAGAAGAGGAGACGACCGACTCTTGTTTGAATTGCTCGGTAGTAACATTTTCAGGTCGAATCACCTCTACTGGCGCGGGTGAGTCTCTCTTAATCTGGAATGGGGAGGCTGAGGCTCCAATAGCCAAGGAGGCGAAGAGGGCGGTGTAGATCTTGGTAGAAAACATCGTGTGTAGTGGGCGAAGTTGGGAGGAAGCGTTATGGTTTGAAATGGTATCGTGTATACGTTGTTGTCGGGAATCGATGAGTTTGGATGAAAGATGGGGGTAAACAAGACTGGACTTTATACCTTTCTCATCTCTACAATCCTGGTGTAGGTTGAAAGTATGAGCGGCATACGTCTTCATCTGGGCGGGGCAAAATATCGAAGTAGCATGAGGTTACCCATCGAAAGGACTTGCGGCCAACAGGACGCATGGGCTGAACGTCTTGGCGGTCAATCGAGATGAGCTAAAGGAAGGTGTAGATGGTGATTATGGAGCCTAAGATAGCCTGTGTGCGAAAAGTCAGCCACTCAAAGGAGGCCTAGATGGTGTAGGAACCCCTTTTTGTGCACTTTTCGAGCAGAAGTGGGGTAAAGGCATTAACATTAGCCTCCGACAGGTCGATGACGCTCCACCAACGAGCAGGATTCCTCTTTGCGCGTGGACAGGATCCCTCTACCGGCGCATTGGAGGCAGGGAGCTCTGCGAGCCAGATCACCTGTAATGTGGAACTAGATGTGGTTGTTTGCTGTTGAGAACACAGGGTGGTTCAATAATAATCATATGTGGTATATGAACGTTGAATGATGACGCTAGTGTCCAAGTAGCGCCAAAGGACGTCCAGAAAGCTTACGCATACGTGTTCACATCTCCTCACATCGGGGCTCATATATACATATACATACACACGTCACATATCTCATTTCTCATACATCTGTGGATACGTCTGAACCTCATGATATATCATTGACACCCACCACATCCCCGGCATACAGTACCGGAAGGAATGGCTTTGACTGAGAAGGATCAGATACCCTCATTCGCGATAGCTCCGCCGAGGGATTGGACAATCTCGAAAGCAACGTTCTTCTCGCCGCCTCGGGTCTTGTAAAGCTAAGAGAAGGACGTGAGTTAGCGCGTACCGCGTACACAGGGTTGTTGAGGGTGTACGTACACAATTGACGGTAGCGAGGTCTACGGTCATCGAGTAATCGTTGTCAGCATACTGGGGCATCTGGTAATTGGTCGCTCTTCAGGGAGTTGATGCTCACACTCCGGCGAATTACCATCTGTCCCACCTCGTACGAAAGACGTGGAGTCGTAGTACCATCCATCGGATGCTGTTGGGGGTGGAATCCAGATTGGACAGAGCTTTTCAAAACTACCAGATCGTCGTATCAAGTCAGAGTTGAGGACAAAGGAAGAACATCTGATTCTCGCCGGATGAAGAGGTGATACAGTATCCGTTGCGAAGGCCAGACGCAGACTCACTTGACTTGGAACTGGTCCATCGTCTCGCAATCTGGTTTAGCGACCAAGATGGGATTAGAGTAATTATCCTCCTGAGCTTTGGTAAGGGCGAGTAAGGAGATCAGGGAGAGTAGGGCTGTGAAGGTGGATCGCATATTGGCTGCTGCGTAGACTGAGTTTGCGGTTGAGTGTATGATTATGGGAAGTAGATATGGATACTTGAATGATAGGTGAACGCCCAGAGCTGCGACGGTAATTCTGGTATATATATGGCTTGTGCGCTACAAAGCACTTCGTCCTGCTCCTGTACGATTTGCGTGAGCGATGAAAGCGCCAAGACCATCAAAGGCACAGCTTACTGAATACACACGCTAGAACATCCTTTGGGCTTAGTGCGGAGTAATCTTACGCTTGAGCTAGTAGGCAAAATCTGATGGACAGCTGTGTGTAGATCTCGGCTTTCCGCTATCGGACGCACGGTCAACCGGCACAAGCACTGTAAGCGATCATTCTGACCATCATGAGGATGATCATTTGCATGTTGTACAGTACTGCATTTGTGCTCAGGCCCTTGACTACGCCCCTGCTTCTGACTAGCAGAGCTGTCTTCTCCATCAAATAGGTCGGGGCCGAAAATCTGGCCAGGTGGCACTAATAGATTATACTATTGGGATCGTGTATGTTGAAGCAATGTCTAAGTTCATACGTACCCACGATGAGATCCGGTCAGCGAGGACAGACAACCTGCGTACAGTGTATCACACCGTTCTTCATACATGCGTCTCCGCGCCAAGAGAAGGACGATGCATCATCTTTGTCTTTTGCAGGAGCATCGCTTCTTCGAATTTGTAAATAATCAAGTCTCACATCACATCACTTCGCCATCAAAACATTCAATCTTCTGAGAACCTCTATCTGCTCCCTCGAAACTCAGTAACACTCTTCATGATTCGGAATGACACATACATACAGTATCATACTGTCTTCGAGAGATCAGAGAACGACAGCGTACCCACCCAAGGACTCGGCGATAGCTGCGCCTGCGTTGATGGTATTTCCAAGAGTGACGTACAGCTGCGTGGGGTGGTTGAGGAACGAAGATCAGTCGTACGATCAGATCAGGTTTGCTCGGTTCAGAAGGAGTATCCCTCGTGTGGATAAATTACACAGGTACTCACGCAGTTGACCCTTGCGAGCCCTGATCGAATGAGATTAATTGCGCCACGGCAATAACGTCAGCGCGAGTGTTTTGGTGTACTGTACTGCGGATCGAGCACAAAGTGGCGCATGAAAGAGGGCAGAAGTGAACTGCGCGGACTTGTGGATGTGTTGGAGAATCACTGTCTTATACGCACAATCATCAGAGCTCCCATCCTTGTCTCCCTTCTTGAACGTAGTCGAAGAATAATAATACCCGTCTGAGACTGTCGGAGGGGGGATCCAAATTGGACAGAGTTTCTTGAAGCTGGACCAAGATTGTTTGGAATGGGGTTGTCAATAGGTAAGTCAAAGTCAAGTGGGTTGGAAAGTACATTGACCCCGGATACAGGAAGTGTTTTATGAAATGAGGGAACAGGACAAGACAGGATGGGACAGGTCATCGAAGGACAGGATATGACAGGACAGGACAGAGTGACGCTCAACTTACTTCTCCTCGAATTGATCCATTGTTTGACACCATGGTCTAAACACCAGAATATCGGGGGCGGCGTTAGTGTGTCGTTCTGGAAGAATTGAGGCGTTTACGACGACTACGAGAAGGGCAGAAACGAGAGCGAGAGACAGTTGGAAGTATTGCATCGTGACAATGTGACGAATTGTTTGGTAAGTTGTAAGTTGATGTTTGTGAATTCAGGGGATAAAGGCAATCAGAGTATGGCTGTCAGGAGCTACAAGACAAGACAGAAAGGGGGAGACATCGAAGAGGTATCCATTCCATATATATATGTGTGCGTGTGTACTCACCTATGGTTTACTTTGACCGTACGAGGCAGAGATATAAATTCAGAATCGAAAGAGTGATTTCGGTCAGTCGGCGAGATCATCGAAGGGCAGCATGAAGCATGAGAAGTAGTGTGCTTGGCATGCCGAAGATCAGTATCATGATGACGGTGAAGATGAAGATGATGATGATTTCGGTCATTTGACCTATGACTGACTGGGTAGAGGAATGTAAGCGATCAGCGATCACCAGTCGGGACTCATTGAGCAGTATTGAGAACACAGATGATCCTTCAATCCTTGATCGTTGGTCTTGGCTTTGTCGTGGACGTAGGCATAGGGAATGATCTGAGGTCTACCAGATTGAACAGGATCAGTCATAGTCCCCTCGCCCAGATACTGTCATTGAATTGATTGGCGATTCAGCTAACAGAGCAAGAAGATCTTCCATCTAAGCAACACCTTGAATTGATTTACCACTCTATCTCAACTTTCCGTCTGTGAAAGGCATCAATCAAGATTCGAGGACGCTTACATGCATGGAAGGTAAAGAACATACGAGCCAATCTAATCCGCATCATCTACTATATTCTACTACTGTATTCTACAAGCCATTCATCATTTACCCATTAACCTCTTTATGCAAGGTGCAAGGCGCAAACGCCATAACTCCTGTTTGCAGTTTCTTGAACGTCTTAAAGCTTCGAGCCCGCACCAGCAGAACTCTTATTCCTTTCCAAAACACCTTTGATCTCCTCCGCAGCATCGCACAAGGCCTGTCCGAATTTTTCCGCATCGTTATTCTTAGTTGTGATGCACCATGTGATCTTGTTATCTAATATCGAGTATGAGAGACCGTATCCATCAGGGACCACTGTGGCGCAAGTCATGTTTCCTCGATCAGCAGCTTGTCTCTTATACGTACGCGAGTTATGCGTGTACATCACGGCTGACGGGATGGTGGAGTCAAAAGGGAGACGAAAGAAAGACGCACCTTCACCATACCCCCATCCATCGAGGAACTTGCTACTCAGCTGACTAGTACTCAGTTCCCAATGTCCACTTCGCAACCCATCGGAATCAGTGAACACCTCCGGCACAGTCTCTCCCTCATCAGTCTTGACCAGCTTTTTGAGTCCGAACATGTGCCTATCCACACCTTGACCTTGAGAAGCCCAGACGCTATACTGAATATGCCTTTCAACCGCTTTCCTAAGCTTCTGCTCCCTTTCTGCGTCGGTAGCTGAAGTGGAGATCATCGATCCGGTGAATGCCTTGGACTCGTTCGAGGCTGATCGAATGACCTCAGTACGGCCAAGCAAGTATTTTCGGGTCTGGCATGATTCGTACGTGATTCCGGGTCGACCGAATAAACGAGTGAAAGCAAGCTGCTTGATCATTTGAACCCATCCGTCGGGAGAGATTTTATGCGTCTTGATTAATTCTTTTCCATATCCTTCGAAGTTGATCATCTACAAAACGGGATCGCAAGGTTTCAGTCCTTTCTCTCCTGTTTCCCTCCGCAGATCACGCTGGACATGACTGAATACTCACCTTCAAATCCTGCAAGCTCATCTCTTTACCGAACCCTTCCTTCGACTTTGCTATGACGCTCTTCAGCTGCTCATCCAGCTCAAATCCCAATTCCTGCGGAGCTGGCATAGGCGTTTTGGCCTTCTCATTCTCAGGTAATTCCAACGGTATCTTGCCGGCTTGTAAGGACCCAAGCATGAATTCATTCAGACGCAGCGTGGGTGTACCATCCAGCATCGAGTCTAAAGCCCAATCATCAGTCTTGCTTCATTTCCTGGAGTTTCCCGCTGCTTTTTGTTCGGAAGGTGCTGAAGTGTAAGCAGACAAGACACTCACGTTCACCGTTGAAACCTGTTTCTCCATTCGAATCAACGATGATCTGGTGTTTGTCGAACCACCTATTCCAGCCTTTCCCCTTGGGCGTCCTGTCGACCCCACCAGCCCATAATGACCACGCTCTTGCATCTTCCGTTGACGGCGCTGGTCCGTCGTCGAGACAGACCAGGAGGATCGCAGAATCTATTGCATCGATGGAGGCTTTGTTCGTGGGAGAGTTAGATATCAGACGATCTCGCGTCTATCGACAAATGATCGGGTCAGCGCATGGCCTCAGAAATGGGCAGCATGTTATATTTCCGTCGAAGCTTGCTATATTACCGGGTTCGCCCAATAGAGGAGAATAGCCCCTAGAAAGAGCAAAGCTCACCTCCGTCCATAAATCCCTGTTATCGACCGTTAAGATTCCCACTCCGCTTCCTTCTCCCTTCTGATCGGCCACTTGTTTGATTTCTTGGAACGCTTTGACGAGCTCAGATTTACTTCTTCCCTGAGTCTCGACTTTGAAATACCTATTATTCCTGAGAACTACGATGTGATGATTCTGAGAACCGTGATTGGTAGGTACATCCGAGGATTTTGTTGGAGTTCTCACAGCGTTGAACCTGAGACACAGATTTGCTATAAGCTGTCTGTCCTGAAGTCATCCAGAGGATTAACCAGCTTACAGATATTGATAAGAGTTCATACATAATGCCCCGCCTTTGACTTTTTCAGGTTCCAGCATTTCACTACACGGACACGAGACAACATATCACGGACGCATCAGCTTCTATACTTTAACACGATACAACAGTGCGAAGAAGAAAGCTGACTTACCTATCAACAAGCTTTTTGAACTCGACAGTAGCTCTGACGAGCTCGGCAGCCCTCTCTTCTTGAGACTGACCATTTCCTAAACCCCTCTTGTGGATGTAGAAATACGATACGTCCGGGATAATCCGACCCCGATATCCCATATAGGCCACTTCATTCCACCATTCACTCAACCACGAGTCTTTCTGCGCAGCTCGGTCCTCCAGTCGCTTCTGGAGGACTTTCGAGAAATCATCGTTCAAGAATTGCTTGACGAGCTTTTCGTTTCGAGCATAAGCATCTTTCGAAAGTAACGGCTGAAGGGTTTCGAGGTATTTGTGGAACGTGGAATTAAGTGTAGGAATGGGTAAATGCAGTAGTTCGCTCTGAGAGGCGTATAAGGGTCTCGAAGGGGATTTGGAGTCGGGTTGGGATTGAAGGGAGGATGAGAAGGTGAGAGATCGTTTGGGAGTAGGAGTGGGCATTCTCGATGGCTACGCACGGTGATCGTCAGTGGATTGTATACTGCAGGAAAGCAATTATGCTCGAGATAATATGATTGGAGTAGCCTGTTACTCACCCTGTTACCCGGTGATACAGCTGTAAACCGAGATATACGTGAGACCGATGATGAAGCGCGAAGTAGCATTGGTATATTTCGTTTCGTGAGCAGAGTCAGTTGGAGTCTGAATGACGTTCTATGATCTATCTCGTATCGGTATCAAATGCAGTATGTAGACGGCGAGGGTTCTTCTTCAGATATGTAGGAGGGACATGATGCTTGCCCCAATGACTGTTGATTGATGCCTTTTATATATGTATTTTGATGGATGGATCAACATGCAACATGCTTTTTTACAGTAGCTTGTCATGCCGGCCTCCTATTCCAGCGGTGCGTGTTATTACTCTTTACCCTTACACCCGGTTGAAAAACCATTTTCTTATAACCGGTCCATCACCGATCAAAACCGTCGCGTGGCAAAGTCCATTCCTCCGGATTCGCGTTAAGCGACAAGAATTGCTGCGCTGCGTGAAAGTTATACTGATCCGCTGCACCGAAATTGCGGATTGGGATGGATGGGATATCTTCGATCAAATCAATATCAATAAACTTGCTGAATATGGAGTTCTCGTACTTTCAAATATCGTGTCTGTGCATTGGATGGATGGGTCTTTGAGCGACTGAAGTATCTGTTGCTACCAAGACTTTGGAATGGCATTAGCTGTTGCAGTGATAGATTGGTTGTTCAGAGTAGATCCGCTTCATGTATGCTCAAGATCTCCTTCTTGGCCTCTTATAGATCAGCGTCTCCTTGCTTTCTGTCAGCAGCCGATTGCTACTCACTTCGCTATAATTGCAGGAGCTAACGACAACTATGCGGGAAGCTCTTATAACATGACGACGTCCGCACGATGGGCACATGCCATGCCCTTGCCGCACTTACGGTCCCGCTAGAACAGCATTGGAATATTCGATCGTATCAAATTTCTCGTAAATTTTAGGTAAAAAGTAGCACGTTTTTATCAGAATTTTGCGGGGTATGAGTGCATGAGCGTATGAGTGTACGAGATTAAGGTTATTTACGGGGTTGATTTATTTTCGATATGTCGTACACAGCCTCCACCTAACAAGAAACAAGAAACAAGGATAATTTCAACGGCAAGTTTCACATTCACACCAAGCCTTTTTCTCATTCTTAGCATTCTGTATAGGTAGGGTCCTCTGGTACGAGTGTACGAATGTTGCGAATGAGAATGAAGGACGATATCATGTCATGTATTGGATAATGAATGATATTCGATCGACTGGTATCTCCATTCATTGCATTGTTATACGGGAATCAGGTTGAAAATCAGTCACTGAACGCTCTTTTTATAGTGATTAGTAACAGCGATTAACAACGCACGGGCCATCGACCACGCATACACCACACACACGCACACACCACGATAGTCAAAGGGTCATGGAAGAGAAAGGAGTGCAATCAACGAAACAACACGACACAGCATAGCAATCTTATACTCATTCTCTCATTCATTTTTTCATTGTGAGTTATAGATATCTACCTAGTTACTCGATCGAAAACATCGATCTCCATGCCGTTCACGTTACTCACTACTGCTTACTGAACAGTGTACCATCACCATCGAGTCAACTGCATTTCCTGATTTTTCACGACGCACTGACGACTTACCCCCTCACGATCAAGTTTAACGACACACACTTCCCTTTCTTCACTTGAACAAGCGAACAAGCAGACGAACATTCTCAGCCCATACACTACTCATTGAGGTTGTCCAATCTGAATCAGACCTGCACACTCAGCCAATCATCTCGATCTCACCGCCATGTCACATCGGCCCAACTCATCGGGCGACTACATGGGCTCGCCGCCCAACCATCGATACTCCCATTTAGAGGAAAACCGATCTTCACCCGCTCAATACGATGTAGCAGACGAGAGAAACGCACAATCACAACCCCTTCGTCAGGGTATATCTCCCCTGCATTCACCGTCAGCTTACCCAGATCAATTCCAACATCATCAAAATCCCCCTTACCCACCTCATAACCAGTCTTACCCCGATCATAATCAATATCACAACCAGAACCAACCATACCCTCCTCCGTCCGGACCAGGACATAATGTAGGCTACGAAGACTCTCCCGATCCCAACGCTTCCACCGTCTGGTCAGCGTACGATAAAGTCGATCCAGATCACTATGACGGTGTAGAATTCAAATCGAAGTTGTACGATGCAGAAGCAGAGACTGAAGGGGATGGGATGATTGTAAGGGAGAAGAAAGGAACTAAGAAAGTGCATGCTACGGAAGTGATAGCGACTACCCGAGCTCGACGATGGTGGATCCGTATAACTTGGTCGCTTACTTGGTGGGTCCCAAGCTTCCTGTTGATCAAGATTGGAGGATTGAAAAGGCAAGATGTGAGAATGGCATGGAGAGAGAAATTGGCGATTTTCATGATGATCATCTTATCCTGCTGTATCGTGTTATTTTACATCATCTTCTTTGGGAGGCTGCTTTGTCCGGATAGCGATAAAGCTTGGAACACGAGTGAATTGGCGACTCATCAAGGAGAGGACGATTACATGGCTGCGATAGCTGGGAAAGTATATGATGTGAGTGACCAATCTACGAGGGGCAAGAAGGATCCGCTGATGGTAGTTTACCGATACTAGTTTACGAAATTTTACAAAGGACAACACTCCGATTTCCAAGGTTACACAACTTCGGCAGACGTGATGCTCCAATTCGCAGGACAGGATCTCACAAATTATTTCCCTATGCCGATGACTGTCGCTTGTCCTGGGCTAGTCACCAACGAAGACCTTTCCTTGCTGAAATCCAACTTCACCCCCATTGTAGCCTACGCTGTACACACGAGCGGTAAACAACAGACTATCACGGGCACCAAACTCGACGCAGACGACTGGTACACCAACCGATTGACGCCGGATCTCAAGCAATATTATAAGGGTAGTTATGTATTTGATAAAGGGACTATCGAGAACGGCGCAAATAGCGACTCGAAGTGAGCTTATCACTTCCATCGATCGCAATTTGGGATAAGCTGGATGCTGACTGACGCCGATGAAAGGCAATGGGCGATATATAACAAGAAGCTATATGATCTATCGGATTACCTATACACTGTTCAATACTACTCCGGATCAAGTGGAACCGATTTTCCTAACTACAGTTTCATCAACGACGGTATTTCAGGCCTTTTCCAATCGTCTTCGGGGCAAGATATAACCAAAGCTATGAATGAGGTCTTGGCCAAGATGTCAAGCGAAGATGTGGCGAATAATCTCAAATGCCTCGATAATGCTTTCTACGTTGGAGAACTCGATTTCAGGAAGGAGCCCAAATGCCTGGTGCAGAATTATCTCTTGCTGGCTTTCAGTATCATCATCATGGCTACCATTGGTGCGAAGTGTGAGTGGCATCCGGATCCATGCATTTCCTTCCTTCTGATCCCCTGAGACAGTATACAGGACGATCAGCTGATGACCATAAAAATGTGCAACAGTCTTGGCTGCCTTACAGCTGGGATCAAAGAGACAGCCTGAGTTACTCGATAAATTCGTTATTTGCCAAGTGCCTTGTTATACGGAAGGGGAAGAATCGTTAAAGAAGACCATCGACTCGCTAGCAGCGTTGAAATATGATGATAAGAGGAAATTGATCTTTATCATCTGTGATGGAAATATCATTGGATCGGGCAACAATCGACCAACACCTCGAATCGTATTGGATCTACTCGGTGTCGACCCCAAGCTGGACCCAGAGCCCTTGCTATTCAAGTCGATAGGAGAAGGTTCTAAGCAGCTGAATTATGGAAAGGTATACAGTGGATTATACGAGTTTGAAGGTCACGTCGTGCCGTGAGTCTACAAGCTTACTGCTGATGCGTTAAGTAACGACAGACACATGAGTGATGCTGATTCCATACCTTGCGCCTGTATAGCTATGTCGTGGTAGTCAAAGTCGGGAAACCATCTGAAACCTCGAAGCCCGGTAACAGGGGTAAACGAGACTCGCAAGTGCTCTTGATGCAATATCTCAATCGGGTCCACTTCGAAGCTCCCATGTCACCATTGGAATTGGAGATATACCATCAAATGAGGAACGTGATCGGTATCGATCCTGCTTTCTACGAATACATCTTCCAGGTTGACGCCGATACAGTGAGTCTGCTTTTGCTCCATGCCTGGTCATCTCAAGCTAATTCGAGTAACGCAGACTGTCACGCCTGACTCGCTAAATCGGCTTATCTCATGTACCTCGGACGATCAGAAGATCATAGGTATCTGTGGGGAAACCAAAGTAGCCAACGAGAAGGAATCTTTAACGACTATGATCCAGGTCAGCTGCCATTCTGGTGACTTTCGAAACGCAGTATAGCTGATCTCCTTTTTAGGTATACGAGTATTATATTTCTCATCACTTGACTAAAGCCTTCGAATCCCTCTTCGGATCCGTCACTTGTCTACCAGGTTGTTTCTCGGTCTACCGGATCCGAACAGCAGATAAAGGTCGACCAGTCATAATCTCTTCTATTGTCATCGACGAATACGCTGAACCAAATGTCGATACTCTACACAAGAAAAACCTGTTCTCATTGGGTGAAGATCGATATCTCACGACGTTGATGATGAAGCATTTCCCGACTTTCAAGATGAAGTTCACGCCCGATGCAGTAGCTCATACGGTAGCGCCCTCAAGGTGGAATGTCTTGCTTTCTCAAAGACGACGATGGATCAATTCGACTATACATAATTTGGCGGAGCTACTATTCTTGCCGGAGATGTGTGGGTTCTGTTTGTTCGGTATGAGGTGGATCGTGTTCTTGGATCTCTTGGGTACTATTGTGGGTTCAGCTGAGTTTCTCATACTCATTGAAATAAGCTGATGATCACTTCACGTAGATCTTGCCAGCTACATGTGTCTACGTGAGTTGACTTGTGGACATATCGGTGTACCGGTGTTCACGGACTGATGAGATGTGCACCATTTAGCTTGTCTATCTGATAGTTGTGGTATCGACTCATAAAGCGGCGGTCCCTGTGATATCGTTGGCTATGATTGGGGCAGTATATGGTCTGCAGGTACGCTAACATCGGTTGATCGTTATGAAGCAAGCTGACTTCGTTCTTAGGCGCTCATCTTCATAATCAAGCGGGAATTCATGTTGGTAGGATGGATGGTAGTCTATATTCTGGCGTGAGTAGCTGGAGTTGCAGGATGTTCTGGCAAGATGTCCGACAGCTGACTGTCAAGGGATGGTTATAGTTTCCCCATTTACTCTGTCTTCCTCCCGCTATACTCGTTTTGGTCGATGGATGACTTCAGTTGGGGTAACACTCGGTGAGCTAGAGATCCCGGGCCGCTTTTTGTCCGGATATAGCTGACACAGTTGTGGTATCCAGTAAGGTGGTCGGCGAGGGTAATCAGAAGACAGTGGTGTATGAGGATGATGAACCTTTCAACGAGGGTATGATCCCATACCGGACCTTCAAGGGCACGTATCAGCTCTCCTGCGAGTACTCATCTCGGTGCCAAGCTGATGGACCCTTCTGCAGAATACGAAGCCAATGCGTGGGAGACCGCCTCTCTTCATTCCGAGAAGTCAAGAGTCACATCCCACACATCGGTGTCTCGCAACCTTCATCCATACCCAATCTCGAATCGAGCACCGTCATTCCATTCATCTACATCAGAATTACCACCCGGAGCGGACTATTGGCGAGACTCATCACCACTTGGCCCTCAGCATTCTTCTCGGAATTTACGTCATGCCGAATCGAACCCTTCCTTACGTGCTGGATTTACCCCTAGAGATAGAGTCCAAAGTATGGCGGGCATGTCGATGTGGGGTAATGGATCGAATGTCAACTTCGATCAATCTGGAATGCAGAATCCGATGAACCCGACGTACACTGGAGGGAGCTTTATGGATAATGGATCGATGAGAGGAAGCTTTTACCCTCCTCAAATGGGGATGATGAATCCGATGATGGGTCCAGGAATGGGTTCAGGAATGGGAATGATGTCACCTATGCAAGGACACATGTCGCCACTTCATACTGGTTCACAACATGGTGGACACATGAACATGGGAATGGGAATGGGAATGGGAATGATGGGTATGGGAGCACCTCGAAATACGATAATGTCGAATCTCGGCGGCGGCGGCGGAGGAAGTGGTTATCCTCAACAACAACAATCGAGAATGTCCTCGTATTCACTAGCTACGACTGCTAATCCCTTAGGTCCGTCAGGAGAAAGCGGAAGAGATCCGTTAGCTGGTTTGAATGTCGATGAGCGCTCCGAGGTGGAAGATCAGGATGTGTTGGACAAGTTGAAAGCTTGGTTATCTAAGCAGGATCTGATGAATGTGTGAGTGCCCAAATTACCCGACATTTGCCATGTCACACACAGTATCGGGAATTCTACTTCGATGATCTGACGAAATGTTATCGGATGTCGGATAGGACCAAACGACAAACGAGAGAAACAGTCTATACCCTCTTCCCGAATGCTAATTTACAAACTCGGGCGGGTTGGTTGAATGAGAATATAGATAAGATCCTTAGTGAATCGTGATCTATCATCCACTCAACCATATTCAATCGCTGGCTGTTATTTGGATCATAGGATACATCCATGTAGTATACCGGTGTCTAGCATTCTTGTTTCTTCACATGCTCACGAATAAGCTATCATGGACAATAACGATAATGCATTTTGAGGGGATTCGTTTTTGACGAACATTGGAATTGTACTGTCACAAACACATACACTTTCAATGGTCAGATTCGGCGTCGACTCGGATGTACAGTACGATCCGTGTTACATCACATGGGCAGAGGAAGGATTACGAGTATCCTGCCTAGCTGGAAGGAGCAACCGGCAGAGGTAGAGAAGCATCTACTTTGTTGAGGGGGATATCGAGCGGTGGGTGCGAATCGGAACGTGTGTAAATTGCACAGCTACAATGATGATTGCAATCGCCTGTGAACAACGGACAAGTATCATATCAGCTCCGCGATCTGAAACGTGTTGCGATCTTTGTGGCGGGTAATTTTGATCCTCTTTTGTCTGTCCTTTGTCGTTAGACCCCTGCCCTCTGCCCTTTGTCCTTGTCCTGTGTGCTTTGTCCGTGTGCTAAATGGGACTATGATTTGGTGCAATTTAGAGTTTGATGACGATCATTCATCAGGGGATTCATCTCTTTGAAGTACAGTATTTCCTTTGATGGTCGCTTGTGATGCGATGATATGATACAGTGACGATCATATGTCACATCGCACAATAGGAAGACAGAGCGGCTGAGTTAATGCCGAGTAAGGTATAAAAGGGGTTGAACCTGGCATGCATTCGATCTGTATTCCCCACCAACAAACAAGATTATTGCACTTATATACAGTACAGTATTTCCCAAGAGCCATATTAACTATCTATCTCAACGAGACCAGACCAGACTAGACTAGACTAAATTGAACGGAAGTTGATCACATTCGTGATTTATTACAGTAATTGATAAACCACACTTTACAATACAATGTTCAATAAGCTCACTCTATCTTCCCTCACCCTGCTCTTCCCGGCGGAATGGGCATGGTCAATGCTTCGAGCGATAGGATCGCAATTACCAAGCCGGATTGTATTGCCGATATCCACGTCTACGCCACTGCGTGAGTCCCTTTAAGTCATCAATGATTTGTGGGCGATGGTATTATACTCGTACTGTACTGTATAGAATCCTTGCTGATTGATGGAAGATGTCGGGCTTTACTTTGGGGGGTTACGCACTGCGTGGTAATATTTACATACATGTAGCTTCGAAGCTGTTTGCGACCATTTCAAAGATGGGAATCAAGATGGATTGGAGCTCTTGACTAGCTCTACAAGAATCAATGGGGGTGAGTTCAGTGTTTGGATGTTTTCGACTTCGATTTCGACTTCGACTCTGACTTCAAATCGATTGTTTTTCCTCCTCCTCCTCCTCCTGGGTGGACATCGACACATCGGAAAACTCTTGTACTGTAATGCTGATTGTTTTCTTGTCGTCACTGACCCTTATCTTATCGTGCAGATTCCATCGAGGCTACTTGCGTAAGTACAGGTCCTATATATACCCTTGACTCGAAGTCTCAGATCTTACGGCTGATCATCTGATCTGTTCATTCATTCATGCTTCGCTGTGACGTGATTGCAGAGCTACAAAGATACCAAGAACAACGACCAGAAAGTTCTCTTCACGACTGAAGTAGCACAAGCCTTGGGAGGGGATAAGAAGTGATTGCATGACTATAGCTTGTTAGCTTAATCGCCTAGTCGCTTAAACACCACTGAACAGGCTGAGAATGGACGGATCGAGTACTATGACAGCAGTGGAGTGCATTGGTCATGCTGAATGGGTGATGATGTACCTCGTAGATTGTAGTAGCTGACGTACGTTCGATGCACGACATGCATGTATGCCTGTGTAAGCTAAACATATACGACGATGGGATACCTTGTCACAACGGATCTGGGCGGCTGCATATCCTGCGCGAAGTGGATGTGATCGGAGTTACCGAATTTATAAATGGGATCGTGGTGAGAGGGTTCGTACTGGATGTCTAGCAGAACTTTGGAAGCCAGCCAGCCAGCGAGATACGTGATCTTGTTAGCAAGACAAGGACAAGGAAAATGCAAGGCAAAGGAAGGGAGGCCGAATGATATGTTGATGCATGGGTATACAATGATGTTGGTGTTGGTAGTGAGCGGTACAATGTAATGATGCGCATTCTCTCTTCTTGCCGTTCTGCTTGTCGATCTTTTGCGCCGTGTATGATGAATCTCATCGTCTGATCTTGCCCAATAGGTGGTTGATCTGTTGGTTGAGGAGAAAAATAGGATAATTAGTCATTGCATCTTTGCAATTTAAACTTTCCCATCCAGCTCATCCGCGTATGATGAGGAGCAAAGTTCCCCTTCTTCCCTCTTCCCCCTTGTTCCGCTGACGATCTTTTCAAGAAGAGGCATGAAGGAGAACACTCACCGAGCTCTTCCCCTTTCCTCCGGCCACATGTCTATTACTCATACAAGCCTGTAGAGCTTTGGCGGACTCCGCACATGTCGTCGTATGTCGAAGATCGCCGGTAGTTGCAAAACATGCTAAGAGGGTGGTGAGTTCCGGTGCGCAAGGTACGACGATTTGGTCTGAAGATATAAGATCAAGTTGAGGTCCAAGTACAGGTGTGGGTCAAGGCATGAAGTCGTTGTCAAAAGATAGATGGCGTCGGGCGTCAGTGCGCAGATAAGAGGAAGGAATGAGAAGAAGGCCGATGATAGTAGTGAGTGGACGGGCCATATTGCGATTGAAATGAGAGAGGAAGCTGTTGTTAGCCATTGACTTTGAGTGATAGCAAGGGAAGTGTAGGAAGGAGGTATCTACCTTTCCTTGGTCGAACCTTGAATCTGAAATTTCCTGAAGGCATCTTGACACTATCCACTACTTGATCACCGGCGTGACGATTTCCGAGCCCAAAGAGACGATGATGACCTTGCTTTTGAATGTGTAAATGCGTAAGATGTGATGAAGATTGACGGATTTGATCGAAGATGGGAAAAAGTCAAAATACCAAGATGAATTTATTTTGGTACTCCACTTTACATCCTGCTATTCACTCGATGGGCAAACCTTTCAAAGTCAGCGTCAATGCGACGTCTGATTTTTCTATGTATACATGTGTAGAAAACGATAGACACGATTCTTCCAGTCATGATGCGATTCATCTAGACGATGGGCGACTTCATTCGCGAGTGGAATGGGGCATGCTCAACTCAACACGATCTTAGCATGATTCTTCACACTTCCGACAGCATGCCTTCGCCGTATGGATCACAAGATACCATGCTATGCTACAAAGAAGATAGAATCTGCATGCATGCTTGACATGGAGGTACCGAAGCATGTCAGGCGTAGATGAAGGACTTACAGAGCTGTCATGGGCTCTCGCGCGCAACGTGTATTGGCGATTGATGGGTGATATTTACATTGAATATGATGAGCTGACGTGAGATGCGATGAGAGGGCGTTGATTGATATTCTACATGGTAAAGTGGTTCACTGAGTTCCCATGATGGTTTGATCTTTCTTTCATTCCTCATTTGGACTCGGATCCGCCTCAACTCTCTTCACATCTTCAACTCTACCCTTTCCATCATCCTCTTGTGTTTGACCTGGACCCCCTCCTCTCCCCGCTCTCCTCTTCATCTCTTACTGACAGAACAGAAGCGCACGCAGCAGCATTCAAACCCCCCTTTCTCATTCTGTCATCCCATGTCTACATAGAGAACACAATCAATCTTATTATTGTTTGTCGTTACATCATATGTTCATTCACATTCCTCTCTTCTCGCTTCCCCTCCCCCTCACTGAAATCAAACTTCTTCCTTAGGATTCATGACAGTATATGCGATGTCGACACCGTCCCCGTCAGATCCACCTGAGCCGACACCCTCGCATCATAGCCCCTCAGCACATTCAACTTCTTCGACTACTTCCTCCGGAACAGTCGCTCCAGACAAGCATGAGGACACAGCAACAACATCCAGCGGAACAATCTTATCACAGGGACCTCCTGCTTTGTCACGCATATACCATGATTCAGCTTCACCTTCTGAACAAGCAACAAATAGACAAGCAGCTCAAACAGAGATGGTGGTAGCAGATCATCTTGGTACTTCAGCAGCCGATCAAGCTCAACAATCATCAAGTCCCTCTAGTATCTTACACGCCGGACGCCAGATCGATCATCATCCCGAAGACGATACGGAGAATCAACCTCTCACATCTGAAGGGCTCACCCCTCGACATATTCCTCATAATTATGTCACGCCACTGCCCATGGCAAGACCTCTGACTCCACCGGATTCTCCTCTTCAAAGTATCTGGGATGGTCCACCAGTGTGGGCACTCCCTCGACCTTTTCTGCTAAGTCTCAATCCGTTAGCTGCGCGCCAAGCGGGTCGCGCTGGGCAAGCGACCACAAGAGAACGAGGTCCTGTCAATCAAGATGCTACCGTCGACGACCACGTTCTTCGAGACATCACTCAACAAATTATCAACCGAGGTAATCGAAGTCGAACCGATACCATGCCAATACTCCTTGTTGACCAGGCTGGCTTCCCCACTGAATTCCTACCACCGCGTATACCCAGAACGCCCAGACGACCCTTGGCTCATGGGCCTCGTCACCAACCTCTCATGATGGACCTGCATGATCAAGTCATCTTCGAACCTGAAGCTCCTCCCTCTCTTGAAAGAAACCTAGCGACTCTCGGAGGAGCTCTTCATCGTGCACCACTCCAAGTACCGGTGCGACCTCCCTCACGATATGAGACAAGATTTCCAATACCACCACCGAGAGAGATTGAAATGCTTCGAACCGAGACTGAAGGTCTACTACCGCAAGAGGTCGTCGATAGGCCTCAAGTAGGAAATTACGGTCCACAAACAGGTACAATCCGTCAACGAGCCTCTTCTGATCCGCCAGAATTCCCATCCTCCAATCTGGTCAGTCGTATACTCGCCCAGCAGATCCCATCGCCGGTCCGGCGCCCTTCCCGACCGTCAGTCATTCCCAACGGGGGTTATCCTTATCCGTCCATCCAGCTGTTGAACCAGCCAGTCCATACTCAGACGATACCTGACGCACCACAATACTACCCCACTCCAATGAACAATCCACAAACTATGTACGCACCGACAAATAACTGGTCATCCATGACTCAAGGCTTAGGGCTCAACTCTGGACCCCCTACGGCTGCATTGTATGACGCCTTCCCTGCCTTCCCGGCAAATGGAAACAGCGAACCGGCTCAATACATCCCGCCGAACAACGTTCCCGCTCAAGGATTGTTTGCAGATATCGTACAGACTGCATCCAATCCAGCGCTGCTATCAGGATCGGCTTTCGATCCATTTCGAACCCCGTTCACACCTCAAATCCCATTCCCTCTGGGTGGTCCTTCGCTGAACAATCCACATCAGGTTCCTGGGACCGATCAGACCCCGCTTCCTTCAGCAGGGTCTGCTTTTGTGGAGATGTTTCCTGCGGACCCGGATCCTGTCTATGACTATGTCGTGAGAGGTATTCACCCACATCATCCGGAAGGAGCTGTCCCAAACTTGGGAAATTTACCCACCGTCGAACAATCACATCTCTATCCTTTTATCGGCAACGGTCAACAGGAAAGCGAGCATGATAGGGTCAACGGCACAGATGGAACGAGAGCTTCTGGAGGTAATCACCTCAACCTCCGAGGCGGCTCGAGTATCGGTTCTATGTTCGGAATGATGGGCGATATACTCAGTCGTAAGTCTCGAACACCTCGACAAGAAACCATATCACCTGTCTAATTCTGGTCTACACTTTGGGTGCAACGCTGACTGCGAATCTCCAGTCGAACATACCGAGCGGACTGAGGCTATTCAAAGTCCTCCTGGGGCGAAGTATCCCGTGGTCGGTCGCAACCGCGCAGGACGACGGGGTGGTGACATAGATGCCCAACCTACCGAATCACTTACGCCTGTAAACGCTCGGGCTAAACAAGATCTAACAACCCCTGATCGTTCTGGGAATGGTGCGGTGCTGGCCAAGCAATCTGATAACGATATAAACGAAGGCTCGACAACAAGCTCTTCAACTGGGCGTGAGTGCACTCAAAAACGTTCCACGACGAAAGATGCTGATGTGAATCATCTCTAGCTGGCTCGGATAACGCAGGCCACGACTCCGAGGATGATGGAGCTCAATCACCCAAATTTGCATCGAGGAGAAAAGATACCTCATCTCATGCAGGTACACACAACACTCCCTCACCTACTGCCACATACCCCGAGGACAGCTTCAACCCACCGACACCTGTCATGAATCCCGTCACAGAGCCGCCAAACGCGACAGCTGCTGCTCCTGCATCGAGGTCGCAAGACCCGACAGCCCCAGACAGATCACATAGCCGGACCCACGGACGTCTTTCTGAGATATCTGTCCGACCTAAATGGTACAAGCGCATCTTCGCCTCGGTCAAGATTGCTACGCGAAAAGCCTTGAAACGTAAACCTCAATCGCCATCAAAAGTCGAAACGCCCATTTCGCGTAGTGTCCTAAACACAGAGGATCAGTCCGCCGCTGCCGTGCGTAAAGTGAACACTGGTACAGAGACGCTTCGTCATACCTCCCAAGGACAGCCGAGGGTCTCATCCCCATATGCTTCTCCTTCGACACCGCCCAATAGCTCTCAACAAGGTAGGAAGACAGCTCAACCTCCTGCTGCAATTGGCAGAACGACGCCTACGAGAAGGTTTGACGCAAAAAGCGAATCACCTCCCTCACCCAAGAGCAAGAGTAAGCAGCGCTCCGATCAAGCTTACCCTCCTCACGAAGAAATTGCCCAAGGACGATCCATCGCTCCTGCTACTTGCATGAACGAGTCGCCAGGTTATCATCTAGATCCTGGGACGAAAGAGTCTTCAGGCACGTCTCTCACACAACTTCGACAAGCCATCGAGCAAGGTCCCAAAGAGCTGGCTATATCCCCCATGATTGATCCAGGACCTTTCTCGCTTCCCGAGCCAGTCTCGACTTCAAGTGCACGATCAGCTCCCAGGGGAGACACAGTGGCGCCAACACCAGATACTCAGACCGAATCCGTAAAAAGGGTAAAATTCTCTCAGCCACTTGCGAAGCAGGAAGCAACCGGATGCTGGCCATTAAAACGATCATTCTTCGCTTCTCACTCTACGAAGAAGAGAGTTGCAATCCGAGATCCCAATCATAGTCCAGCTGCTCAATATTTTGACCTCTCTATGCTACTGGATGGTCTCTGCCCTTGTTTGGGTGTCAAGGCAAATTGGGATGATAACGGGAAACGACGTGAGCAACGGACCGGATCATCGATCCGAGTGCGAAGATTTGGGAACGATGATCCACGGCAATCTGGTTCAAGCGGAATCAGTGGAGAAGAGACAAATATAGGCACGTCAACCGCGAGCTCCTCCAGAATCGATGAGACTACACTGGTCACGACCGGTGAATCCAAGCTTCACACCACGCACGCTGTACCATCATCACGACCATCCAGCTCGGTCACTCCCTCACCATCCGATCTAAATAACCCGGTATCTGCCTCTTCACGATATTTGAACACTACTGCGGGTATTTCCACGACGGAGACTGCCTCCAAGAGCCCTCGTATTCCACCCCCTTCCTTCGAGTCACCTTTGGCCAGTACTCAAGCCATCGACAAAGGGGAATCAGGGGCCTCAATCAACGCTTCGGCGGTTAGCGAGAGACAGCTTACTCCACCTTCCGCCTCAGGCTCAGGAAGTTTTGATCCATCACCCGCTCAGTCCGGAGTCAGCGGCAAAACGTTCGGGAAGGACGCTGAAACGCCTGGCACATACTCGAACCCCCCTGTATCAGGGGAAAATATTATACCACCGGTCCCGCCTTTACCCGATGCTGGAAGATCGGATGAAGAGCTACCAGTCAGCCGATTGAGAGGCGGGAGTGCGAGAGATCCTGACCTGGTGGCTCGTCTGCGCCGAGGACAAGAATCAAAGCCTTTCACAGTGAATATCGGGTTTCAGCAAGGAAGTTCTTACTCGCCGCCAACCGGCCAGGTAAGTGATCGAATCTCGCAAGACACGCATATAAGCCCTACAAGCCCTACCTTGTCCGAGCAGACAGGCATGCATGTTCGACGGAAATCACGAAGTGCAGTGGAATTACGGAGCTCGACAACTCAGCGTACGGCGGACGATGGAGTTGAAGCGGCAACCAGAGGTGAAGAGCAGTCGCTCCGTACCAGTACTCGTCATGAAACTGCACCTTCGCCCCTTAGGATCCGTCCATCACTGTGTGAGTACCACTATCGACTTCAAACGTACAAAAGGATGTAGCTGATATCTGCGTTCCCCATCTAGATATGGATCACCGTCCACCATCACCCGTCAGGTCGTCTGAACCGCCCAGATCACCGAGTCCGACTGGCTCGGCTCTGTATTCAGGCAGCACATCGCCTCCTCCCTTGCTCACGAGTAGCCAGCTCACCAATCCTCCATTCATTCCAGAAGCGTTCGCCTTCGATCTTGCCTCTTATCAGATACATGGAATGCCTCCGTCTGACTCCCTGTCGCATATCAGCGAAGAGCGCTCTTCGACAGATACCCATCGACGAGCATCCGACGCCAGCGCTTCTCCGTTAAGCCAAATTATCACTCACATGAGCTCCCTTGGTCAAGCCGCAGAAGAAACCGACAACGTCCAAGTGGGTCAACTTCAGCCTATCACGTCTTTACAGCCGTTAGGTCAGGTCATCGAGGGATACGGTGCGATGCTGAAACCGATCAGTGGAAATACGTTTGGACAAGCAAGTCCTCTCCTTGGTCTGGAATCGTCTAGGGTACCAAGTGGACTTGGAACGAGATTTAGCGGATACACTTTTGGACAAGGTAGTCCTGCTTCCACTTCGCAAGCCTTTACACCTGAGATTGGAACCCATCCCACGTTACAGGAGATACTGAATGAAGATGAGGACAATCCGCCTAGTCCAATCTCGAAAGACTCTCACCATGTCGCAAATGTAGAAGAACAAGCTCAAGAGATCCTTTTATCGGATCAACCTAGACCATCGGGAGAATTAGATACTCGACCTCTTTCAGAATACATTCCTCCCGCTAGACCTGATGCAATCCAAGCATCACGACCCGGAGCCGCGACTGCCACAGCCACTACCACCCCCACCGCCAATACATCTGTTTCTGCCCTTTCTGGAATCACCAATTACATTCCGCCTGATGGGACCGAGGAAGGCTTCACGAACGTCGATAGATTTTCGGAAGCTAGGCGTATAGGCACAAGCATACATACTGGGACAGGTACGACGACACCCAGTCGAGTGGAAGTCGAACAACAAGAAGCCGGGCCTCAAGAATCAGGGTTTGAAGGTCAAAGTCATGGTCAAAGCGACGCGCAAAATTCGATTGCGCCACGGCAGCAAGATACAGAGGTGGCAAGTTCACCTGAACAAGGTGGTAGATTGGGACTCGGAGTTGCTGATCCAAGAAACGGAGCTAGTGACCGAACAATCTCGCCATTTGGTAATCAGCCGGTACATGAGCATCTGCCTAAGCCTTTCGAGCCGAGAAAGAGGTTCTTAGGTAGAGTTTGGGATAGAGTGAAGAGGCCTTTCAGGAAGTAATTGAAAGGTCGAAGTGGTGTCTGAGGGTCAATATGGTATGGCATAGTTCGTGTGCTGTTCACGACAACGTCCTTGATCTGTGCAAGGAATGAAACTGTGTCTTGTAGATGTAGATCCGCTTAAGATCTGCGACTCTAATTGTAAATTTTGTTGACTATCTGATTGTCGCAGTATTTTGTAACAGCTGTTGTTCTTCTTTACGTTGGCATTGTCGATGATCGAAATATGTATTTTGGTATCATGTCCACCTCTTGGCAATTGGATCTCGCGCACAGCACAAGCATACAGCATTTCAAAAAGAGTAGGGGTTTATTGCTGCTCGTCTGCCATCATCCAACAAGTCCCCACATCCGGTCAGTACGAGTTATGTTGCCGTTGTGGACAGAGACAGATATGCATGCAACATGGGACGATTGGTAACGATGCAAATGATGCGGACGATGCGATCTTAGTACGAATAATGTGAGTGAGAAGTCTTTCTAATTACAGATAGAGAAGGACTGAAATGGAATACCAGGAACAGATGTGAATTGTCAGCGAGTCATGCCCGCTGCTTTGTTTTTGGTACATTGTACATGACTGGCCTGGGCTATTGTGTAGTAGGATGCGATGCGATGCAATGCCATGGAGTGGATATATGGGGAGATCCTGATACGCATCATGGCAGTCGGTTGTCATTATCATTACGACGCCGACTATGCTGGGTTTTGGGACTGGGATGGGAATGGGGTTGATGGGGATTTGGCTGTGGGCTTCTCAAATTTAAGAGGTATTTTGTATGCTATAGCAGATCGAATTTGCGGTTCCTCTTCCTCCTCTTCCTCCTCTTCTCCTTCTTCGTATGCATCTACGTCTTCCAATGAGAGGGTATCGCTGAGTGGAGAAGAGATATGTATTGGTATTTCTGGGATGTTGTGAGAATCCTCTGGCGAATTTGTATGTGTATTTGTAATTGCGACTGCATTGACAGCATCATACGTTGCTTCGTCAAAGCCGGTCGATATGTCGCGACTGAGTGATAGGGATGTTAATGCTGAGGATGATGGATCTGGATGAGGCTCGCTTAGACGCTTGAGAGTCTGGGTTAACGACCTAGCAGTGGGTAAATTGGATAAACCAGGTGGGAATGGATATTCGTCCAGATCAATCTCTAAATCGACGTCCACTTCCAGTTCTTTCTGTTTTGCGACTATATCCAAGGAATTGCGGGATTTAGTGCATGACAAAGAGGAGGAGGAGGACGATGACGACGATGAAGAAGACGAGCCGTATTCCCATAATGCTTCCAAAGCTGAAGATTCGGTCTGTACGGGTGGATATTCGAAATCTGCTGAACTCGACCCTCTCGGATCTTCGATATGAAGTCCGCCAAGGGCATGCGTGCTTTCCATAACCGAGTCAAGTGGGATGTTGTCATGGCTTTGGAGCTGATTTCGACTTTGCGGTGGAACACTTGATGGGATGTGTGAAGACGAATGCGGAGAAGGCAATGTGATGATCGGGGTGGTATGATTATAAGCATATCGACTAGGCTGGCCATTGGGTTGAGGTAGAGGCAAATTGACTAAATCCTGGAACGTTGTTCTTGGCCTCGGTCTCGAGCTGATGCGTTTGCTTGTACTTCTCTCTTTCAGCGTGGACAGTCGGGGAGAGAATCGGCCGGCAGATGGAGATGTCCCGGTGAGGCCGAGGGCGCCTAGCGGACTGTCACTTGGTGTATTGGGAGGTACATCTGCCCGCCGAGGTTTGAGCGTCGCTCGTTTGCCGGAAGAATCAGAGTCTCCGATGAAATCAGGGTAAGAACGATTTGGACTTTGCGCAGTGAGTAAAGCAGAAGCCATAGGAGTTAGGTGTTTGGATAGACGTCGATCGGGAGTATCATAATGTGGAGTGTATGGGTGATCGGGATTGTACTGGTGATACTGATCATGAGCATCGGTAGGCAGATATGGTGTGGTGAGTGATGGCGATGGCGGTGTTGCTGGATAGGATGGGTGCGCCGATGACTGCTTTGAAAGGTCAAATGAGGTCGAAACTGGTTAAGAGGACAGCTGACTCACCTCGTCATGTATGTCGCTCATATCTTCCGAGTGTGTAGTCGAGCTGGCGGCCTCACGTTCTTCGAGCGTAGTACACCTGCCGGAATCCCGCGGCTCCTCGCTCTCGCTTCTATCCCATCTGATACTAAGTGAGCTCGAGGTTTTGCGCTCTACCATCCTGAGCAACTGCATACTCTTTCTCTTCAATCTACTTCCACTGGCCTTTCTGGGCTGGCTGACATCCATTTTCGTTTCTGCCTCTTGCATCTTGACCGGTTCATACTGCGTAGTCGAGTAGCTGGACCCACTTGCACGGGGAGGTGCAGTCTGTAAGCTGGATGTCGACCCGTGGTTGCCTTGTTGCACGTTGAGGAGACTGCCGTTCCCATGATGATCAATATCCACCCAATTGTTGAGAGTATAAGCCGTATCGCTGGGAGAAACTTTCCGTGGTTTGGAGGACGAGAGAAGACGCTTGTGTCGAAGTGAAGAGAAGAAGTCAGATCCACTTCCGTTTCTGGATGTCATGGTTCTCCTTTGGTGCTCACGCCGCCGTCCAATTCAACAATGGGATGTCTAATACATAAGTCATGAGGGGTCGGACGATGAGATGTTGGTTCATGAGAGGAAAATGAGTCTGACTGTGACATTCATCTGGCGTGAATGAGTGAATAGTAAATACAGTAGGCCAGGTGTGAATGGTCTATGACCCTCAAGGAACAAGGGTTACTACGACTGGTTGAAGAGTAGAGTAGCGAGAAAAGTCAAAATCATGCGCGGTTAGTGGAGGTTCAAACTTGTATTTACGTAAATGCAAGAAGGAAAAAGGAATCTGAAACGTTGCCAATGTTTTACACGAGTCTCGTGGTGACCATGCGATCCACGCGTTATGTCCTCTGAATGTGACGGATGAACGCGTCGAAGAGAACATGAACATTATTTGATTTCGCTACAACCCAGACTAAGAAGAGATATCTTCATCTTTATCTTATCACTACCGACTTCCAGCTTGGCCGACGGGAATACGAACAGGCGAGGATCGAACACCAACGTGGACTCATCATCCTTTGCGAGACGATCAGGCTACTGAAGAATTAGCACAAACGTGTCAAAACTATCAGTCTACGCTCCCCTCTCAATAATTTCCCGCTGACCATGTCACACTACACAAACAACACAAAAGCCAAGCCCCGTCGACCTCCTGGCGGATCACTCAACCCCACATTGACCTCCAATTCGAACCAAATACATCCGCATCTGGGCTCCAATGCTGGTTCTCGAGGGAGTCTGACGGAAGATCAAAAAGGCGAGATCAAAGAGGCCTTTGAGCTATTCGACCTGGACAAAGACGGGGCAATAGATTATCATGAGTTGAAAGTGGCCATGAGGGCTTTGGGTTTCGATATGAAGAAATCCGAGGTGATGAAGCTCCTCAAAGATCTCGGGGGGGATGATGGGTTGATGGATTTTAGTGCGTTCGAAAGGATAAGTGAGTGTCGCTAGGATTGTGATACCAAAACAGATACCAGGTTTCATGGCTCAGTCTGAACACCTTATTGTCCTTGGAGGTCGTCTGCTTGCTCTGAGTGGAGTGGTAGACTCTCTTACTTCTCACTTGAATTCCTGTTACCTTCAATTGAACACTCTCATTGGACCTCTCACCCACTTGGGAATACGATCTCAGTGTTCTTCTCATTGCTATTCCGTGATGCACGAACACTGACCTCATATTTCCTTTCCCCCACTAGTGACCGAGAAGATACTCGCACGTAATCCCGAGACGGAACTACGGCGAGCATTCGAACTCTTTGACGACGATCGAACAGGTAGAATAAGTCTGAAGAACCTTAAGAGGGTAGCTAGGGAATTAGGCGAGAACCTGGGTGAAGAGGAATTGTGAGTTTACCATTTTCATCTTACCCTCTGGCTCAAAGCCGGCTCCCAAGAAGGGGTCGTCAGTGTCGTCAATCGTACTTGTCTTCTGGAATGGCGTCGTAGCTGATTGTTCTGGTTCCTTGACTTTCATTGGCTGCGTACCGAATTTCATCCCTATCGCTGATACCGCTTATCCCATCTCATCTCGTTTCGCCTGATCGCATCTCATCCCAACTCTCTCATGTTCGACCCACTACACCTTCTCGGCCGCCCTCATCCACACCTAGACAAGCAATGATAGACGAATTCGACCTGGATCAGGACGGAGAGATAAACTTGGACGAGTTCTTAGCTATAATGTTGGATGGGGAATGATCTCAACATCCAGACTATTTCAATGAATTCCATCTTCTCAGGGGTTTAGGTATGTATGTATAGAATATATGATCCTCGTTCTCACAAGGAAGACTCCTTTTGTTGCCTCGTCGACTTCTAAGGGGACAGACTGAACAATCAACCGTATCTCGGATCGATGGGGATTGCAAGCCATGGGACATCTTTCAAAACTAAGACATTAAGCAAGCTCAAGTCTGAATAATCATGAATAATCAAAGAGACATGCTTTCATACTACTGATATAATGCTAGATACGTACAAACGATCTCGTCTTGCTCTGAAAGACTTTCACTTTGGATCATCAAGTCAATCACAATTTTCAGGACCGAATACAGATCACAGATCACAGATCACAAATCACAAATTGCTCTTGCTCGTACTTCCCCCTCCGACAACGCCGACCCCTTCCAAATGACCTAACAAGTCGCTAGTCAGGAAATCGCTAGGCCATTGAGCCTTGACTTGCGAAGCCATGTACTCGCTGGCAATCTTGACGTGCGAAGGGTCGATTCCAGGTAATTTCGATACTTTTGATGCTTCCTCCGAGAAGATGGTCTGCAAGTATGACGGAGTGATCGCAACACCTGAATCGGTCTTGGATCCGTATTTGACCCATTGCCAAAGTTGTACTCTGGCAATCTCAGCTGTAGCGGCATCTTCCTGCACGCCAAAGAAGAAGAAAATGGTCAGCATCGGTGACTCTTGAGTCTGACGGGGAATTGGTCGATGCACATACCATCAAATAGTTGATCGGTACACAGCCGTTACCAGAGATCCAGGCAGCACAGTACGATAAAGCGCTACAGCCAGAAGCACTCATGAGTCAGTCTCTGTGCACTTACGTATCTGAGCGTAATCAAGAGGGACTCACGCAGAAACATTATCCCTGACACCTTTCTCAGTGATCTTGCCAGGCACAGAGGGATCAGCAAGCTGTTTATCAGTCACAGTGACGTCTTCTCGTCTAATGTGGTACTGGGATTTTACGGTAAACTATCAGCGTGTCATTCGAAACGCGAAAGGAACGAGCCAGTACTATGACTTACCTGATTGGGTCCCTTCATATGCTCATCGAAGATGTCCGTGGCGATTTTGATCAAAGCAGGATGAGCCACCCATGTACCATCATGTCCAGCTTTGACTTCCCTCTGCTTATCGGCACGGACCTTAGCCATGGCTCTTTCGTTCGCATCCGCATCGTTCTTGATCGGGATCTGAGCTGACATTCCTCCCATCGCTGCGACTTTTCGTCTATAACAACCGGATAGGCGATCAGCATCCGCTTGGAACGAAATCAGTAGACAGACTGGTAGTAGACTCACTTATGGCATGTCTGAATCAGTAGTCGTACATAGGCGTCCATGAACGGGACCGTCATGGTAACATCGGTTCGATCAGGGAAGACGCAGTCTTTTCGAGCTCTCTGCTTTTTAATGCTACAGTCCGAATTTTAAAGGTCAACGACCGAACCGCAGGCATGTGCGATGGTGCAGACTATATCTCGACTGGAGCGCTCTACCACCTTATTGATACAGGACATGATTTCACTTACAAACTGAAGATGTAGTCCCATCGACCACAGTTTAGCCCACTGGAATGCTCCCTAAGCTCATACAAGATCTCCTCCATCTGGAATGCAGCAGGTAAGGTCTCGATCAAGACGGTACCTCTGATGGTGCCTTGAGGCAGACCGAGATGTGACGTCGCGAGTGAGAAGACGTCGTTCCACAATCTGGCTTCTAGATGATGTTCCATCTTTGGCAGGTAGAAGTAAGGTCCGGAACCTCGCTTGATCAATTCAGCTGCGTTGTGGAAGAAATAAAGACCGAAGTCGAAAAGTGATCCGGAAATGGGTTTGCCATCAATCAGAAGCCGAGGTTCAGGCAGGTGCCATCCTCTTGGTCTGAATAGCCGCGACGTATCACAGCGTCAGCTAATGTGTGTTTGACCATCCAAGTAGTAGGGAGAACAAAGCCACTGTAAGAAAGTGCTCACCGGACCAGGAGGACAGCGGGCTTCTCGACAAGTTTGTACTGTTTACCACCAGTTTCGAAATCGATTTGTCGTCTAATTGATCACAGGCACAAGATCGATCAGCTGGACGTCTTGAAAGGGTGGCATAGGCGAACTTACCTGATAGCGTCGTAGAGATTGACTTGACCCAATACCATGTTTGACCAGGTAGGCGAGTTGGAGTCTGAATACAACAGTCGCAGTATGGCATATCAGCTCTCAAAAACTCTCGCAAGGATTGGGGAACCGATGTTTCGTGGCACGCAGAGTACAATGCGATTCCAGATAAGAATGGATGCTTACCTTCAAAATCAGCCATAAAGGTCTTGGCGCCCGAGTTCAGAGCATTGATAACCATCTTTCGATCGGTTGGACCAGTTATCTCCACTCTAGTGTGCAAAGCAAAACGGCGGAAGATATCAGTCAAATCGTCCAGTAGGTAATCGGGTAGCCAGAAGTATGATCGATAGAGGAAGGTAAACAGGGGACTCGTTAGTATACATTCTTACTAGTAAACATGAATAGGTAGATCAACTCACCGTCGATCTTCGAGTCCTGGTGCGGGCGGCGCACATGCCCATCCTGGCGACTCTCTTATATGTTTCGTCTCGTTCAAGAAGGAGAGCGGTTTGCCCTGTTGAATGGAAATGGTGTCCTGAGTCAGCACCACTTTCCTCCATCGGTCCCCTTGAACAGAGATATGTTTCAGACAAAGCTTGGAGTGTAGGGACCATGATGGACAGGAATGAGGGGTGTATCGTAGAATAAGAGCTGAGCTGAGCTGAATTTCGCTGAACTCACCTGATCCAACTCATCCTGTACCTTCTTCCTATTCTCCAACAACTCTTGACGCCTGCTTTCGAAAGTACGATGCAAAATAGCCAGGAAATCTACGGCCTCTTTACTCAAGATATGTTGTGCTTCGGACGGGATGGGGACGGTGAAGTGGATTCCTTTAGAAAAGGATGTTGAGATTGACATCTTGATTCCAAAACCGTCTGGATGATGAGGCTAGAGTGATCTTGTGGGTTAACGTAATCCCGTTGAGACTCGTGAGTGGGAATCAATGACGATGATGATGTGATTGATTGATCAGTCGACTTGAGCTGGAGCTGAAATGATCGATCAAGGTGAGTTTTGATACGGTCAACTAAAATAACAAAGCGTCTCGCGATTCAGCTCCGACTCAGTTCACTTGACTTTGTGATTGCCCTCTTATATACCTCGATACACACTTGGTCAGTCGAGAGAGGCGACTTACGGAGATCCGATATTGCCGTGTCTGTCTGATTTTGGTCGAGTCAATCCAAGTGATGGATGGATGGATCGTATTGGAGAAGTTGTAGGTGTAGTTGGAAATAGAGAGATAGAGAGAGTCATGCGAAATTAAGTCCCGCTGATAACAAATCCAATTGACCTATAACCGAACCAATCAAATCCAAATGTTCCGGTTAAGCGAGTGATAAGTTGATAACCGGTCATCGTCATCCCCTTCGAACCTTCAAACGGATTTACTCGGATGCATCTATCCATTCATCTGCTTGAGATGTTATTGCATATTGCATGATTGAGTCAAGGCAAGTCAAGTCAGCAGACGAGAGTTGAAGGAGATCTTCACCGAGTTGCCAAAGCAGGTGAACGGATTGTTGCGAATATGTATATACGTATATACATTGATCAGTGCCAGTGGTCTAAAGCGCTGATGCATCATTGGTTGGTCATTCTTCATTGGAGAGATCAGTATGTACGCAATACATGTATGTATGCAGGTCTTCGAACGTGACTTCGAACGTGACTGGGTATCCTGATGAAGTATATACGATGTGTCTGCGTGGCTACGTGGCATGAGAGTATCTGTCTACCATATTCATGCCGAAAAAGAAAGTAAGAGTACGGGTAAGATGAAGTTCGAAATTGTCCAAACCAAATGTCAATATCATTTTAATCCAATCGACCAATCAATCAACACTCATGTAGAGATGAATTGTCCATTTGGTCAGATACCATCGCCCTAACCCCTGAGCGGAACAGGACTCTTACTCGGACTAGGAGTCAACAAACCCCCGTTCCCCAATCCAGCTCCCATCCCTTTTCCTCGTCCGGCACTACTTAACGAACTCACACTTCTACCTCTTTCTCTAGCAGTGTTTAACTTACGCATCTCTTCGATCTGTTCGGGCGTATGAGCGAGCGAGGCGAAGATCGGTTGAAATGAATTCGAAGGGGAGTCGGTCGCTTCACCCTGTCGAGTATCTGGGATCTCTTCCTCTTCCGCTGCTTCTCCATCAATCTGTTGATTCGCATCGTTCGCATCGAGATTGCCGTTGACGGAGCCATCACCCACCTCGATGTCCTCCGAGTTGTAATACACATTACCCCTCTCTGAGTCCATCAACACTTTGATCTCCCCTATTCCATATCCTTCGCCGTTCACACTGCCATGGCCGTTGCCGTTGGGGATGTTCATAGCCACGGGCATTCCTGTAACACCACTGCCTACTTGGCTAGATGCAGAAGGACCAGACTTCGGACTTGCCGCTCCGGATCCCATCCCAAGGTTACTTTCTACAATACTTCCATTCGAAATCGATTCTTCATCTTGAACACTTCCCGACGTCCCATTTGAATTAGAGCTACCACCATTCGCTTGACCATCTTCGTTCTGGTTCACAGTACTTTCTACATCCACAGACGTCATCTGCTGGACTTTTTTCTTCAGAACTGAACTTTCGATACTCTGTCTTCTTCTTTCCCTATCCTCTTCTTGCTCTCCGTTCGAAACAGGATGTCCAAGTCCAATAGGCATAGTAGAACTTCCAATGTCCATGGGATACAGCCCATTCAGTTCTTCGTTTCCACCTCCGTTCGCGATCATTATTCCAGGGCTCAAGCCATTTACAGGTATAAGACCATGTCCATGTCCATGTCCGTTGGTGAATGAGCTCGTTCGGCGATAAGGGCTAGGCGAATGAGAATGAGGATGGGGGTAATGCGGGTTAGGATGCAGCATGGGCGAAGGGTACATCCCTGGAGAAGGATACGGAATGAAACCACCCATGATAGGGGTGTTCCTACCCGGACTAGGGGCGTAGGGAGATTGCGGCATGGGCGGAAGAGGCGATTGAGGAAGGTGCATCGGCACTGGTGAAGGTAAAGGAGGGAGCATGATACCTTGTTCGCGAAGGGCGGATTCGCAGGTCGATAATCGGTTCAGTGCTGTGGAATAGAGCTGCTGCATTTGAGCGAGGCGCGAGTGGAGCTGAATTCACAAGAGAAATAATCAGCGTGAGCCCGTTCATCGTTGGTACGATAGGAGGTTTCGTCGGTAACGCAAAAAGCAGAGATCACATATACCCACCTCAGCTTCCCTTCGTCCCGCTGCATGACCCTGCCCAATCGATTCACTCCTTCCTCGTTTATTTCTCTCGTATTCACCTCTGATCTTTTCTTCGCCCATACGCGCTCGCACCGCTTCTTCTTTGGCCTTCGATTCCTCTGCTTTGGCCATGCCTATCTCCGCTCTCAGCTGATCGATCGTCTCATCCCTCTGCTCCACAATCTCCCTGAGCTGAGTGACGTTGAGATTCGGCAGCAGAGTGATCGACGACGTTCTCGTATGTCGATGTTTCCCATGTCCATTAGGTAACCGGGGTACACCGTGCCCATTAACTTCAAGCACTTCATCCATGAGCTCGGTCCTCTCCGTGGATGCAGTCACTTTCGGGAGACCTGTTGAACCAGGTGGATTAGGCGAGAGGAATGTTTTGGTATTACTCTTCTTCTTTTTCTTCTTGTTATTGTTGCTGTTGCTGTTGCTGTTGAGGGATTGAGGTAGATATCCATCTTCGGGGTATATCGAGAACCCCTCGAATTTCTTATATTTTGGCTTCTCATCCTCTTCTTTCACACTGCCCTCGCCTTCGGCCGACATAGATGCGTCATCCGATACCTCATCCAGCCCTGATCCAGCAGGAGGACCAAGTCTTGAGGGACCGGCAACGGGAGAAGCTGGTAATGGGATGTTCCAAGGATCGATTGATGTTGGTGCATGCTCGAGACAAGGTTTCGGTACGATTATGGGAGGGGGTGGTTGATTTCGCGAAGGGGTCGCCAGATGAGATCGAGATTGACTCTGAGGTTGGGATTTGCTTTGACCAGTTGCTTTTTGCAGTTTTGCCGAGCTGGATCGCGTTTGGGTATTTCCAGAATTGGACAGTGATCGTTTAGATTTACTCGGCGATGCCATCACTGAGTGGATATTTGCTTGTGATGGTGATGATTCGACTGGATTCCCGCCGTTGATTTCGGTTGTAGGTGGTTTGAGATGAGAGTTGATTCTTTTCCTCCCTTCTTTCTTGGCCTTCTCCTTACTCTTGTCCTTCGACGAACCGGCTTTCACAGGCACATCGTCCTTCTCTTCCACCGAATCTTCTTTCTCTGACATGCTCATCAGCTCTAATTCCCTCTTTCGGGATAACACTTCTTTGCGCTTGCGATGCCATTCATCGATCGGTGGTCTGACGAAGAAGTATATCGCACCGAGTATCAGGACGACCGTGCATACTAGCAGCTGACCTCGCCATGATGCTAGGAAAGTGATAGTCTGATGGGAGAGGAATGGGGACGGCGGAGCAGTGTATCGAGGTATAGGTGATCGAGGGGGTGTCCGTCGTTGAGACATCTTGGAAAGCCTGGCGACAGATGAATGGGAGGTACCAATGATCGAGAGAGCAAAAGAAGGACTGTGGTGTAGAGGTGAGCGATGGAGCTGGGTCACTCGGCGGAATGGTTGAAAGATCGCATGGATAAAGTCGGATTCGAGTGAAGGGTAAGTTGATCGCCTGAGTGAGAGTGGTGATGGACAGATCAGTGGTGTGTTCTATTCTGTCACGAGTTCAACACAGAGCTGTGCGGTATCGAGGATGGTAGTCAAAGGAAGGGGGGCAAGGTGGTGGAAGAGGTTTACGCGAAGCGAGTAGGGTAGAATAGCAAAGATCGTCAGAAGGATCATGTATAGACTTGGTGTAGCGAGGCGATTCAAGGAGATCGGATGACCGAGCAGCCGAATAAGGCAGGTGCGTAGATTGGGAAAGAAGCAGGAATAGATATCTGATCAGATCAGTGATGGAGGATAGGAATAGGTTGTGTACAGAAGGTGATGAGGAGTTTTGATCAAAAAGTGAGGGAGTGATGTGTGCGCAAAGACGCACCGCAAAGTCCTTCTTGGAAACAGGGGTGATTCGAGATGAAAGGACTGTATAACAACGATGAATTGAGGATGATTAAGATTGACCTATTGATGAGGGATGGAAGGCACAGATTGAAGGATGATTGATTAAGCTTAGAAGGGAGGGGACTGGGTGCTGGATAGGATCGCATGAACACGAGGTGTTGGTTGGTACTTACGATGACTGAGTTCAAGGTATTCCATTCGTCCGATCTGATCCTGCTGCTAGACGACCATCAACCGGAACTCCTCTGAGTTGTGTCTTCGGCGACTAAGAACGGAGCGCGCGTTCCTATGCTTGTCAAAGTAGGCAGTGGTGTAGTGAAGGAACTTGATGCGATGTGTAATGTATGGTATGCGATTTCGATCAAATGAATGAATGTATGTATGTTGAGTGTGTCCAAGTGAATGAATCGGATTGACGTCAAATGCGATCCGCGCCAAGATCATTCGCCTCCTTTTGTCCGACTCTTCTTCCTTACTTCCTTAAAGTATTCTCAGCGTACTGTCCGCTATATGCTGCATGGAGGTATCTGTCCAACGGGTATAATCGAATAAATCAACTACAATCGCACAACTGTTCTTTGAGGGCAAGGCAAGGCTGTGTAATGACTGTATGATACGGTATGAGTAAGAGCTGAATTAGCTTTTTGGTTTGCTGGTAACTGGCTGACTACCTCTTTGGTAATTTAGTCCGGCCGGCAACGAGGTCACAGAGTACATACATACGCTCGAGATAGTTTAAACCGTTTTAACTTTGTCCAAATCGGGGATTGCCGGGCCGCCTGCAGGACTGTTAGAACTTGTAATTGACATCGATCAAGTGTGAAGCTAAAACTTGCTCTCGAAGCAGGACCGATACAATGGCCTGACGTTGCGTCTTGTCTGTACGGTTGTCTAGTCTATGCCCATTCTCACGGCCCCATTGATTGATGGCCTGATGGTTTGATGGCTATGACATCCATGCCGCTGTTACAAGAGGAGTTCCCCCTGATCGATTGCTGAAATCGGCGAGAACCGCCAAAACGTCAAAATGCTGAAAAAAGTCCTCATTAGGGTTCTACCATACTGCCACTCGATGATATGGTAAACGTGGTATATTACGTATCGCTTGACGATGGAATGGGACCGAGCGCACGTGCGATAAATAACCATTCAGATTGCACTGTGATTGTTTTTGCTTTCGTCATAGTCATAATCCTCATACTGATTTACAGAACAGGTAGAACAGGAAGAAAATACCATAATCCATAACGATAACGATACATTTGCTTGTTCTTCCATTATATGTATATCTATCGTCAGCGAAGGATCAAGAGAACAATTGTCCATCGTCGAAAGGATAAGGAAAGGACACAACAATAATCGATCAAAGACGAGTCCGACTCTGCACTCTGGAATCGCGGTTCATCAGTCAAGCAGATCAATACTTCAACTTGCCCTCGAATCCCCTTTAACACTACCGAAACACACGATGTCCACTCAACCTTTGCTACAAAGAACCGCTAAAAAGGTATGTTAACCTCGTCCGACAAGCCCATAGGCCCAAGCATGTGCAGAGCTGATGACAGTTCGAACTCTCCGCTATTGTCAATTGATCTGCTTCTTGTGGTACCCTGTCAATGCTCTCGACCCCCACATCGCATCCACTGTATTTCTGCCCGCCCGACTATCACATATAGCGAATCGCGTTGCCTGTCCGAGTAGAACCGAAAGTATTCTTCGCAAACGAGTGAGTATGATCCTACCATATCTGTCATCTTCCCTCAACCCAGTCTCATTTGACGTGGCAAGAAATTACATGGATAAGAACGTGCTGGCGAAGCGGAACAAATATGTGATGGTGTACTCACAGGCGCTGACAATGCTTATCTTCCACTTCTACCAGACGAACATTCTTATCATGGCTCCATTTCGCAGTCGTCTTAGGAGGTCTGGCTGTTGGTTTACTGAACTTTGGTGACAAGGTAAATGGTCTCGCGAACTCTTCCTCTTTTCATATCAATCGTTTGTTCCTACTGCCTGCTTCCTGCCTCTTGCCTTACGCTACGCACGAGCAATCAATCACGTATCACGTATCACGTATCACAGCATCTGAAGATAGACAAGCTGATACCCCGTCTTTCTGTTTCGTAGGTCGGTAAAATCTCTGCGGCTATGTACACGGTGATCGGTAAGTCGAAAGCTCTAGCGGATCTGACTTACTCACCAGGGTGAATCCATGTGCTAACGAGCATCTGTATTCGTTTCGCAGCAATGGCCGTAATGTTATATGCTCTTGTGATATATCAAATGCGAGCTCGATCGATCAGACTGCGAACAGGTGCTCCGTATGATGACAGACTTGGTCCTGTGAGCTTTCTTGCCCCTTGCCTTGTTACAGCATGAACCAAAACCAAGAGCTGATCAATCCCATGTTTGATCTGTTCTCGTATAGACCGTCCTGTGTCTCTGCTTATTGGGTGGGTCCATTTCCTGGCGTCGTCCTTATGATCTGGATAAATTCGATCCGAGCTGATTGAAATTGAATGGACTGTCTAGCCGCTATCATCACCAACTTCATCTTGAAAGCTGTGTATGAGTAGAGCTATAACGAACTTTCAATACATGCCATGAGAAGAAAAGGGTGTGTCAGGGTTTGTCTGATGAGACGGGACAGTGCAGGTCCGGCAGAGAGTCTCCAGGAAGCGTGAATCTCGCCTTGCGGAGTTGACTCTATATTTGAGTAGGAAGGTGGGCGATCTTGAGCAGGAGCCATGAGGAGTTCCGTTTACATTGTCGCAAGCATTAAGGAGTATATCATTTCGTTTTTACCGTCTCAAGTCTTCTTACCAATACATCGCGTTTTGGTGCGGATCTTCAATCGAGTATACCTAGACATGTATGCATTTTATCTGATTTGTATCTTGCATCGCGGGTTTGCATAATGTGTCGAGGGGATCATGCGGAGATATGTTGAATGTCCAGTTGTCCAGTATGGTGCCACAACGTGGTTTTGGTGAGTGTGCGTCGAAGCGGTGACGTGAGTTGTCAATGCGAATGCAGATGCGAGTGTGTCTTTATAGTAAATACATGTTCATTTCGTCTCCTTCTAATTTTTCATCTGCATCTCACTCATTCGCATACCCCGCATTGAATTCTGATAGCACAAGATGTCCTGGCAAGGTGAGTATACATCAGATCCCCCTGCATCCTCCCTCGTGCTTTGAAGTTCTGTATTCCACGCCCAATCTCTGTCTCTCTTTGACTTACTTCAACGTGACCCGACATTCCTTGACCTCGCTCCGTCTCTTGATTTGGATGTAAGACAAAGGGCATGAAAGCTAATTCTGCACTTTGACTTCGTTGCAGCTTACGTCGACGACCACCTCGTGGCTACTGGCAAGATCACTAAAGCTGCTATTTTGGGTAAACAAGGTGGGATCTGGGCTGCTTCGTCGGGATACAATGTGAGTTTGGCGTGGAGTCTCGCTCTGGGTGTCAATGAAGCATTAATGAAGCATGAGGTGCTTGTGAATGGAGACGAGGGTAAGATCATGAGAAATTGGCACAGAAGGAATATGTCGTGCATTTCTTCGCTCGAAAGGGATTCGGCTGTTTGGGGCCTTTTTGGAGCTAGGGGAATCACCTTCATTGTTATCGATGACCTCTCCTTCTCCCTCTCATGACTGGGATGGACATAACGCTAACACTCGAAATTCACTGACAACGTTTTACTTGCTTATTGCTACAGCTCGCTCAGAACGAACAGGATGCTTTGGTGAAGACAGCTTTCACACAGCCGGATCAACTTCGAGGTGAGTTTTCCTGACCTCTTCTTCCCTGCCATCTTATTTCCCCATCTTTCGCTACGTAGGGACCAATGAAGTGATCATAAGAAGGAATTTGCTAATTGTGATACTGATTTTGTCACTTCCGCATCACTCGCACTCATAATTACGAATTCCCATAATACCTTTCAACTTCCATTCTGCCTACTCGCCCCCTATTCCACACACTATGATTTGACAGCCAACGGTATCCACTTGAACGGATTCAAATTCATGACCCTCCAAGCTACACCAGAGGAAGTCATCGGACGAAAAGGCGTGAGTCTCTCAATGGGTTTGCCATTGACATGGGCATTTCTCTTGTGCCTTCCATTTCCTGTTCAACCACGACTCAACATTCTCCTCACTGCCCACAATTGCGACGCTTTTCCTTCCGAGATATGCATTGTACGAGGCGACTTTTGCTGATGCGTGGTATCTGTATTCATAGGAACGAGGTGTATTTGTCATCCCGACTAACCAGGCTATCCTGGTCGCTGAGGTGAGTTAACTGTCTAGCGCAAGAACAACCTGAATCCGCTGCTCCACCTACTCTCGAGCATCGGCTCGCGCGCTCATGTTCATCTACCTGAGAAGGGTGCCCGCTGATTATATGTAAATGTCTCTGCAGTACGACGCGCCCACCTCTGCCGGAGAAGCCAACATCGTAGTTGCCAAACTTGCCGATTACTTGAAGTCTGTCAACTACTAGATTGAATTCCGCTCAAGATTGAAGATCGAACGATGTTATGTGTAATGGAGGAGGAATGATATATCTAATACGGGCGATATATCATGGAGATGAGATGCTATGATATACTGCTTTTTCGCTCTTTCGCTATTTCGCTATTTCGCTATTGACGATGAGTCTATCATATCCACTTCGGAACATCCTGAAGTCAATTGCCCTGTTGATTATGGCCTGTTTGCGCTCAATCGTCATGTCAGAACAACATGTGGACAAAGTGCAGCGTATACACGTTTACATGTGAAGTACAACAGACAATGGTTGAAGCGGGGTGTAAAATGCCGCGATACTCTTTCATTTCGGCAGACTATGGGAACTGTGAGTTCATTGTTCTGAGAAAACAACCAGGTCAAGCTTTCTTGGATATCTTCTTGCTTTCAGGCAATTTCTTCTCGATTTCTCCATTTTGCAAACCCAATAACCTCCTTGCTTTTCTGTTCAGCTTCGGCACTTCTCCCTCTGTCGTTCCTTCTTCTTTACTCCTTTCCGTTAGACCACCAGCACCAGCACCAGCACCGGTGTTTTCGACTGTTGCTGCTGTCGTCGTGACTTTCTGCGCCGATAAGAGTTTCTCGGCTTTGGCGATTTTCCTTTCTTTCTCGTTCCTCCTTTTACGCTTTCTCTCAATTCCATTGCCACTTCCACTCGCGTTCCCGTTCCCGTTGTGAATACCCTGCTGCTGCTGCGGGACTTGGGACTTCGACTCCGACTTCGACTTCGACTCCGACTCTGACGACTGCTGCTGCGGCTGTTCTCCGGCATCCATCGCCTCTAATATACTTTCCACCACTTCCCGGGGATCCGTACCTTCTTCCGGCGGGTTCGTAGTTAGGCGTATTGAGTATCGTTTCAAAGATCGCTTATGTCCCTGTCCAAGAAGTATGGTTGTCAGCATATACATGTAAGTAGGCACGCGGGAGAATAGGGGAATGGGTGTCTGGGAGTTTGGGGGTTTGGGGGTCTGGGGTATGGGGAAACGATGTATGAGGCCAACTCGACTCAGACTCAGCCTCAGACTCACTTTACTCCCCAAATGAACCTGGATCATCTGATCGCTCTTTAACGCTTTGTCGGGACATAAGACGCATAGTTGTTCGGATGGATTACGCGGGGAGGGGTAGATGGGTTCAGTAAGTGCCGATTCGAGGGAGATGGGGAATACTGTGCAATCCCATTGCGAGCAGGAGGATTTAATCAATGTCGTTCCAATCGGTGAATGTTAATGGGAAGATTGACATGTTGGATGACTTACCGGATGAAGATGAACTTGCATTGTCTTCCTCTTCTTGTCCGTCATCATCATCATCGACTGGGCCGTCGTTGTCTTCTTCGGAGCCAGATTCGAGCCCCTCGACATCAATTTCTATATCTGCGGTTGGAAATGGTCAGCGAGGCTCATAAATCCCTTTCGTACAGCCAACTTGAGGACCTGACTCACCTTCGTTCTCATCCTCCTCCTCTTCCTCATCATCCTCGTGATCGTCGTCGTCGTTTTCATCATCCTCGGTGTCACTCTCACTCTCGCTCCATCCTTCACTCTCACTCCCATCTACATTCTCGCCCATCTCCCTCATCTTAGCTTTGATCTCCGTTATCCCATCTTCGTCTTCCCTTGCTCGCTTTTGCATACGCCTTTCCGTCAGCTTGTAGAGCGGCATCCTTTGTTTTAATCTGTGTCTGGGGAATTGATGTCTTCTATGTCTAGATATTTTGGGAGCAGACTTATGTTCGCCGAAGTACCTTGACATCTTCACAATACACCGTAGAACCTCGGCAGTTGTCTGAAATTTCAAAACATCAGGCATCTTCGGACATCGCCGTTCTTCAGCTTTATCGGGCGTAAATGGGCTACCTGGCTAAGCTCGAAATGCCAAGCACACCACACCGTCTCTCCATACATGGTAAGGCACTCGCTCGGCGGTGCATAGCTCTGCGATACCCTCACTCAGATCGATGAGAGGGCAAGCGAAGTCGAATATATGAGACCCGTCAAGTCCGTAGTCGTACAGCCTGACGGAATATCTGGATAAAGCTGCGGAATTGTCGACCGCCAAGCCGTAACCGAGATGGTCGTTGATGCGTCTGCGCGGGGGTCTCAAATGGGATTGGTTTCCCAAAACCCGACAATGCTTCATGACCTGTGTAGATGGGCATGACGTCTTCATCCATACGCACATACTACAAAGTCAGCCCCTCACACCATCTTGATAGACAATTGGACTGATCACCTGCCTCTGATACTTGCGAAATTGATGAAAATCCCATTCGGGAATAACCAGGCGCGTGCTCGTAGATAACTTACCGAAAAAAGCAAATTCAGTGCCTGAGCAACATCGGAACAAAGGATGGCTATGACGTATGACGTATTGCTTTGCACCGCATACCGTAGCGTGACTGAACTTTTTCTGACGGTGGTCAATTGCGAGAACTACGGGGAATGATGATGCGGTGTTGAGTTGAAGCTGAAAGCAGAAAGCAGAAATTTGGGTGGCCAAGAAGTCGGTGGGGCTGCTGAAGACCATACAATTATATATATATAAGCCATGCATTGGGAGATCATCCTCTAAAACATCTATATCCATTTCATTTGATAGCGTTAAGTATTGTGCATTACCTATTTGGAGAAGAATCGTAAGTCCACATCCCTTCAAGTCGGAGGTTGGAGGAGCGGAGTTTGAAATGAATTATATGATGCAGAAGTACAAGCTGACTGACTTGATTTCATTTCCTCCGCAATAGATCATTTTGCCAACCCTATATAATCCCATAACTTACCTCGAATCCGGCTCATAAACTCACCACAACCCCTCATTGACACCATCCGTCCGACCCCCCCAGATAGACCATCATGGCGGCTGGAATCAAGTGCGGCTCCTTCTTCCTCTTCGCAGCGTTCGCTTTGCTGCTAGTATCCACCCGTGAGTGATCGTGAATCCCCACTTTGACTGACATTCACATATGGTCGAGAAAGGCTGACATACCAGTGTCAATCTCGCAGTCTCAGCACCGGTCTTCCGACAGATATCCTTCCTCGATATCCGAAATGGAAGCCAGAAACTCGCCTTTGGTGTATTCGGTTATTGCACCAATGTCAATGTGAGCAGAAATTCTCCTTATCAGCCATCAACAGCGAAACCAGGAACTGACTTATCTACGATTCTGACTTGACTGGTAGGGCAATGGCAATCACGGCTGTTCATCCCGTCAACTGGGGTACGATATCGCCTCTGTCTCAGGGGAAGTTAGCAGTTTCACCTATGTCAACGATAAGCTGGAACACGTTACCAAAGCCTTGATCCTCCATCCCATCGCTACTGGTGAGTGTTTAATCTGTTCTCGAAATTCAATATCCCCCTTTGGCATGTTATGTCATGAGGGTGGTCGCACTAGCTGCGATGTATCAGCATTACCAGCGTGCTGACAAGTGCAATCGAATCAGGCCTCACATTCATTTCATTCATCATCGCCCTCTTCTCCGACAGACTAGGTTTCATCTTCGCCGCCCTCATCGCCTTCTTGGCATTCCTCGTATCACTCGCAGCTATGGTCATCGACTTCGTCATGTTCGGTATCATCCGCCACGAGATCAACGACAACACCACTGCCTCAGCAAGCTTCGACAATGCCATCTGGTTAACCCTCGCAGCGACTATCATCCTCTTCTTCTCGACCTTCGTAGTGTGTTTCGAGACCTGTACGAACCGACGAAACTCCAGAAACAGGGACAGGGAGACTGGGTATGCCAGTGGAGGATATATCGGTAATCAGGGACCGATGATGGGTCAAACTGGAGGTTACGTTGCTCCGAAGAGACATTTCTGGCAGAGAAACAGATATTAAACTTAGACGCCAACGTTGTGAAATACGGAAGTAATCACACGGACGATCAGGATACTCACCTCAATTAGTATTAATCAGTTAATGTAGTGGTTCGATAAAGGTACGAGATCGCAGCAGTCAGAGTGGAAGATTAGATATATACACGGATGTCATGTAGCCTTACTATACTATGTATTCCTCACTTTGTGAAACATATAATCCTATCCCGCCGCGCTGCTTCCACTTTTTTTGGCGGCGGACGTCTGCTTCACGATTTTCCTCAACAACAGCAGGCTCACCAATCTAGTTTGAAGATATCAGCTGGATCGCCTGTCACATTTTCGGCGGCAGGATCCCAGCCTTCCAAGACTGATTCACACTCTGAATCCGAATCGTAGCATTTACCGCATCGACAACCGTATTTTGGACGTCTGTATCCGCGAGCCTTCATTGGATCCGGACTAAAGCTTCCGTCCTAAGTCCAAAGGCATACGATGATCAGCTTGGCTGATTACGCTCAGTACCGCAGTGTAATCGAGATTGGAATCGGTCTCATTGGCAATCGACCATAGGCGTTGAACAGTCGCCAGCTGGATGTTTGGAGACTTACTCGGTATTTGGGCTCGGCCCATCTAGGTTTCTTCCATTGATCCCACTCACTCGTTGCCATTCTGTGGAACATGATCTCTTCGCACCTACACAGATGTACCGGTATTGCCGATGCCCCCGAACCGTCATTGGCGCGCAGATGCGAAGTATGGCTCTCCGTTGGTACCTGCTCGTTCTCTGTAGGATAGATCCAACATTGTTTGAATTCCTCAAACTCCCTGAGCAGCCAAGGAAACCGTCGGGCGTCTCTGCCCTCTTTAAGAGTCTTCCTCACTTTCTTTAGGTCATTCTGGATCCTCGCCTGTCCGATTTTCTCCATCATGAAGTTGATAGTCTGATTGGGTCTGCTGAAACGCATATACGTGCGCCTATACAGATCCCAGATCGCCTGTAATCTCCATTTCAATTTGGTGGCTGCCACACCGAATCCGTAGGGATCGTTCTCCCCGAAATCTATATCCGGCTTTTCGGTCTGATAAATCACGTTGATCTTCTCGGTCTCTTTCAGCTTCAGGTCCAGCGGACCGAACTCATCGATATCTTTTGAGTCGATATGGATGTACACGTCCTTCAGGTTCGGTGACTTTCTAAGTATATTCCTGATCAGGCCCGATGAGAGTCTGGCGAGCTCGTCCGTGTATCTGGAGCGCTCCTCCCAGTATCCCCAGTGTATACAGAGACTCGTAGTGGTAGTAGTGGAGAGGTATTTGGTGATGCAGCCCAAGAAAGGTCCGGAGGGGATGGGATCTGATGGGAAGTCTTCGTCATCTTCATCATAAGGACCTGGCGAGTATTCATAGGTGGTATCCACGATGTGTTTCATGTATCCATTATCCGCCAACCCAATTCTAGATGTTCGATCTTTCCAAAGGGTGTTTCTCCCTTTATCGTTCGGTCGACTTTCAACCGCCCGAACTTTTTGCATTGCTCTATCACCGTGATTGCACATTTCGCATCATTGATTTCCAAGACCTTGACTCGTCGCAAAGCGTGTAGCTTGCTTTGCCCTCGCATGAACCTCGAGCTAGAGGTGTCGCACATACCAAAAAAGAATTTGTCGACGTTATTGTCATGTAGTGATACTCGTTGGTACAGCGAAGGGATGATGGAGTCATAGTGCGCTTGTGACACGCGAAGGAGGGCGATCGGATCGACTCTTTTCAGATGGTGTAAGATAAAATAATGGACAAGTTACAGACGATCAAGATTATCGATTGGGAAAGAAGGGGGAGCATATGATGTGTTATCGCTGCCGTTCTTGCTGCCTACCACCGGTGGGAAAGGCGGTATATTGATGCCGACCATTTCGGGTTTTAGAAAAGATCTGAGGAATATGATGTACAAGGTATGAAAGCTATCGTCCAGGAGGTCAAGAGACTGCTTCGATGATTGGTTGGCAGTTTGTGAAGATGATGAAGAGATAAAGTCAGTAGACATCGTTTACACGTCACATAGAAAATGAGAACATGACTCTTTCCTGGACGCGTCGCGAACACGGTACAGTACTATGTACGTTGGTGAATTTTTTGCAACGATGATTGGCGTGTAACATCTCTAACCGCTCTTGCCGTTGTCCGATCGACGATGATCTAAGCTACGACTGTGATGTACTGGTCCCTAAAGGTGGACGTCGACAGCTGATGAAACAAGGACAATAAGCATTGTTCTCCGTTGATTTCAGGGATCGTTGAAGGTCTGTGGTTTTCTAATTGAAGTGTTATGGGACTGAGAGCAAGTGGGGGTCGCGGACGTGGAACGCAGATATGCACCACTGACCTGAATAGGAAGTTACAAGGTGGACTTGTTTGTGCATTCTGATTAGGTATTCTAATATGAAATCAGTCAGTTTTAACGTTTCTTCTTAAAATAACCAAGATGGCCCATATTGATACTACCTCTAATTCGGGTAAGGACGTTGACGTCGATACAACAAAACCTGAGCCTGTTCAGCATGATTACTCACCTCCCGCAGTCAACATCTCGAGCCTTGACGTTCTACGACCCGTCCACCCTTTGATCATCAAGCATTTCAGACATGTCGATCCCGTCTCTCTCGCCAGGATATCTACCGGCTTCTACGCAGAAATCACACCGTCATTATACGAGCGAGTCATCGTGAACGACAAAAGCGTCGAGCAGTTCTTCTATGGCATGTGCGATCTCAAAAACGCCCGGTTCCTCAGAAACCAAGGCAAGCTCCATGCGGTGCAGAGCATCAAGTCATTGGGTATCGAGGGATCTCACGCGGCCAATATCTTCTTGGCGGAATGCAAGAAATTCGGTAGAATCAAGACCCCCTCAAAGGGAGTCTCGCCTTTCGCCGGTGTGGAGCACTTGGAATTGGCGAGAGGGGTCTTCAAGGGGATCGTGATGCAGGCTATGGGACATCGACAGCCTGTAAAAGCCAATATCCACGATGATTTAGAGCGTGAAATTGAACCTATACCCAATAAGGACCTCTTGAATTGTATCGCGAAGTATTTTGGCGGGGTGAAACGTATCTGCATCAATTGGGGAGATTGGAAACACGATACGGCGAATCGTCAACATGTATCTAGAATCGGATCAGGCTTGATCAAAGGACTAGTAACGAAACTGCCTTTATTGGAGAGAATTATAATTCATACGCCTTCGGACAATTTCGATGAGCTCTGCAAATTAGATTTGGATAATCTAGGATTGGGAGAGGGCATGAAGATGGTTAATATCACTTATCAGATGGAGAAGCCGTATGAAGATTACCCGAATGCGCCATTCCGATATGTCTTGCATGAAATTTGGAAGGCCTACAAAAGCACTTTCTTCTCGAACCAGCTCATCAAGTTTTCTCTGGAGGATACGAAGAAAGACAAACTCGTGAAAGATCTGGGCAAGTTGGAGCGGGACTTGCATGAATTGAGAAGATATCCTCATGATATCGTAACGAAGAGCCTCAATCAAGCGTTCGACAATTTCAAGGGAGCTTGGATCTTCAATGATGACTGCCAAGATCAGCCCGGAAAAGCTGGAAGAGGATACCTGTGCGAATGTAGAGAGAATCCCCTGCATGTGGTGGCGAAGCAGAACTGGCGTGAGTGGGAGAGGCCAACTTGGACCCGACGATTCAGATTTGTGAGTACCGCCGTATCATTCAAGTTCAAACCTCCGATCTTCTGACGGACTGGCCGCGCAGTCAAATACAGCAGCTGACTGAGTCCACAGCCGCAGCAGGACACTGAGATGGAAGATACCTTCATGCCCAGCGACGAGTCTGACGATGAACACGACCTTGGATTTGGGTACGATCCGGAATCGGATATGGGACATTGGGAGGGTCATGCGGGAGGCTCGGATTATGAGGCAGATTGGTTTTGATCCGGATCATTCATTGAGTATTTCTTGGTACATATAGTTTCGCTTCGATCGAGTTGAATCCCAGAATCCTTGAGTGGCTATCTCAATAGGTGCAGATTAAAGGCGAAAGGATAGTCACGCACTCGTTGATCGGCTGTGGAAATGGCTTATGACATGACATGATACATGCTGGCTGCCACGCTTTTACAAAAGAGGTTCCTGTCGTCCCCCCTACAATCGGCTTTTGACACACAGTTCTCCAGCAGCTACTCCTCGTCTCGGCCGGCGTAACATGCGCATTTTTCGTTATTGAATACTACTTTCGTCCTGAAGCTTTCGAATCTAGCCTTGTTCGAGGTCTTGACTTTCTTGTAGAGATCATCCATGGATTTTTGGTATCGTTCGGAAGGATATAAGGTGTATGTGAAACGCATGACATTCAGATTGTATCCTTCTGTGACTTCCTTGAAATGATTCCATAATGTCTTGATGACCCTAAACTTGTTCCATCTTTCCTCATTATCTAGAAGAAAATTCAAGCTTATCGTAACCAAGCTGTCCGCGATCTCGAAATGGACTAAATCGCTGATATCAACATGAAGGTTGACACGAGTATCGGGAAAAAGTGCGGCAATTTTGCGCAAGCAACCACTCGTGCCTTCTTTGATTGACCAGTCCTCATCGTATTCAGAATCGTCTTCATCTAGCCATTGATTCCAATCTTCATGATCCCAGGACTCGGACCAATGAAGGCATATTGTGTTCAGCGGGTCAGATGTGTGCACTGCTAAACATTCAAAAACTTCGTTGATGCGATGGAGATAGTCCCAGATCGCAGGATCGTCGGCCTCCGCTGCATTCGTTCGCAGCAGCTCGTAAACGACGTCCGAGGTAAAGCTGATATGATTGACTGACGGAAAGATGGGTGCGATGACGATGAGACTATCGTCGCAACCGCACCCACTCCGGTGTTCGCAGTATAGGGTTTCCATGATGAATTGAAAGGCGCCTTCTGTATCGCTAAGCTCGAGGAGTTTTACCTGCGCAAGAGCCTTGTTTTTCAATCCAGGGATTGGGAGTCGGTTCTTGTGTCTCCTGCCATTATCGTCCTCGTCCCCGCTGTCCTCTGTCTCGGCGTCGGGATCGTCCTCAATATCCACTCCCTGCGTTATATCATCGAACTTCTCTCTGTTACCGATGTCTACTCTCTCGTATAGCGTGGGCATGATCTCGTCGTATAGTGCGTGGCAAGTGCGCATGAGTTTGGTCGGGATTTCTTGCTTGAGTATATCCAGGATTTGGTAGTGTACCGGGTGAAGTTTGTGAAAGTTGATCGTAAAGTCATCAGCTTTCTTCGCTTTAGACTTGGATTTGGACTTTGCTTTGGTCTTGGCAGCCTTCTTCGTTCTTGCATTGGACGGCATATCAGCGGAAATGTGTTGAACGCGGCGTTTGCTTTTGGCAGCAGTGAACAAGCAGCGTTCTATCACGTGCCGAGAAGTTTCTATATGAAAGATCAGTGGACTTCGACTTTAGCGGATAGTTCGGTTTTTCTGTAAGGAAGTACAGTAACTTACTCCAACTCGATATCTCGTCAGCTCACTACTACCTTTGGGCGACTGGTCTTTCCGATTCAGCAGCCGTTGGCCGGACTTGCAGTTGAAGAGAATGTAGGGATGTCCAGCTCTGTGGGTGAGCTCGAGACAGAAACTGTAGATGGAATACGGACGAGCCGAATAACACGAAATGATGAATGAGGAAGAACAAGTAAGAATCAGATTATACGAAGAGATACCTGGTACGTGGGAGGACATCAATGTGCACGTCAACTGCTGTCAATTTATCGTGGATTTTCAAACATCCTTTGGGTGCTTGGCTCATTTTGGTGGCACTGAGCCACGCTGCCGGAAAACGCGAAGAACTGTTTACGACGAGGAATACTTCAGAAGGCAGTTAACAAGTCCGCCTTATACCGCCACCCCGCTCAAGATCTCTATTGGCGTATGTAAGCATCGTTGCTGTAAGTCGATCCAGCCAGACTCCTTCTATGCAGCCTCGTCGTGGGAAACCAATCTGGTGCAGAAGAAGAGTAGCGAGGTAAGGGGGTTCTAGAATCTGCATGGTCCACCCGCATTGGCCGCACGAGCTAAACGGCTTCCGTATCACCTCCTTATCGTGGTGTTGTGCAACAGAAGCGAATGGAAAGAGAAAAGACAATCATGCACATGCTGATCGACATTGAAGTGGCTTTTGACATGACATGATACATGCTGGCTGATATGCCCAGATTGTAGATCTATATACTCTGCCTGAAAATCTGTTTAATTACAGATGCGGACGCCTGGCCTTAATCACTATCTTCTCTATAGCATTCACACTGGTGATCAGCGAATACTATATGCTTCCTGAAACGTTCGAATCTAGCCCTGAACGCAGGCTTGACATTCCGGCCGAAATCTTCAACGGAGCTTCGGCGACCTCTTGAGAGCGGTAAAGAGTATTTGAAGGGCAAATGATCCACTTCGTGTCTAGCCGTGATTATGTGGAAATGTTCCCACAAAGTTCTAATGACTCTAAGGTTGGCCCATTTTGCGGGGCTATCTAAGACCAGTGTCAGATCCAACGTGACCATGTTGTCTAGAATGTCGAAACTGACCAACTCTCTGATATCGAGATGTATGATGACGAGTTTATTTGGAAGAGCGGTCTTGATATGCTGCAAGCAAGAATTGAGGCCAGTCTTGATTGACCAAAACTCATCATGGTCATTCACCGAGTCTACCTCGAGGGATCGATTCCAATATTCATAATCCCATTCTTCAGGCCAATGAAGGCATATTGTATTGAGGTGATCAGATGTGTGTTTGGCTAGGCATATGAAGATTTCATCGATGCGATGATCGGAATCCCATTGTTGATATTCAGCCTCCGCTGTTAGCCACATGAGCACTCCGGTAACGACAAAGTGGTTCAGGCTGATATGAGTGACCGCAGGGAAAATGGGTGGAACCAGTAATTCGCCCTTATAGCACGTACACATTGGTTGGTCTTGGCAATGTTGGGTATTTGCGATCAAGTGGATCGTCCCCTCTAGGTCACTGAGTCTGAGATACTTAGTATGAGCAAGGGTATGATTCTTCAAGCCCAGAATTGGAAGATCCTGGTTGTCTTCTTCATCTTCATCCTTCTCCTCCTGAACGTCTGGGTCAGGAATGCAGTCGACGTCGACTCCGCGAATGATATTTCGGCACCTTTGTGTATCACCGATATTGATTTTTTCGAAGAGTCGGGGAACCACGTCGTCGTAGAGTGCGTAGGAAGTACGCATGAGTGTCAGAGGGACTTCTCGCTCGAGAATATTGAGGATTTGATAGTGTACCGGGTGAAGTCGGTGAAAATTCTCCAGTACCTTTTCGACTTGCTTCGCTGCCGCTTTGGCTTTGAGGTGGGACTTTGACCGCTTCATTTGGGCGATGGATAACATGATGACGGGCGATAATCGGACAGCGCTGTCAAGGGGCTTGCTATGTTGCGAAAGGCGGGGCTCGTATGTCTAGGTGGGCACTACACGGGTAACTGCACTGCATCAAGGTCAGCTCATACTGTGATGCTCGAGGAAAGCATGGGGATATACTCTTCTCAATCTGATCTGTCGTCAGCTCCAAAACCCACCTCTCGTCAGCTCATGAGATTCTATGGTTGCCTCGTTGTGCGTGGATCCGGGACAGTGAAGGGGGACTGGGCGATGATCGCGATCTTCTCGGACGATGATGGAAGGAAGGCCTGATTGCGGCTGGATGATCCGTAGAAAAAGAAAAGCAAAAACAGTATGATGAAGAAAGTGGAAGTCAGATCTTTCGATACATTCTGATCGAGGTATGACCGAGCTCGATCAAGGTATTATACACGTCAACTACCATCAACCCACCATGTGCCCACGGGCCATCCTTTGGATGTCTCACCTGATTCGGCTCTACCATCAAACTCATAGCAATTCACCAAACCAGGAAATGACAATGGTCATCGTGTGTAAAGCAAGCCGACATGCTACTGTGCAATTGACTGGTCCCGACCATGTCCCGATGATACCAAGAGATGCGATACCCATAGATGACCTGTTTCATCGTGACGAAGCTTAGCTTCATCCTTCATGCTGCCTTGAAAGCTCAAAGTGTTTCCCCTGAAAATGATGTGGAGGTAAGGGGGCTCCGAGATCTGCGCGGTCCACCCGCATAAGCCGCACGATCACCTTATACGTCTTTTCGCATCACTCCCGTACCCTACTTGTCTGCCCTTCCTCTTCAATAACCTTTTCTTCGCTTCACTAAGGTCGGACACCATGCGACGTGATCAATCAAGTCACAGTTGTGCCACTGCTCTGGCCCAGCCTCCGTCATTTGACATCGTCTCACTTGACAAATTACGACCTGTGCAAGACCTCATATTCCATTATCTTCGAACCGATCATCCCCAATCGGTCTTACAGCTCAACAAGAAGCTATACCAGGAAACGATACCGATCGTATACCATTCAGTGGCAGTCCAGGGAGATGGACTGCACAAGTTAGTCAGGAACCTCGTACAGCTAAAAGAGGATCCAGCGAAAAAAGGCAGGTTACCCGTTTACAGCGAAATAGTCATTAAGGCATCCAAGCATATCGAGAGCTTATCAATTTCTGATCTCGTGAACGGTGAAGAGGTAGACAAGGTGTTGAGGCTATGGATGTTGTACAAGATGGATCTGATTTTCCCGAAGCTACAACATATCAACCTTGGAGAAGGCTTCATCGAGAAGGCTTTAGACGCGTCGAGAGATCCAGCAAGTTATACTGGAAGTTTAGGCTTAGACGTCTTAGTGCATATCATCGCATCGTGCTCCATGAAGACGCTGTGCCTGGATTGGCCGATGACAGAGGTCATTCTCAACGAATATGGCGAGCAAGACGGAAGTGTATTGGACTCGTTCATACCTGAACTAGTGAGGAACCTGGATCAGACAACGGTTGAATTAGAGACGATCAAAGTGCATATCACGGACAACAATTTAGGCAAGATGATATCCAAGATAGTGGCATATAAAACCCCTTGGGCGGAATATCGACCGAAAGTGATAATTGATATGACCAACGAAAGCAATCAGCAAACCAGAGATGTCCTTGGTAAAGTCTGGGGAGCGGTGTTGTCTGCGATGGATGAGTTGTTGGAGAATGACTTGCATTTCGAAGGGCCGATGATAGGCGATGATATCACGTTTATCTTGCCGGATAGTATGGATAAGGAAGAAGCGATAAAGATGATAGCGGAAGAAGAGGTTTTAGATGATTATGAGTCGATGTGGGATACGGTATTGGATAATATAGTTTGGAAGAACAAGGATAATTCAGAAGATTGGATTTGTCCGTGTGGCCGATACCCGGCGAAGGATGTCTGCGAAGGAGCAGTGGTCCAGGACGAGGATGGGGATGAGGTGGAGAAGGAGGATCCGAGCCAGACTAAGATAGATGCTTATTTCAAGCCTATGCTCGAGAGGTAGTCGATTAGTCGACATGAATAAGTATGCTTATTCCTGCTATCTGTCTCAACTCAACGAAGCAAGATAAACCGTGTGAAGATTGCAGAACACGTCATCAGTCAAAGCCCTCCCGAAACATACTGTATCTCGGTATACAGATCCCATCGTCACAAGAACGAGACGTCGTAATGTCGTTATTTTTGAAGCAGTCAAACCTTTTCAGAGCTCTACTCACGACATTTCATGAGGAGGGAGGCACATGATATGGGAAGTCTTACATCATCACTCCCTCTCACGTGGATTGACCGCATCACAGCGGGAATCAGTTATGAAGACTGCATGAGCAAATACAGTATACGAGTAGATTGCTTATGGCCGCTTCGATCGCAATCAGGCGTTCGGATATTTGAGCATGCTGCGTTGCGTAGAATGAAACGAATAGAATTAAGTCTAAATCTCTTACAGAACTATGTAGTTAATTCCCGTAATGCTTCCCCGATGCTGGAATCATGTGATACTGGATACTAAATATCTCGCTTTCTCAGAGAAGAAAAGAAAAGAGCCCGCTGTGATTGCATTCGACTATCGTACGAGTGATAAAACGGTCCTTTTATGTTGTTAGATTGAGGCAGTGTACAATTAATGATGAAAAAAGCTTAACCTAACCTAAACTTGCCTTGTGATTTCTCCCTAAGCCTTCTCCCCTGGATTCTTCACAACGTCAGCAGGGAATGATCACGTACTTCGTGCATCGCCTATCGTCGCGGGATGTGAATTCGAATGACGATCAATCGAAAGTTCTTGGTGGCGAATGATTTTTAAAAGGCTATCACGAGGTTCTGATTTTTTGGTTGCAAAGAGTCGTCTTACTAAGATGATGTCAACAGATCAAATCAAGCACCAACGAGGCACCCGCTTCTGTTCCTTGAACTGAAATTTTGGATCCATGACAACAGCACAGCGGGACGGATGTTTGTTCGACTTCGCCACCCCAAGCATCGAAAGGATCGTCTGAAATTAAGGACTAAAGTCTGCCTCACCCTATCTGACATTTGACGTTTGACGTTTGACGTTTGACGTTTGACATTTGGCACGCTCAAAGTTGGTGACATGATGCTTGTGCAGGAGGTCAGTATGACTTTTTGCCGAGGTCGGCTTCCCCACATGAGCAAGTCGGTCCGAATATCTCCCTTGTGCTGTATAGCGTAAGAGAACGTCACTACCGTAAAGGTACTGCCGGTATTCCGTAGTCCTGTTATCGAACAGCAGGTGTACCCCAGCTTAGGTTTTGGGCAGGAGTACACCAAGGGCATCGGAGGACAACCAACTACGCTAAAAAGGAAAGAACTGAATAGACGTCATACTTCTTTAGAAGGACCCTGAATGGAATGTCAAGCCTTGGCATGTTTTCGGTGTTCGATGGGATGGTTCCCATTCACAGATCGAGCTTTCTCTGCTCACTGCCCTGTGCTCGCCGCTTGTTAGGTCGACTTGAGGAAGTGTGCGATGCACAGCCCGCAGAAGTCGCCTCATTCTCGCTATGGATTATGCATATGGGAGGATCCTCCGCTATGTGCCAACGTAGCAGTCATGATAGTTTGGCCTCATTAGACTACCCCGACTTACTGGGTGAATTAGGTAACATGTGATCATTTTGTCATGGGCCCACAACAAAACACATTTCAGCTCGACTCGCGCTTCGCGGCATTTGGGCATACGTTTTCAGCTTATAACGTGAAGTATCGTCAGTACGACAATCGCGAGATTCTTCGTCGGTAGCGAAAGTCGTGGTAGTGGTATACATGTGCGGACTCCGGCCAAGTAGATCAGGTTCAAGTGACAGGTTGGCAGCTTGATGAGAGTTGTGTATTTATGTGAATGGCAACGGAAAACTGCTAGAGAATCGATGAGTTTGGGCGTGTGTGTGACCGTTTGTGACCAATTGTGACCGCTTCCGCTTAGGGGCACCAGACGTTAGCAAGAGTGAGGAGGCTTCCTTCCATACTAATAAGACGATAGAAGCACAGACGTGCACAGAGCACAGAGAGAAAAACCGAAATTAAACTTTGTCATACCATTTTTAGCCCAATTTCATCGGAGAATAAAAGGGGAAAGATTCACGTAAGAAATACCAAGTCATTCCGTCACTTTTACTAGCTGTAATCGGACATGTTTCCCATACTACACTACTTTTTCCCAGCCTTCTCTATTTACCCCGTAGTACATATTTATGCAAGTAGACGGCATGCCGTGATCAGATGCTGCATGCGAAGTATCATACCCTTTCAGGTACTTTTTACCTTTGGTTGAATTAGTTAGATGATACGATGCGGGATTGGTAATGGTAAGCAATAGAGTGAGAGTGAAAGTGAAAGCATGATGCGGTAGTCTAGAGATGCTATTTGCGTTTTCTTGTTCTTATTCTTCGATACGAGCCACAGCAATATCATTGTCAGTGTATACAACCAGGCATCTCCCCATCGATCCTTAATCGGATTGAGATATCGACAGTCTTGATCGCAGCACTGTTGTACGAATACACCATCTTTGGTTACACAGTAGTTTAAATCCCGCCATCCGAACTAGTCTTGTCAGAATACTTCCTGTTCGCATCGATAGCTTCTCCCTCCAGGACAGGAGCAAATCTTGTTTATTTGGAAAACGGCCGATCCGTGTAGATATCGTTGAATGACACAACCGTGTCTCAGAAATCTATCATTTCACCTTTTTGTCTCGGTTGAACGAACGAACAAAACAGATAAACAAATACACAAACAAACGAAACTCCATCATCATCGAACACCGAAATTGACAAAGGCCGGTACTCAAGCATTCGTCCTTCAGTCTTCCTTGTCATAGCAGACGATATACGCGAAAGAAGAAGCAGTCGAGGGAAGAGGAAAGGGAAAGGGAACGTGCGCAATCGTCATACCACACATATTTGACCCGCCCGTGCGAATCAGCTGGCAGAGGATCAACGAAAAGGTGAGTATCTTTCAACCTTTTGAACCTTGAACCCTGTCTGTTGTTCGTTCTGCTTTCTTCATCTCCTTGTCATTCTACATATTCTCGTCGCTCCTTGTGTCAGCAAGGCAATCGTCGACTGTTTGCCTCGGATCGGAAATTTATCAGATCAGCTAACTTAGTTTCTATCGTATCTTAGCTGCTTAATCTTGAATCGCTTCTGAACCGATACACGCTAAGCAGCAACATAGCATATCCTTGCCATACCTTGCAAGTGGATTATATTATTATATTCCTGCTCGAATCGAAGCTGAGAAGAGATGATATGACCCGGTAAGCGCTTTTCCGAAACACCAAAACAACATCACCACCATTGTCGTCATGATCATCAGAAGGGACATCAGTGTTTCATCCTTGTCCTCGTCCATCCGATAGTCGGTCATTGCTTATATGACACGACTCCCGATAGATAATATATCTTGAAACATAATCAGCCTACTCCTACTTCCATCGGATAGTCCGAAGTCTCTCGCTTGCCACCCTAAACGATACCTTTTGCACGGTATTGCTTCATTGTCCATCTTCGTGAGTCTCTGTCTATCTCACAACGCCGATCATTGCGAAGGAGTTTGAGTGATACTGACACCATGCTGCCTTCGACCCCCTTTACCTCATGCCGGTCACACCGAAATCGCACTTCCTTTCATCACGTTCCCTTCGCAACCTAACTTCTTTCTTCTTCCCACTCCGACACCTGCACTCCTTTCATCGTATGATCCCCTTTGTCCTGCTCCCTCGACCTCAAAATTGCGGATCCTCGGCCATATACTTCGAAACTACATCGTGATTGTGCCATCACCCATATCCGTACCTCAACGTCATATGCTTCTCGTCAATCATCGATAATTCAGAACTTTGTGTGAAGTGGACGATTCAAGGAGACGGAAGTGAAAATAAGATCGAGGGACGTAGCTCAAGATGGACTCCTTGCTAGTGGTGCATCCCTCAACCTTGGCTATACCGACTTTAGAGCCCATACCGCAATCCGTCGCCCCAACCCCGTCTCTTCGCGAATCACCACCCAACGAGGACGTCGCCGCTGGGCCGTCGGGCTCTGGCTCCTCGAATCGACATGCTCTCCCGTCTCCGAGTGATTTCGCAGGATCCAGTCGTCGGTCTTCCGTATCGTCCACTTACCCGATTCCCGGATCCTACTTCCCCGCCTCAGGCAGCTCACGCCGTTATTACTCTGCTTCCTCTGGCACCAATACACCTTCGGAACGACCTCGCCCCTCACCTATAAATATTCCCGATAGCACGCCTGATGAACCGCTCTTTTCGGCTTATCCAGATACCGGGACGACGTCGAATAGTAAAGGGAAGGCCAAGGCATTTCACCTACCGCTAAAATCGGGCTTCAACCTTAGCAATGCTTCTTTAAGCAGGAGGCGGAGAGGTGAAGAAGCGGAAGAGAGCTCTGCGGATGAATGGCGATTCCCACTAAGTACCCCATCTTCATCTCGATATCCGCAACCTCACTATTTGCACCAACCCCATCACTCCCACCATCATGGCACAGATCATCCCCCGCGCTCGCCGCCCAAAAGCAGACATACACGAAAACGAGCAAATACGGTTTCAAGCAGTTCGAATACAGCTGTATCAACTCGTCATCGCAAATCGGCATCTACTTCAGCGGTGGAGGATGAGAAGCGGTCGCAGTCTTCAAGTAAGACCCTCCGACTGGCTTCCGTCCCTCGACCAAAAACACTGGGTGGATTTAGGAGGCGGAGAGCGTCTACAGCATCGGCTGCGATTCAAGTGGAATACGAACCGCCAGGATCGACTAATACGTGGAAAAATATGCCAGAGGAGGTGGCCCAAAAGTTCGACTCACCTCCTTTACCGTTTTCGTACCAGCAACCCGCCCGTTCTGATTACACCCTACAATCAGTCTCCACTGCTACGACTGCACGTCCGATCAACCCCTCCATAATCGAGCAAGAAGGGTCAGGGGAAATCATCCCGGTCATAGCGCCCAGGCGGTCGAGTCTAAGTGGCATGGAACCGCCAATTTTGCTTGGCTTGACGAATATCTCGAGGACTTTACCAGAGGGAAGCGTGGATATAGTCATACCTGAGGACATGGTAATGCCGCACGATCCGCCGCCTCGACGAAGCTCCTTGGATCCCGAAGAGCCAATCTTCGTTGAGATCAAGTCCAAAGCGAATCCAGAAATCACGGCCTCAGCTCAAGCTATCGTTGTTGACGATCTTGACCAATCTGCTTTATCAGCTTCTTTGACAAATACAGACACCTCGACGGCTACGACCTCCAATTCCGCCGCGGCCTTCTCGCCATCGAATTCTTCGCAGGAACACCCATTGTCCTCGGCTACGACATCTTTGTCTCGCAGTGCGAAGAGCGGAAAGGAAGGGGTAGAAATAGATGGTGAAGGCAAAGAGATGACTCTGTCTGCTGTAAGGCTCCAGAGATCTTTAGAATGGGAAGCCAGACAAGCTAAACTGAAGAGGAGACTTGAGAAGAGGATTATGATCATTCTCGAGCTCGCCGAGACCGAAGTCGCATACACGGAAGACCTAAGAACATTGTGTCACGTCTATCTACCTCAATTGGCGGCTCTGCCCAGTGTCACCGAGCGTAGTGCGAAGATGATAGCCAGGAATACCGAGGAGCTCCTGGTATTTCATGCTACATTCGTGGATAAAATCGTAGATATCCTGAAAGGGGAAGGCTTGAACTATGACAGCGCGAAGGAGGTTGAATGCGGCGACGCTGGAAAGATTGATAGGATCTCTAAAAGCCTCGCGACATTGTTTGTCGATGACGTGAGTCTAACAATCTACCCTATTTCTTACATTTCTTTTCCCACACCACTGCCAATTCCCCGGTAACCCCTCGAAAGTTCCCTTTGCTCCCTCAACCCTACTTCCTCGTGCATGCTCGCATCCGCTCACTGAATAATGCCAAGCAGATAAGCCAATTCAGTCTATACAAAGATTTCTGCGCTGAATCGATCATTGCCACAACGCTGGTCAAGCACATATCCGAAAGGGTCGACTACGAAGGATTCGAAAAACGGTGTCAAATAATCGGAGCCGCTCAGCCTTCCATCACTCTAAGAGACCTTCTCGATGAAACAGGAGCACACAAAACCCACAGTCGGTCCAGACTTCATTTCAAGGATTACCTGATTACTCCTATCCAGCGAATATGTCGATATCCTCTTTTACTGAGTCAACTGCTTGATGCCGCTGGTCAAAAGGCTCCCGAATCTGAATCTGAGTACTCTGAAGAAGGGTATGATGTGGAAGTCGATTTGGAAAGAGCATTGGGAGCTATGCGAGGAGTAGCCGAAGAAGCTGACGAAGCCAGACGGCTCAAAGATGCAGAAGTCAAATCGGCTACAGTACTCGAAAGACTGGAACCGCATTCCAACCTTGCGCCATCTTTCATCAGGTCATTGGGAACTTGTCGGCTTATTGGATCCTTGGACGTCTTGCACCATCACCCCGTCCTTGCACCGCTTGCGCCTCCCGTCAAAGTCAAGTATCTCGCTGCCTTTCTCTATAGGGGCTACCTGATATTGGCCAAAGTCAAGAAAGGCAAGTCCTACGAGGCCAAGCACTTTTTACCGCTTGAGGTATTTGAGTTGATCGATATCACCGAAGGTAAGCCAGGTCTACCTAAATCGGTTTGCTGCTCTTGCTGACTGCTGCCATACAGGATTCTTACCTCACTCCATTCGACTCACTTTGAGAGATCATAATTTCGATCTGGCAGCTTCATGCGATACCGAGAAGGAAGTCTGGGCCTCTGCGATCTGTCAGGCTCGAGACGAGAGCATCATCCCTCCATTTGAGCTGCCAGCTAGTGTTTCGCCTTTCCCTGTAAGAGCTAGACGATCGTCAACAGCCTTCTCGGGTGACTTTGATGCCTTGACTGCTTCTCCCACTGCACTCAAACGCCATACTCTCATCGGAGCTCCGTCCGAATTGGACGATTTTGCTTCGACGACGGATCAACCGGTCACCATTGCCGTCAACTCTTCGAAACCCTCAACCCCGTTACTGTCACCCATAAAAACAACCTTTGGGCTCACACCAGAACGGAAATCCAGTTCAAACGGTACGATCCTCCTTAGAAGAGCGTCGAATAATCAGCGTATACTTGTGGAACGAGGTTTAGGAGACCTGTTTTCCGACAGCCTCTCGACCACTCGGTTCCAAGCTCAGCTTCAACAACGTACCCTGTTCTTACCTGACTTACCACATTCTCCCCGCAGTGGCAAGATTCGAGCTCGTACCCGATCAAGTGATCTAGATGCCTTGTCATCAAAGGATTCGTCTACGATGTTACGTCGCAGGAAGTCATTCTTGGATCATCGAGGACGGAACGAGAGTATAGATATCGCCATCACAGGGGAGGTGAAGGGTTCGGTCATTGAACTTCGGCCTTCCCGGTCCTATGGCGGTCATGCGCGACATCGAACTGCACCTAGCGCTATCCGTAGAAGAACTGGATCGATCTCGTCAAGTAGAGGTGCAGGGGGCACGGCGGAAAATTCCGATGAGGAGAACGAGGAGAACGATACTGCTAGTGCTACCGCCACCGCGACTGCGATGTCCGACTTTGGCGGTGGGCGATACAACAGGCCGCATCAACAGTCGCGAAATAACTCGTACGATTCTTTAGGGTCTATGATTACGCCTCGAAGGTCCGTTTCAAGCTTCAGAGCATCTGGCTCCGGATCAGGCTCAGGTAATACTCCAGAGGACGAGACCATCATGATCGGATCGAAACATAACCAAGGCAAAAGCCAGAGTCAGAGTCAAACCCAGAGTCAGAGATTACCGTATATTGCACCGAGAAGCAAATCGTATCAACCTGAAGGTATTTATCTACAGCAAGTTCGAAAATCGAAATCTCGACCTAACCTCAAATTATCATCTATGCCCCTTCCGTATGGCTTCAGAGCAAGATCTACACCAGTCTCACCGATATTATCTCCCACTCATGAGATTCCGCCCGTACCTGTATCTGTACCTGCACATGTAACGATTCCACCGAGGCAGACATCCGTATCTGCCCAGGTGCCTCCCCCTCCTCCGGTTCAGAAATCCAAATCGGATGAATCGCCTAGGAAACACCTTTATCGCGATACGGATCCTACTGAAACAACGAATACCGGAATGACAATGCCGGAATACTTCATACCGCCTCCACACGGTTCACCGCTCGATTCTATAGGTAATAACATCCCTCTGTCCTCTACCAGCTCGACATCGATCAACCGCCCAGAGACGAGCGGAAGTGCGAGTACGAGTAGAGTAGATCTTGATAAACCTCTTGGAGCGTTAGGTACTCTACGAAGATCCATGTCTTTCTTACCCCTGAGAAGGGGGAATAGTATTACGTCTTTTACGGATTTCGGAGGATCATATGCTCATCCGAGTTCTAAGATGGAGTCGTCGGGTTCGAACAGTAATAGCAATAGCAATAGCGGTAGTGGATCAGCCTCAGCTTCGGCTTCGGCGTTAGGTTCAGGAGAAGGTTCTGAGGAAAGTCATATCCCTCCCGGAAATCGCAATCAAGGGTATTTATCACGAAACCGTTCGATGGTCAGTACGACCGAGACTGAACAAAGTCGATATGGCGATGAGCAGAAATATGGGTATGAGTACGAAGGATCTTCGCGAGATCACGATGGGAGTGGGAACGGTCAGGGAATAAGAGGTGGATGGAGCTCGGTGCCGAATACGCCTAAAAGAAAGAAGAGTCTCAGGTTGTTTGGCTTGAAAGGATTTACGCCGATGTGAAGAATGCAGAAAGATGGGTGAGGCGGGATGAGGGCCTCCAGCTTTTTTTTTGGATGAAACTGGAGACGGGGATAGGAGGTTACAAATTTCAGCTCGCAAAGAAGGACTTTTTGAGTCGAGTTGATCCATTCACTCGATGCGCATCGCGCCCATATGAAATTTAACACACGCGCATAACCATGGATCCCAGTATCAGTATCAGTATAAGTGTAGGCATCATTTTTCATACTCGTATCTTTGTTATCAATATCAATATCAACATCAGTGTCAGTAAACATATCATATCATCACCATTAATTGTATTGCCATTTATTCATGCCATATTATAAGACCGGATGTATTTTACTTGTATGATGCTACAGTATATCGTGTGCAGTGTGCTCGTACAACAAGATGACCCTATCCCGAGCTAAGATTGAGCATATCCCCTTGTCGAAAAATCAAAAATCATTTACAGCGGAGTCTACTTTACGCTTTTTGGCGTTTTTGGCTCGTAGGAGTGTACCAAATCAATGTTGCGTAGATAGGCGTTTCGAGTCTTAGATATCTACGCCCCTGCTCGCTCTTGTGATCTGATCTGGCCTTCCCTGCGACTGCCTGCGACTCTGAAAGCGAGTTCGATTTTGATTATGAGCCCGAAGTTGACTTTGAGTTCGAATCAGGCTCAGATTCAGGCTCCCTCCAAATCGCTTCGTACACTTGACAGACACTACCAAATAAGAACGCCCAACCTCCCCAGAACGTCGATAATCCCGACTGGTATTCTGCCTTGGAGCTCGAGGCGGGGTATCCTAGTGCCCCGCAGAGTGTGAATCCGATAGCTCCGATGAGATTCCATACGCCGACTACAGCGAAAAGGTGATGATCAGCCAGTCAACCTTTCTATTTAGAATGTGTTCGTAGGATGAGAGGTTTTATTCTATGGTGGTACGGTGTATGAATTCCGGATTTCGGAATTCTGATATGATTTTTGCCTTGTGGGTTTTGCACTTGATGGGAATGACAACACCATACCACACTCACCCCACCATCCGATCTCAGCGAGATTAGGTAGATACCATTTCTTCTGGACTTCGATCATTAGGATCAAAGAGGATATTATGAAACCTGTACCTCCGATTACTGGACGTGCGAGAATGAATCAGCTGTTAGCTCACTCATGTTCGTTCATCTCACTAATTTATGAATTCTGAATTAAAGGAGTCACTTACCTTGCGGAGTCCAGAAGAAGATATCTATGATGGCTTGAGAACCCCCGCCATCAGAGTATCCAGGTATGACGCCTGGTAAGCCGGTTCTATGATTGTGGCAGTATACCAACACGTCAGCTGAGAGTGAACGCAAGACGTGGATGTTGAGTGAGGTATGAGAGGAAATCAATTACTCACAGGGTGGACACCCAGAAAATCGTAGCTGCGAAGAATTGTATGATGGCCTAGTTTCAGGTCACGCCAATCTAAGCCCGTTTCTTTTCGATTGAACAGATGAATGGAAATCCAGAAGCATAGGCAGAAGCGTATCAAGGTCTGGACATACGGCTAAGTAGCCCATATCGTGCCACATAGGTTTACCCCACCAAAGGAACTTCTTCTCCGTCTTCCTCTGTTTTGATGGATTCGGTAATTCATCTTGACTCGTGTCCCTGCTTGAGGGCAAAGAGTCCGATACGTTACTCTGTTGAGAGTTAAGCTTGGTAGGATTGATCGTCGATTGAGGATGCTGTTTTCTCCGATGATGCAGGATCTTCCCGAAAGAACTATCGAGATGTATCTCCCTTCCTCGATCTACGACTTCCAATATACCCAAGTAGGCGCCCACCTCGAAGATCGATCCTCCCAGAAAGGCAGTCGCAGAGGCCGAGTTGGTATATGCCTTCGTGTCTAATGAGGGGCGGAGTATAGGTAAGAAAACTAAAAAGCCTGTTGCATTATATCCGTCAGTACGAAATATAGAGGCTTGAGTGTCGTGAAGGTGCAATTTGATCACGAGCGAGATCGGTCGGACAGTATGGGACAGAGAAAGGCAAAGAATAGCTAAGGAAGTCGGAATAGGACCGACTTACCATTGACAACCCATACTGTGGATCCGAGGGTAAAAGCGACAGCTAGCCAGAATGTAATGTCCAGCCTCAAGTTGGGCTTCAATTGACTTTCTTCCTTCTTTATCCTGCTGATTGCTATACTTTCTACACGTTCTTCTCTGTCCTTGCTCGCTTTTTCTATATCGGTGTCGGCGCGCGAGGGAGTCTTGGTGTAATGTATTGTATGTGTCTTGGGAGAATATCTTCCTTTCCTCGCTCTTCGGGAATTCCAACTCGCCTTCCGGCCGCCTGTGTGGGGATCTACGAAAGAGACATGTGTTGGGGTGAAGAATGGATGAGGGGTCCGATGGTTGTGCAGGACTAACGTCTCGTGACGCTTGACAGGTGCCATACTGAGTATCCTCTCTGGCTGACGAGTCTTGCGCTGCGTATCGACACCAGGCTGGATTGCTTTGTTTGGCTGAATCGATATTCGACAGCTTTTTTTGCTGTTTCACTGTCATATGTGTTGAAGAAAGCGTTCTTTCGAAAAGCGACAAAAGCCAGCTATGACGCTCTTTTGAACCAGTAATGATCGTCCAAAAATAGATTTGTTTACCTTATTCCGTTTGCTTTTCCCACGGTGCTTTCAAGCGGTTTCAGGGCAAGGCACACGCCATGATCGTCGGAATTACGGCTTGGCACGGTATATCATAGACGCGTTTGTTTTTTATGTTTGCATGATTACCACCGCCTGCAGCTTATTGTTCTCATTGAAAAGGCGTGTTTCAGTGTCGTCTTGTCTATCGCTTCCTCTTCTTCTTCTCCGTATTCTTTTTCAGCTTCAACGTCTCTACAAGTATTGCCTACTGCAAGATCCCGGTGATCAGTCTCTCTTTCATTTCTCGACGATACAACACGCTAGATTCACTCAACGCTTCACAACCCTCCTTATTTTCTTGGCTATTCTTAGTAGGCGACGCTTGGACCGAGTGTTTCGAATCGCACGAGGTACGTGCTGACAAATTACACTGTCCTTACACTTCGGGTTTGACTCGTTGCCTCCTTTCACTGACAAGTATGAATTGTCCTATATCCTTTCACTGTCAACAGCGCTATCCGATACCTGCCTGTCAGCCAGGTTGCACGACCATATAACGAAGAACCTACCTTGACTTTTGCCTGCACTCAAACATACTTGACGATATAACGATGATACGAAACAATCTCTATCTGCTTGGAGCAGTGCTCTTCTCACTTTCGCCTCTTATCAAGGCTCAAACATGTAATTCCACCTCACTCTGTCCTGCTTCAGCGCCGTGCTGCTCGGAGTATGGATATTGCGGATCGGGATCATACTGCTTGGGAGGATGTGAACCGCTTTGTCAGTCATGCCTGGTGAAAGATCTTTTATTCGTTGTGCAATCAGCTTATCAGTGCTTGCACTTAATTCGCAGACTCATTCAAGTCTACTTCGTGTAGACCCAATCCGATCTGTCAATCACAAGAAACGAATTTCAGTGATTTACGCCGAGTACAATTGAACGGCACGAAGTATGATGGGAATGCTACGGCGTACGATTGGGTCGGTAAGTGAATGATCATTGACACGACTACAACTCTCATTTCTCTAAATCGGAGACTTTTCAAGTTTCCATATGAGCAAAGTCACTGACAAAGATCGACCCTGTCTGCCTCATGAACAGTCAACACGGGTACCCTTGTGCCTTCACCATCGGGCGATGGAGTTCGATTGACACTTCGAGAATCAGATCAAGGTACCAAAATTTCCTCTACCAGATATGTGCATTACGGATCAATCGATTTCGTCCTGCAATCTTCGAAATGGAATGGGGTTGTCACTGCTGCTATCACGATGTCGGATGTGAAAGATGAGATCGATTGGGAGTTTCCTGGAGCGGCTACGGATAAGGTGCAGACGAATTACTGGTTCTTGGGTGTTGCCAATTGTGAGTTAACAGTGTGCTGCTCAATATGTCGTGCGAGAGCAATCCTGTAGTCATCGAGGACTCTGATGCTTACCGCTCCATCATTCTACAGATTCTGCTACTCAAGGAGCTTCGTCTGACATATCCTCCGACTCGTCCTCCAATTTCCACACTTACACCGTGAGCACTCCTCCTCAGTTTCGTGATGCCCGTATGCCCCCAAGCTGAGATGGGTCTATATAGTTCGACTGGCAAGAAGACTATATGAACTGGATGATCGATGGTCAGGTGGTCAGAACTGTACTCAAGACCGACACGTTGAGCGATGATGGAAGTCAATAGTGAGTGCACCATGAATGAAGCCCAGATATCGGATTTGGGGCGGCATTCTGATGATCAATAATGCGAGAATAGTAAATACCCTTCGACTCCCTCTCGAATACAGCTTTCCATCTGGCCGGCGGGCATCTCAACTTCGGCTCAAGGAACGATAGACTGGGCAGGAGGAATGATCGATTGGACTGATCCGGATTACGTTTCCAACGGATATTTCTGGAACACTTTGCAAAGCGTCAAAATCTCTTGTGCGAATGAGCAAGACCAATCGAACACTACGACCGGTTGGGCTTATCAAGGTAATGATACTCAAGGTATACCTGTGAGTGTCTGTCGACGGCTTGAATACCCAGTGCATATGGCTTACACGAGTGCATGTGATAGATCGTCGATGTCACGAATGCGTCAACTCTTCTTTCCGCAGGTGAATTGGCGTCTGTACCCGTGAAGAATAAGCAAGTCTTAGGAGTGGTAGGTATCTTATTTGTCTTTGCGTTATCAGGCATAACGCTCTTTTAACTACATTTGATCCTGTTCTTCTTGCTTGGGATTGTTGATATCCTTCCCCGTTTCTCTTATGCTTACTGTCTGTTTGCCTTATATTCCCATTCTTGCTATCGCAACTTCCAATCATATTTCTTTCCGCTTTTTCGGTGCCTTCACCCCACTGCAAACCTCTTGCATCGTTGTCACATTTTTTTGACAAATATTTCCTTGTGACAATAACGCCTTAATTTGATTTCCATTCTTCCAACTGCTGAGAACCAGGCATCCACATAATATAGTATAGACATTGTACCATTATCGTGTATGAATGTATGAACGGTCTTCTCCTAAGTACCACATTGCTCGATATCGATTTCAAAAATAATTACGACTACATGTCTATCCATCTTTGAACCGTACCTTGTCGAGCCATTGTGACCCATGATCCGCGATATCTTGGAATGCTGCCCTCAGCCCCTCGTCGACGAAGGTTTGTACACTGTAAGTGGGACCGCACGTGCCCCTTGCATGAGGTCTGAGCAACCTCTTTGTTATCAACCTAAGCGCTATCCCCAAAACCCGCCTATAGCTGGTCAAGCTGATAATGCGCTTAGAGCTAGCATCGGCCCCTTATCCTCTGAAATAGGTTTAAGATCACCCGTCATAAGCATATCACAATTCTTGGTCAGACGCTCGGGGCATCGGTGCCTTTCCCGTAAGATCCTGATTAGCCGGAACCGAGTAATGATCGACCGTCGCCAGTCTCTCTTCATTGTTCGAGATGTGATCCGTGCTTTTCCTTAGTTCTGATCGAGTGAACCGGTACAGAAGGGTGATAGCACGCAAAGAGCTTCACCAATAGGTTATATAGAGCTGAGCTGAAATTCCCATGCATCTTTGCACGCCCCAGTCCCCCTGCATCGTGACCTTTATATTGGGCTTCAGCTTGCTTCTATATCCGTCCTTATAAAAGAAAACACATTCCATCCCACGATGTTCATAACAACCCTCATCTGCACCTATCTCGTCGGCGGTCTAGCAATTTCGACCCATACTTTGGCTCAATCAACCATATCGAGCGCCAATGGCTTGGTCTATTCGTGTCCCGCAGATCCTTCCGCTATTCCAGCTTTCTCCCAGGACCTATGTGCGTCGATCCCTCCTTATAAGTCCGTTGAATGATCGATAAGGTACTGATTCCAGACTACTCGCTCAGGTCCGACCTCGTTCACCTCGTCCGCGAATGGCGTATGGCCCTTGACAAGCGATACGACCACTGCTTCGTACTCCGCCGCACCGTCTGGCTTCTATAGCAAGGCAGCTGGCGATATCTACATTGTATGCAGTGAGTCGTACTCCGCAATACCAAGCAGATGTGTATGCTTTTGAACTGTACTGAAAAAACAGATGAGTCTTGTGCTGATCTCGGGTGCATGTATGTAGATTGGAAAGATCCCAATTCGAATATCAATTATTTCGGGTGCAGATATAATGCTGGCGCAGCGGTGAGTACAATTCGCGCATTCATACTTTCTCGAACGGGATAGATACTCGCCTTTCTCCTCCTTGTCTTTGTTGCTTCCTCCGCCCATGTTTTGCAGGCACACGCTCTTCGTCATCATCATCATCTCACACTCCCATTTCAATGCCAGATCTAGAGGGGCAAAGTTACATGGCTGATATACCGATGGATTCAATCAGACCGGGACTGGATTTGCCACTGGAATCGCTTACAATGGAGGTTGTACTGGATTAATTCAAAAATGCCCTCCGTTGAACGTCAAGAAACCCCAGCCGAGTCCTGGTCTGCAGTACAAGAAGCGTCTAGTCCCATGTGAGTGTTTTTTTGCCTTTCCCCACAGGGTCATCCTCGTAGACAAAGCGGCTAAACAGCTGGCGCATGTGACATCATCTTACACTCGATTGGACTGGATTGGACGGGATTGGACTGGATTGGGCTGGACTGATCTTCTTTGCCTTTGTGCTAACATGTGTTACGCTTTAGCTACAAATTTCGCCTGCGCGACCACAACCGCCGATAAGACAAATTACCTGATATTGGCTCAGTACTCGCGAAGTGATACGTCTCAGGCGTACCTGTGCAAGTGAGTGCATCCATTGATCTTGTTCTCTCGATCACGTCACAGGGATGACAATGCCGATGCTGACTGACGATGCGTTTATCCGTTTCTAATTGGCACTCAGTTACCGAGTAGGATCGACGAACGTACAGTGTAGATACGACGCGAACGGTATCGCAACTTCTTTGACGCCGACCACCAGTCGGAACGCCAATTGTCCCGCTGTACAATGTCAGAATGTCCAGCCGTTTACACGCCGCAAGAGAGGTCTAGCCTCCTGGGATGTGAATATGAATAGGAGACAGACTTCAAGGGAGGAGATTGTAGCTCGACAAAAGGACAGGAGACTATAACTTATACAGTGCTGTTATATTGCTAGCATTCGATATTCTCAGGTCAGGGTAATAGCAGCAACACGCAATGATGCATTCGAGGGTGTCGAAGACCATCCGCAACGAAGAGCGGGCACCAGTGTGCTGCTGGCTTACTGTTCATTCCGATCCAGACAAATCTGCAAATCAGGCACGTCAAACAGGCACCCGGCGACCTTTCTTCATGATCCGCAATGTTGCTTGGGATGTTCATGTGTATCTTGATTTTGGCTCTATCCCAAAAACACCGGGCTTTGTACGATCCGCACACTTGGACATTCCTCGGAGTCTGCATATGTCGGACACAGACCCAACCTCGGTCAAGTCGACGTCAGTGGCTTAGCTTTCCGTGCGATTATCACAGCCCATACAATTGTTGGTTCGACGAGTCTGGATCCGGACTACCTTGACCGCTTTCGAAAGCGGCTCATGTAGCGCAAGGGACAATGATCCTTCGTATGTGCTTTTCCAAGTGTTCGATGAATTATGGAAAAGCAAGTCATCGCACGGTATGACCCATACATTGATGCGATACGTTATATGACTTGACGATAGGGATTGCCAAGACGAATTTACCTAATAGAAGAATTTAAACATTACGGCATATTACCAAGGTGAATAACCTTGTGTTGTTTTGACCTAACTTGTCGATCTTTCCGAGGCAGCTCCATGTCGCATCCATTGGAATTGACATTAATCGGCTCTCTTGACTCGGTCGAAGTTGCATGAAGCGCCGAATGTGAGAGGCAGTGGTAGCGACCTGACAACCGTCTGTCAGTCCAGTCCGACAGACGGTTGCCTTACCGACAGAAGGACTTGCAAATTTGTGAATGAACTCTTTCCCGTCTGTCCGTCTGCTGATTCTTGCTTCACTTGTGAATCTCGTAGAAGATGAAAGCGAGTGACTGACAAGAGAAGACAAACATTCGATACTAAACTTCGTTGAGACATGCTATGGGTTCAGAATAAGCATATTCATATTCCGACACAGGAGTGCGCATGTCAGTAATTTAACTTATTCTCCATTTAATCCTTCCTTTAGCTCTGAGATTGTCTTTCTTCCCCTCTATAATACTTTCTCCACTAGCAGATTGCTTGAGCACATTAGCGCATTGGACTAGAATCACGTTGTGCGATGTCGGTGACACTTCAAGCCTTCGTTTTGGCCATCGCGCTGGCCTCGGTTAGTGCTCAGGACACAGTGAACAGTGAGAGTGGTCTCACGTATGCCTGCTCCAAAGACCCTTCCGCCATTCCTGCTTTCATCAACAACCTCTGTGAGTCTTCTTTCTCTTTCCACGGAACCGTACCACTGGAGGCTTCAGTCGGAAGCACGGGAGTACCTCAGTTGACCTAGGGATTTTTTTATCCATACGTCTTGTATGTTTGTTTTAGGTCCCTCAAGTGTAACCAGCAGACAAGGAACCACTTGGGGTCTGCGCGGCTCTCGAGTACAGGCAGTATACATCAACGCGCCTACCGATTATCATTCAACGCAGCCGAGCGATATCCTGGTGTCTTGCAGTGAGTGCTCTTGGCCCCCTGTTGCTTCCGCCTGATTTGCTTCTGTGTCGAGCCCTCACCGGTGCGATCATTCCTGGAGATTTTCTTGGAACCGAAAACTGAGAGCACTTTCTCCGCTGCAGGTTGGTCCGAGCCCGACAACGATGGCGTCTTCTACGAGTGTGAATATACAGCTGGAACAGGGGTAAGTCGTCCTACCATTCCCCTCCCGTCAAGGCCTGTGAAGCGGGTGTCCGAGGACGCCGATAACGACGTCAATGAACGACTGCGCGCTAATTCCATCATTTTTCGCTTGGGTGCCGTCATTGTAGACTGTAACAGGGTTTGGTCAAGGTCACTAGTAGTAATGCAGGAGGACCGGATTCATCGGGTCAGACTTGTCCGACGATTGCAGCTACGAAACCCCAGCCCAGTCCCGGAACAGATTACAGGAAAAGACAAACCTCAGGTAAGTCAAGCTGAGGTACTACAGCACATCGACACACTTGCAGGTCACGTCTGTACCTCAATGATATCTTGGGCATAGCTGATACGGACTTGCTCTCGCTTTCGGTGAGCTGCTGTAGCCCCCAAATTCGCTTGTGCCTCGACTCAGGTTGGAGGCGATAATTACCTCGTACTAGCTGCTCGGTCGACGTTCACCGCTGAGTACCTGGATTCAGAAAGCACTTGCGAGTGAGTCTTAGCTTTACGACCTGCTCTTGAAGAGGGCTCGGGGGACAGAACTTTGTGTTCATTAACAACGATGGCTCTTTGACGGAACAGGTATGCCTTGAACAAGGGGACTGATGGGTTTATCTATTGCTATTATGACGACGTGAGTTCGTCGCTTTCCTTATTCCAAGTCGATTGTAGAAGGAGAAGGGGAACCGATCGAATATCGTCAAGACAAGTCAATCTTCTTCGTCTCAGTACGATGGACGGCATATGACGTGATGAGGAGGACAGAAACGACTGGACTCGAATAAATGCAGATCCTCAGCTGACTTGACTTGACTTGACCTGTTTTGATCCGATCTGAATTGCAGGATGGTGTAATCACAAGTGGCAGCACAGCTTGTCCGAGCCAACAATGTGCCGCAGTCGACCCATACACGGACTCGAACACCAACACCAAGAGACGGAGGGGAGCTCCGCAACCAGCAGACAAACGACAGACATCCAGGCAGAGAATTGTAGCTAGACAAAGGGAACTTTCATTTTGGGGTTCTTGATTATGCCTCCTAAGTTCTCGATTCATGATTCATATATTTGGGCTTGATTGCTTAGTTTTGGGTTCTTGGTCCTTGTTTCTCGTTCATTGTTGGAACGCTTTTCTTCTCTTGGCTCTAGTCCTTTCTTTTTGCGTTGGTACCCTTGGGATCTCGGTTGATACCCTTTTGAACCTTATAAGCTATATCCCATGCATCTCGCTATACATCTCAGGGAGCTCATATAGGCTAGTGGTAGTGCCATGTATCTACGTTACGCTGTGTTCATGAATACATGCGTGCTGCTCTTTGCACTTGATCGAGTCATGTTGAAGCACGCAGGCAGTCTTTCACTTAACATGACATATGCATGAGCTACAAAGATTGATATGAGGTTTGACTGCTGAATGATGCGAGTTTCGGAAGCGCCTTGATGAGGCGTGTTTTGATCAAATATACAACCATGTTACCGACAAGTACAGTTACAACTATCTTACTTTCGTTCAATTCGTTTCGAGTTTCGTTTCGTTCAATTCAATTCAGCTAAAGAGCTATCCTCGTGCAACAGTCGTAAGAACTACGAAAATGCAGTCCGGGCATCAGATCCATATGTCAACAAACGAGATGAGAAAGACTCACACTAGATTGTAGAACCCTAAATTCCCCAACGGTCTCAACACCTCGCACGTGAGGTATCTTGCTGAGATCCAATATCGAAGAACCGCGTTTCGAAGCTGGTTTGTCCCCTATCGCTGACTTTTTCCCAGGCATATGGGTTGCGCATTTACTGTGAGAACGGCGATTAGCATGATGGTCATGTCATTTGGATAATGACAGGAAAGCCAGATTGATTACCCCTGGGAGGCAAAGGAATGCAGAGCCGGATCATGGCAAACTACACTCACTCCTCTGGTAAATGATACAAATCCAACAAGTGATTCTTCAGAACCACCGCCAAAGCCATAATCAAACTTGATTTGGCGACGTTCTCCAATCTCACAAGATCTTTCTTCGATTCGCCGTTCCGGTCATGGTCGACAGTGGTACTTCCCAAATCGACTGATTTCCCAGTTATCGGTTCATCGGTTGAAAGGTCTCCAAGGTTGATCTTCTCCATGACCGACATCAAGTTGGTGGCTGTCGAGATGACTTTTTGAAGACAGACAATAATGGTCATTGGCTCTTCCTGGAGTTTGAATTCTAGCGTTGAAAGGTTCTCCGCAAGGTATAGTGCAAAGCCTGGATCCTGTAGGGTGTATAAGAAGAGGAGAAAACAGAGGGATTTGTCAGTAAGCAACAGAGATATCAGATCTGCGTCACAGGATCGATGACCCACCATATCTCCCATACTATCTGAATCAAAAGCTCTGCACAAAGCTTTCAAGAAATCATGTCTCCAAACCCTCTTCTCACTCAAGAGGGTATACCAACTCTGCAGCAAGGCGATGCCGTCCCTATGACCGCTGGGTTCCGAGGTGATGCTCCGCTGATATGCGTAAGAGGCTTTGGCGGATTCCATGAAGAGGACAGTGACGAGAGACGCATGCTTTTGGTGAAGTGCCGCATGGACTGATACCGCTCGGTCGGATATATGTGAATCCGAACAGGTTTCGAGCGTGACTAAGATAGGAACAGTCTACGATCCCGTCGCGGAATCAGCTTTGGCGCTGAACATCCGAGTACGGAAGGGGGAGACGGAGACTCACATGAACAGGCGAGTACAGTCCCTGGTTGACAACAAATGTCAATATATCCAAGGCTGCATTCTGAGTAGGCGGATTTTGAGATCGAGCACATTCGAAAATCTGATCGATGTTGTTCTGAACGATGCTTGTCGAGTAGCTTTGAACAAGGTAAGCTGAGAATCGTCGGCAGGACATGTGAGGGGATAAGTCAGCTTACTCCGAATCCTGTAGCTCTTTGGCATCTCCTCGAAGCATCTCGACCCCCATGTCCTTCTTCTGAGGTTTGCCTTTCTTCGCCTTGCCGTCAGTGGAGTTTGCTCGTTTCTCCACTTCCGAAGCCAAGAATTCGTGGATGACGCCTAAGAGTTGAGCACGATTATCTTCATTATTTGATTTGAAGGTATCCTGCATCCACCCATTCGTCTCTTCTCGTTGGAGTAAGAAAGGATAAGTTCGGAACAAGGATCCTACACAGACTGTTGCCGCGCTCTGGAACGAAGGTACTTTCGAGAGATCGAGGTAAACTTCGTAAAAATGCTCGGAGATAGATGATGAGGTGATTTTTCGCAGTTCGAGATCGACCACTGAGCGATGTAAGCTGTTTTGTACACACACAACCTATGTCAAGGTACTCACCATCATCCTCTAAAGCTACATTATCAAGCTTACATCCCTCCACGATCAAAGCAGTGATATACAGCATCATCGACGCAGCTTGGCTCGGAGCCGAGGTAGTACCAGCACTGAGCACCTGATTCCGGATAGGCCGTATCTTAGCTATACTCATCAATTGGTCTCATTAGCTTATGAGCTTGATAATTTCTGAATTGAAGGGTCTGGGAGGAAGGCGAGACTTGACCCACCCTCACACGCTCTCAGAACATTGATGAGCTTCGCCCAATCCTTAGTCAAGTGATTCGTGACCGCACAGAAACATCCAATCGTTTCTCGTAAAGCCTGGAACCCTCCAGCAGGTTTAGAGATCATAGGCATCAATTTCTTGGTCAAGTCTGCCGCGAATGTCGATGCTGTTCTAGGCATCGAGGGAGTACATTTTCGGAAGATTTTAAGGAGAAGTTCGTTTGTCGCTTGATCATCAGCCTATCCCGGATTTCCGTGCAGTGTTAGCTGATATATTTTGAGTCTTTCGGGCAAAGGGGATTTGATCAGGAGATGTAAGAGGGAGATACTCACGTTGGAAGGAGGTTTGAGATACGATAACAATACACCAGCTTTCTGAGTATCTATCTGACTTGGATCGCTGGCGCATAAAAGCCAAATCGCCCTGATGTGCGAGAGCGAGTCGAAATCGATCGTTTCTGTAGCATCAATCAAACGATTGATCAGAGCGTCGATGGTATGGCCGAAACGTGTTCTTTGATTCATCGAATCACATTCCTTCGGCACCTGTAAAAGAAATCAGCTGAAATGTCCTGCTGGTATATGGCACTAGACGCTGACGTACAGCATTCATAGCTCTTTCCATACTGTCTTGATCTCCCTTGAAGTCGCCCAGAATATCTACCAGAAGGCCAGCAGTGTCTTGTCGAGATGAATATAGGAGTTCCGTGAGGGTCTTAATTGCTAGGTCCTGATAGCGTATCGTCAGCTTGTCGAGTCATTGGACGGGCATGGTTGTGAGTACTGACCTTGACACCTTCATCTTGGTCATCTATCAAATCGATCATCTTGTAGCAGATGTCCACCTGAATCTCACGTGACTCCATGTTAGGGAAGATACCTTTGAGAAGCTTGATCACTCGTTTTCGTACTCCCAGCCCAGTATCCTGTCATTCGACCCCGTCAGCTTCTACTTATGCGACACAAGCGATACGTGTACACGCACCATGGCACGTTTAGCAATGTGTGGGTAATATTCGGCCGCCAATTTGGGCTTCTGAACAATGTATTTACCGACGAGCTCGACTGCGGCGTCCCGTACGGCAGGGGAAGGATCAGACAAACGGTCTTCCAGCGCCTGTCGAATTTGGGGCTACGTGGAAAAATCAGTACAATGAGTTGTCTTACGTGAAGTGGTGAAACAGCACTAACGAGACCCAGCACTTCAGGATCTACCACAATCACCGATCCGACACCTCTGAGCGCTTTCGATCGCAATCCCACAGCAGGGTTATCTAATATTCCCAATAACGCCATGAGAATAGGATCGATCGCGTTCTGCAATTGTCTTCCTCGGGACACGGCTATCGAAGCGGTAGTCGCAATTTCGGGTTGTTTCGGATCGCTGCAAATGATCAAAGTTAGCTGGATTCCTTCGTCAAGCTGCTTCAAGGGGTTTGAGATGATACAACTCACTGTATCTCGAACAGCTCTTCGTCCCCCATCCATACGTTTCTGAGAGTGCTCTTAAACGTATCAATTACGCTTTGAAGCTTGAGACTGGTTTCTTGCGCTTCTTCACCCTTCTCTTCTGAGAGCTTCTCCACCACAGACACCGCTTTGGTGATACCACTTTGCAACTCCTGCGCCCATACAATCGATGCCATATCTCGGGAAGACTACTTTATATCAGGAGACAACAATCACGACTTGCACAAGACCACTTACACTCAGAGAACCGTCCTCTCTCGAGGTAGCGGACAAAAAGCTCATTATAGCTGTTTGAGCATTGATCAACCTTTCCAGGCCCAATTTATCGACGTTTGCAATGATCTGAAATCACTTGTCAGCGCCGTACACTCATGGCTAAAAGAAAAGCTCACCTCGTCCAGGGTAGCAATTTTGCCATAACCCAGCATTTCCAGACTCAGCCCTTTCAGCCGAGCGGCAATATCGCCCAGGTATTCCAGGGCGATACCTTTCGAAGCCGTCGTTTCGGGCCCGACCTTCTGGTCTTCCAGGGATACAATAAATATTCGGGTGAAAACAGTGAGGTATATCGAGGCCGCTGGCCACTCAGGTCGGTACAGGACCAACATCAAGTTGCGCAAGAATAAGTCGAGGATTGCTTTGTAGTCTGTATCATGCGATGTTTTCGTAGCTTTTGTGCTTGTAGATCTGGAATGTCATCAGTCCTTGACCACCCAACGATTATAATGGTAAAACAACAGCTCACTTTTGAACAAGATATCCAGCTACTATTCGAGCGGATTTGAGCGCTCCATCAATAGCATTAGTACAAAGCCTCGTTTCCTGCTAAAGTGTATCAGCTTCTCTCCATACTTCAAGGGCTATCGCTCACCTCCTCTGCCAAATTCACTTTGGTATCGTTGATACCCATCATCTCAGCCTCAGCGGCAGCAGCATGTAGCTTTCTTATCCGCTCAATGGTCCCGTAGGCAGATGCTTGAATGAGCTGGAGAAGTAGGGCCGAAATTGTATGTATCGATTTCCCGTTCGTCAATCTGTCCATTGGCATCAGCTTGAGTCTGTTAAAAGCATGATTCTGAAAGCTGATCCATCACTCACTCAAATTTGTTCTGGGCGTGATTCTGCTCAGGTATCCTGACTAAGGAACTCAAGATTTCTTCCACGATCCACTGTCTCTGATCTTCGTACCGAGCGAAAGTCTGCCACTTGTCATTAGCTGTCGTCTAGTCCTGTTGCGCAGAAGCCAGCTCACCCCTCTTAGACACCCTAAAGCTTCCATTTTTAGCCCTTTCATCACTCCACCTCCGTCTCTGGAGGCCAAGTCCTTCTTAGACCTCTTGACCGTCGGCTCATTCACGAACAGCGGGCCGATGGCAAGGTAGACAGCTTGGATGACTAAAGAGTCAGAGAAAGCGATTTGAGGTTTGCTAATGATCGAAGTCAAGCGAGGGATGGAAGAGATGATTGATGCTGATATACTGGACAGCGCGGGATGAGCGAAATAAGGCGATAAAGCTTTAGATTTCCCTTTTTTGGAATAAGTAGTTTCCGACTGAACGATACATGAAAGGTAACTGGACGAGATTTCTGATTCAAGTGAAACAAAGATGAGCGTTTGAATCACTTCAGATCTATGGTAGGACTCACTCTCGCCCGCCATCCCTTCAACAACGGGGAAAACGATCTTTTCCATTTGCTCTTTGACTACACTGACACTGATGGACAGCAGGTCCTCAGAGTACATCTACATTCAGATCATATCAGCTACGATACATGAAAAAGTGTTTGATGGGAGGCTTACCTGTTTAGATAGACCCTCAGAGTCGAGTAGAACCAAAACACATTCCGCAGCTACTACACCGTCTCTGGCCCTACTCAGCACACTTTCATGTGTGGCCAAGCTCTTTTCGGACAACACGTCCTCGCTCTCATCATGCTCGTTGATCTCCTTGTTCTGAGATTTTTTCTCTTTCTTCATTTTCCCCTCCTCCTCAGACTCAGCTGCAATTGCCTTTCTATCCTCCGGAAACGCCACAAGAGATTCCACGTCTCTGATGTTTCTCTCTAACAGCCTCAAGATATGACTCAGCACCTCATCATCCCATTGACCAACATCACTGTTGGTCGTATGCCTCTTTCGGGCCGATTGGATCCTTGTGACATACGAGCAAATCTTCTTAATCGTCCCCACAGAGAGTAAGGGTATACTTCCATCTTTGCTGATCGTGGCGAAAAATCGACTTCCGGCCATATCGCCCGAAGTAGGATTGGAAGGGAAAGTATCTGATTCGTCGAATATGTCTTCCAGTAGATTTTGCAGTCTTTCCCAAGTGCCTGTGAAGCTGTCAGCTGTGTCACGCTCGGTGAACATCGCATTGATGAAGCCAGAGAACTCACTGCGCATGTCTCTTTCACCTGTTCTTCCACTGCCTTGTGGGAGCGCGACTGATTTTGTTGGGGGACTTATATACGCCCCATCGTCCATATTCCAATCGCCGTCATCATCTTCGCCCCAGTCCACTCCCTCTTCTTCCTCATCATCATCTAAAGCTCGCTCTTCTTTGCTGACCTTTCTTCGAGTGGGGATTACGACCTCTACAACTTTCCTGGCTCTCGGAGTCTGATCTGAACTACTACTCCTCTGATCCCTCATGGTCAATGACCCCAATTCCATATCGGGAGTCGTTCTGTAGCCATTCAACGAAGGAGACATATCCCTTGACGAGCTTCGGCCGGTTCTGCCGTAATTATTCTTCGATCTCTTGGTCGGGGATGGGCCAAGAGGATCAGGCGAAGACATGGGACTAGACTGCATGATCCTTTCGTGAGTCGGCGTTGAAGCTACTGATGAGGGTGGCTGAGGTGATCTCATATCTCCCATCGTATTTGACATCCTTCTTGGCGAAGTTCGTCTCTCCCTGGAAGGACCAGCTTGAGCGGCTTCAGAACCAGAACGTTGAGTTGTCTGTCCAGGGAACGATGTAGGAGTTGGTTGGACTGTCATTGTGGACTGTGCGGTCCGAGGGGGCGCTGGTGCTCTCGAAGATTCTGCAGGAGCAGGAACGTTCACCGTTGGTACACCTGTAGTCGGCGCAGGGGCCTGCTGACGATTACTCCTGTGCAAGGTCTCGTTTACGAAATTATTGAAATATTCTCGTGGACTTGATTCAAACGCTGGGATTTGAGGAGGACTGGTCAAGTGATGGCCGTTCATAGAAGTAGGCGTATGTAGTTGGCCATTATGCGCAGGGGCGGGCGGTTGTTGGGATGGATAAGGGGGAAGGAAGTTGTAAGGTAATGGAACAGGTTGAGATGGTTGACCTGTATTCCACGGATTTGAGGACGTCGGAATGGAGGGCTGATCATGTGCTGATGCATACAATCTGCAAGCATAAGATATCAAGTCAGCCTTTTGACTCGGCAAGATTAGAAATGATGGATGGAAAAGGGTTGGCTGACTGTTGTGTATAGCTGTTCACTCGAGCATCATTCAAGGCTTCTCGGAGTCTAGCTTCGGCAGCTTGCTGCATAGCCCAATCTTCGATCGTGGTCGGATTATCCAGCTTGCGAAATACTTCGTTGTACTGGGGATACAAGTCAGATGAAGAAGGAGAAGGAAGATAGGTGGTAGTATGCGGTGAGAGGTGTTCGGCGACTGTGAAGCAGTTCAAGAGTTTAATCAGCCCGAGGAAGGAGCAGCAAGCAGCGAATAGTGGACAGACGATGTGCATGTAGCTAAGGTATAAAGTCAAGGATATATGACTCACCTCTTGCAGTAGGGGCATAGGTCATGAACGGATAGACAGCTAACAAGTGCGAAGGATCTTCGTATGTGCCTGCATGTTGTTGTTGTTGCTGTTGTTGTTCTAAGTGATCTTGTGAATGTGAATTGGAAGAAGACGAGGCTGATGCGTGATTATACCCATTGTGATGGGTATGCGGATGATCTTGTGACATCTTGCGCTCCCCTCTGACTGTGAGCTTGTATGTCTATATATCTATAAGAGTGAATGATTGATGTGGTGATATGCTGCTTTTCATTGATGATTTTTGCTATAGCATCCTTTGGATATTCGCGTTTGCTCCTGTCAAGCTTACATCAACCGCATCTTGATTTTATCCGACCCCGACCGGTTGACAGTTGACGTATTTTCCGATAACCCATCACGTGTTTATGTGTTTCAAGATCTCACTTGTTGAATATTACATAATCATATTTGGACCAAACTTTTCATTGTCCCTGTACGTTGTCGTGCCGTCGTAGTCGCAGTGAAAAGAGACGGATTGATTATCTTACTTTCTTCTCTTCTTCTTCTTCTTCTCCTTACAGTGATCGCACTTCGTTAATCTGGTCTTTACCTAACAATACACGGTGGTAAAATCCTTTCAAATAGTGCGTATAGCAGTGTAACAATATTAAGCTTGGTTTCGTTAGCTGCTGGCCCTATCTTGCGCAAGCAAGGTATTTTTAATAGTCAGTTTCTTGATAGTAGCCTTGCAACATCGTATCCCTTCATTCCTCTAACCTGTACTAGATAGTCACTCAATTGGTATATCTTCATAATAGTATGATATGCATATTATCGGCAGTATGGAATTTGAAGTTTGATCTTGACATGTGATCTCGTCTTACCTTACGATTCTGACAGATGGATCAACCTCTCACCTGCCCGTTTGTCTGGAATCTGGCTCTCACCTCCAAATCCAACCCTTTAGTCACCTTTCTACCGACAAACGATCCCTTTCCGTGCCGAACGCAGAGACCACCAAAGTTTGAGTGAGAAGCACATCACCAAGCAAGACCTGCCTAACTCGGCGCGGATGGAGTCCTGCGCAAATCACTAAAATGATTCGCTAACAGCAGACAGTCGCGCTCCATCAATAAAGTGACATAGTGCAATGCGATATCAACCATGCATTATATGTTGCCTACTATGCAAATCCCTCTAATCACTCTCCTCATCGTCCTCATCATCCTCGTCGTCCTCATCCTCGTCATCGCTATCCATCTGTTCCAAGATATCCACAAACGGCTTTCCCCTCGCATAAACCTCTTTCCACCGTTGTTTCTCCCCCGCATCACTCGTTCCTTCACCTTGCGAGATGCTCGAGTCCCTCCAATCGATCAACTCATCTTCCGTGAGCGTGTCACTATCGTACAACCCTCTCAAAATAATCCCAAACCATTTCTCATACCGTTCATTTCCTTTTTCCAGGACAAATTTCTGCGTATCAATCGCAATCAACGTATAATCCGTAGTTGAGAAACTCCTAACTAATCCTCCCCACCTTTCAAATATCCTAGTCGTCTCTTTCAGTATTTCCCCAGCAACAGTGGATGAGGAGATGGGTATCTTCGATAAGAAGAAATTCAATATTTCCGATCTGGCGGCATCTTGTCCTGCGTTTTCCCCCATTACAAGCGTCCGCATTTCCAAAGCTGCATTCTCGACTTTGTGGTCCTCCTCATAAGCCCTAGCCAGACTTTCGCGTGCTTCAATGTAGAATTCTTCCCGCGGTCCAGAACCGAGGTTCAACGGTGCGATGTCGGGTAAAGTGGATGCTGAGGAAGCTACGGATAGAGGAGATGATGCTTCAGAGGAGGAAGCTTTGGAAAGGGTTGATAATGAGACTGTCGAAGTGGAAAGGTTGGATAGTCGACGTCCGAGTTGTAAGAGTTGTTTGTTCTTAGGGTGTTCATATGGATCCTCGCCTTCGTCCTCTGAGTCAGAAGGCGGTTCTTCCTCTTCACTGGGCCAGAGGTATCCCACCGAATCAGCACCAAGGATCTCTAGTCGGCGGTCTATCATGACGACAGTAGATCCGTTATGTTAGCTTTTTCATCCCATGATGTTCGTTAAGGACTGCTTGCACCCACCTCGTTCATCTTCATCCTCTTCCTCTTCTTCATCGTCCGAGTCATAGGAATCACCTCTATACCGTTCTTTACCGATCCTGGCGAAATCAGGTATCCTGGTGCCCTTAGCTAGTCTGACTCCATTACCCAGCAAAGCTCCCTTGCCCACATGGACATCATCAAGAATGGTCACTCCCTCTCCAATCACACATTCTCGTATTGTGCAATTCGCTCCTATGCGCACGTCGTCGAAGATATACGATTGCGTCACAGTAGTTGACGGGCCAACGGAGCAATCTGCACCCAGCGTGGATTGGTGTATGTGAGTGTTATGCGCCAAGGCTGATCGAGGACCAATTAATAGTGGACCAGATAACGTTGTCGTCCTACGGCACCAGGATCAATAAGCTATACAAACTTTTACCGACTCATATACATGGCGGCTCACCTTGATAAAACCACATTGTCCTTCGCTATGTACACGTTTCCAGCTCGGAGTTCGTACTGCACGCCTCCCGGCTCATTGTTATCGGGTGCCAGAGGGAACGCCCAACGTCTTAGGACATCTCGTCTACAATGCGCACAGACCAGTCGAACAGGTCAGCCAGTACACCAAAAGAAACAGGTGAGTGGAACAAGAGATAGAGTGAAGTGACATACGCGATCTCTCCGAATGTCCTTGTATCTCTAATCCGTTCAACATATGTCCCGCCATTTCCACTCCTCTTATCTACTTTACTACTCCCCTCGTCCCCTTCGTCCGGGGTATCATCTTTCCCAACTAAATGTACCGCTATCTTCTTGCCCAGCAGCTCGGAAGTAAGAACCCCATTCACAAAATGTCTTCTCAAATCATGATAATCGAAGTTCTCCGTGCATAGAGCAGGCACGTCCGCCTCACAGATATCCACACCCAGATCCCTATATCCGCCTCTACTGCTCGACGAGGACGACGGCGTGCCGGACCATACTTCGTAAGTATCGATATTCGCCGGGAAGGGATCGGTGAATAAGATGGAAGGGATGGATACGCGTGGTTGAGAGGGAGATAAGGTGTTTTGGTGGTAGTACAGTAATCTCGAAGAGGGTGGATGAACGAGCATGATTGGAGATTCTGGATGACGTCTGGTTGAAATCATGTTTCAGCACATCGTTGAGCTTGATGCAGAACACAACTCTGAGAAGTCTACGAGCGATTAGACGAGACGAAAACGCAGACGTACCTTCCGCCTAAGCCAACGCCCATAGTCATGATGAAGTTCTTATCTACCTCTCGACGCTTCTTGTGAGCTTCCACCATCTTGGACAGGTCATAGTTGGAGACGATGGGGGAATGGACCAGTATGAATGGGTTCTCGGCGTTCAAGACCTATCTCATATTCCAATATAAGCTAAGTGAAGCCTGAATTAGCTGATGCCATGGTAGCTTACATTCCTATCGTCCAGTTCTCGTAGTGCATCCCCAGCCGACATGGCATTTTGACTTGATAGGCACTGAATGTCCAGCGTGTTCTTATAAGGCGATGAGCTGTAGACGCAGATTAGCACGATTGATCTTTTGCGTAATAATAGATGAAACCTCTGGTCCAGGTAAGGATGATGATGAAGAAGATAGAGAGCGAAAAGCGAGATAGAAAGATAGGAAGATAGGAAGATAAGATCAAAAGCAAGAATCTCGAAAGTGGAACAAAGTATAGTAAGAAGCTAACAATGATACCACGGCAAGAGGAACAACGATTTCTAGAAGAGAAAAACGAGCACTCACTCAACAAACGCCCTGATTTTCTCAGCATGCACACCGCAAAAGACAAAGACCTGCTTGACTTTACTCAAACTCAGACTCTCCAATGTCCAAGCTAACAGCGGTGTCGAGCACAGCGGGAGCAGTACTCTCGGTTGATCTTGACATAGGACTTCGAATCGCCTGTTGTATGAATCTGCCAGGACTACAGCTTGAAGAGGCGCTTCATCGACGTTGTCGGCTTTCTATAATGACCACAAAGTTCGTATTAGCTCTTGGTCGTATGCTTGCCCATCGATTCCGTGTCGGTAGGTGTATGCATGAGCCTGTCTTTGATGGATTGACAGGGTCCAAAAGAGCAGAGGGAATTAAGGCCGCTTGACTCGATTTGACTCGACTCGACGACTTACGGTCTTGGGTTCAGCTTTGACGGGGGCTTTCTTAGGTGCCATCTTGGTCTCCACTCCTTCTTATCCACTTCTTTGGACGGATGCAATGCGATCCCTCTGTGATACACAACTAGGAGACTGGACTTCTCGACCTGAGTTTGTGGCTTAGATGAACAATAATGACTCGAGGGACTGAGACTGAACATGAACTAGTTCTTGGTGACTTTTGTTCAACATTCCAAGCTCCATCGCGTGGTGTACACGCGCCAGTCGATTCTATTTATCTTCGTTACCCCTTTAAACCCTCATCTTCCCCTTCGATAAGTTGCACCCACCAATGAATATCAAGGCATCTCATGGATTGCACAACACCTATCATATTATACTATACGAGCAAGACTTAAAATCCAGCAACAAAGCTACCACAGAATTTATCGCTATCGCCGCACGAACCGCCTCCAAGCCAGTCCGCATCTTCTTTTCTAACCTCCCATTGCAAGACAAGAAGCAGTAGAAACACACGAAAATGCCTGTTCCTTGGGAGGTAAGTCTGCGTTATTTTGTTTTCAGTCCCCCATTCCCTCATGTAGCCAAGAAGAAGGTTGATGCTGATGTTATATTGGATCAGGCTTTGATACCTTTTGGTGAGCCCTCCTATTCCTCGATACATGTCCCCCTTGCTAGAAAGAGCAGAATGAACTGTTCCGGTAATCATCAATTAAGAATCGTAAGACTGACATGAATACCGGACGATAATAGGTTTGTTGACCGTCATGTTCGGTGCCACTGGTACTCTCTTCAACACTGCTAAACGACTGACGAATGATGGGAAGGTGAGTTCGAGTCTGAGACTGAGCTTGAGTCTGCTACTAGGCAGACCTGCTGCTCTTTTCCCTGGGCATTCAGCCTCATGCCTGATCTGCTCCAGTATTCCTTGTAGATTATAAATCTGATCGTGTATTTTGTCGTCCACAGCCCCCGCGATATAACCTGGATAGTTGGGAATCTATGATGATGGAGCGAGATAGGCGATTGACAGGTTCATTAAGGGGACAAAGTGTGAGTTTGGGCAGTCCTGCATTGCATTGCGTAGTGTCCTACGACATCTTCCTCTTGTCGTTTTGTCCCGCTTTCCTTGTCGTGGTCCACGATTACCCTCGTCATCATGCCGTTTATGAGCATCGGAATTCGCATGATATGATCCTGAGACCTGAGACACAGATCGCTGACAATCCTCATGGATATAGACCGACCCCATAGCGCCGAAGGAATTCGCTACCAACTCAGTATGGGATACCGAGCGAGTGCATTAAACCAAGATCTCGGAAATACCGTTCATACAGCCCGTTTGATGAATGTGCCTTGCCACACGGACCAAAACAAAGCAGTGGCTTACTGCATAATTGACTTATATTTCGGCTTGAATTACTTACCGTTGTGCGATTCATCGAACCGTGGCTGACTTGGTAGAATTAAAACGACATGAGATAGTAGTCGCCCTCAATCGATGCCGATCGGCGTGATCCACAGTTACAGCCGACGTTCGGCAGCGCAAGTGTCTGTGATCATATTGGGACCATCTGACCTGGCCTCAGCAATGACTCTGCAAACCGCAAGCAGCATCGCTCAAACTCTGGGCATGCTGGTGTGACTTTTGTTTGATGGCAACGGCAAAGAAAGCATGAAGCGATCGTATGATCCTTTCAACTTCATCTTGAAAAAAGACGAGGGATGGTATTACAAGGCAATGATGCATCTGCGATATGAGCAAACATATGGTTGCTCTTCCTGCTCTACTGAGCTTGCACACCCTCGACACCGTGCGAGGGCATCGAGACCTCATCAAGCAAAGCCCCTTCCAGCCGCCTACTCAGATCATCCATCTGCTGTTCTTCCCGCAGCAAAACCACATCCTTCGCTCTACCTTCATCCTTCGCGTCCAGCTCTACTATAGGGTTGGGCACGGGTAGAGCATACGAAGGGGAGCGTAATCCGTCGGAAGATATTTTACCGAGTCGCGGAGACGAGTCGATGGTTATGAATTCTGTTTGGAGGGGGAGTCTAGCCTGGGCTAGTTTGAGGGCTGAATGAGGGATTGAAGGCGGTCAGCGTCATTTCATATTGGATCATTGGTGATCAGAATGCCAAACCTCCATAAGGGCCGAAGAGGCAAGATATGATAAGACAAGACAAGGCAAGGTAAGGCAAGGTAAGGCGAGTCGAGTGTAGGGCAGATGAAGGATAAGAACATTACAACATGTTTTACGACTCATACTTCGGACATGGGAGTCCAAGGAGGAAGGAGGACAACATGACATGACATGCGATGCAACGAGATGAAATCCAACTCACCAGCTTTCGCAATCTCCTCCCTTATTCCACCACCTCCAACTTCCATAATGACCTTCCCAGGCTTGACTCTACAACTCCAATACTCGAACGACCCCTTTCCTTTCCCCATACGCTGTTCATTCCCTTTCACACAGACCGGTATATCGGGGAATACTCTCAAGTACATCTGTGCTCCTTTGACCGGCTTGATCTTACGTCGGACAGCCATCTGACACGACGACAATTGACTCGCCGATATTCGGACGGACGAACATGCTCGAAGACCGTATGTGCCGTGATGCAGTGTTGTGCCTTTCAACGAGCCTCCCTAGATGGAAAACAGACGATGGTTAGCTTATTCAGCTACAGAGCACGCCTCGTGAATGGGTTGATTGTCCAGATCTCGTTGGTGGTTTGAGGGGATAAAATGGTGGACATACAATCGGTATTTGAGTCTAAGGAATATATATAGTCACGATATATCAGCTTTGATCGATCTGACCGTCGAAGGATGGCTCAGAGTGAGGTGAATTATGGAATACAACGACTCACCCCCGGCGCACCTTTCGCTGCTTTCTTATACTTTGTCCGTTTCGGAGCCAATTGACCTCTGAATCGAACTTGCTGATTTATAGTTGGATTGGGCCTCGGTAGGAGCGGTAAGCTATTTCTCGAGGAAGAAGCTATGGCCGATGGGCGCAGGAGAGACGATATCGAGCCGAGCATCCTGGAGGGGGCGTGTGATGAGCAAGGATATGCAGGTCAGACCAAAAGCGGATAGTCCAAGTGAGCTGCAATCAGTTAGTTATTCATTCATGCATCCATCCATCCATCTTTACTTGAACTTTGTGAAATCTCGAAATCAGCTCGGGGAGGAAGGATGTGACCACGCGTCGGAGATTATCGGCGTTTTCAAATAGTGGTGGATCTATTCCTCATCACTCCCCTTGAGCGGATACTCGAAGCACCTACTACCACCATTGCATCGACCTCGTTCAAGAAATTAAAGCACACCACGACGACCCATCTACAGTCCTCACCTCATCACACCCCACGAAAACACCCAAAATGTCCTACAACATCGCCGGTCGAGCTATCAAGGTGAGTCGCATCGTCTTCCGCTTTTGATGGGGCGGTATGGACCTTTCGGCCGGTATGGATTTGTGCTGATTCCACTTGCTGCAATTCCATCAGAACGAATACCTGTAAGCGTCAAAATGCAATGCGAAGGACGAATACTGGACATAAGAATGCTGATGACTAATGAACAATGCCTTCTCATATTTGGAATCCTTTTATTCGTTTTACCTAACGACATTTCTACCAATTCTACAAAATATCGATAATATCAACCATTCCCTCGCCTGTCGCCTGTCGCCTGTCGCCTGTCGAAACAAACGATCTCGTCGATTTACTCATACTCATTCTTAACTGTGGACCTGATTGACACCCACAGCGTTCTCACCACCATCGCCGCTACTGTGGGTATCGCCGTCTCCCAATTAGGCGGCAGTGACAAGTCGTCCTCGTCTGCTCCGGTCTCCGTCAAAGAGGATAAGACGATCACTGGTGAAACTCCCGAAGAGGAGGACTTGTGAGTGTAGTCTCGACATCGCAACCACGTCCAGAGTCCGATTGTCAATCTCTCGTCGTGATTTGGTGTTGAGATGGTGAAGAAGGAGCAAGGGTTATCTCAGATATGGAGGAAGGTCGGTTGATTGGGGAATGAGCGTGGAGGTGCCGAGTCGGTCAAAGAGGGGGCAATGCCAACATATAGCGGCACTCCCCCATGACAATGCTGTCCATCATACCACGTACTCTATCGTCTCTCCCTGTTCACAACCTCTGACTGATCCACTGATAAAAAATGAAAAACATGCTGATTCCCCTCTTTCTCCGCTGTAGCATCCGACAATTCGTCTCCGACGCCGAGGGATCAGAAGCCAAGCACTAGATACTGTACGCGTCGGATCGAAGTAGAAATTGAAAATGATCAACGAGGGGTGAAAACTATGCATCTGCATTGAATACGGATGCGGACATGGCTATGGCTGAAATCGGGTCAAAGCCATAGACCTGGTAACTTGGCATGAATCCACCGAGTATACGCATGACTAATTATACTTCACATCATCTGATTCACCTCGTCCTCAACCGGATTCTCATTCATGTGATCCCTGTCTCCTCGTCTCCTCCAGAAGCTTGATATGCTTCCACCCATCTCAAACTACTTCTTCTGCTCAGTCGTAGCAGCCGCCGCTTCAGGCTTGGGTCCACTCAGCATGCCCAGTAAACTGCCCTTCATCTCTGCTATCTGTCTCTGTTTGTCCTCCTCGATCAATCTAGAACGATACATTTGACAACTGATCAGCTTGTGCCTTCTTTCGAATGTTTGAAAGCAGAGATTACGACAAAGACTGGCAAGCACAAACGAAAAGGAGACCCACTTTTTGAACTCATCAGCATGCTCAGCCCAATATTTCTGCTCTTCCTGATATATCTTCTGAGCCTGAGCTCGCTTTTGTTCGAGGTACGTCATAGGTTGGTTGGGTCGAGTTGAGCCGGGCTACAGAACACAATCAAGTCGTAAGCGATTTGATAGAATCCCATTAAACACGCTTCGATTTGAGCAGCAGCAGGGTTGTTGTATAACGTCGAGGGTTCGGACTTACCGCAGCTACACTTCCGAACATGCTACTTAACCACCCACTGCCTGCTCCAGCTACTGCGGAAGGATGAGCCCGTTCCCATTCTTCAATAGCCTTCTGCTTAGCCTCGGCTTCCTTCTTAGCGTACTCTACTGGTATATTCTTGCCTTGATACGCTTGTAGGATCGGTCGAACGTCCGCGGGGTTGAATATACCGATCGCTATTGTGATAACGCCGTCTCTGAGTCAGCTTCCCCTGAATGAGGGTCAGGAAGAGATGTGGAAGCTGCATTTCGCGGAATGACCGATGTCGTCGTTGGCAATTGGGAGAGGTGGCGGTGCGCCGACTCACATTCTAAGAACGGGATCATCTCCACCAAACCCTTATCCCGGATCTCACCCGTCCAAGGCTTGATGATGATTGAATTTTCCGGCTGTAGTTCAGAATGTTCGGCATTCGTATCTAACAGGATGACTTTCGATAAATCTCGATTTAAGAACGACAGATCCTATCGCATGACGCATAGGATTCATCAGCTTTCTTTCGCCTGTCAAAGAGGAGAGCTGGAGAGCTGACACACCTTTACGACTTTTCCATTAACGTATCTGGTAGCCTCCCTAAACAGCCTGTACGGGAGGAACGCTTGGTACGGATCGAGTTTCTCAGCTACGGGAGCTGCAGTCTATATAGATGGCAATTCGTCAGCTAGTCCTCCATCGCAAGGGGGGGATGGATAATGGAGCAGCTCACGTATAGAGGCTGAGAAGTGAAGAGGACGATCTCGTAGAATTGAGATAAATATCCCAAGAAGTAGTCTACTCCAGGTCTCTTAGCTGTTCTCCAACCGCTTGTTCTCTTCAAATCAGAAGCGAGTCAGCTCGTGACTAGACGATTTCTAAATAAGAGAGCTGACTTACATCCCATGATGAATGCACAAGTAAACCTTCCAGGTCAATGACAAGTGTATACGGTCGTTGATGAGGAGGCGGCAATGGGTCAGGTAAGAGTGTCTTGAAAGCTGGTTTGTTGAAGTACTGTCGGAACAAGAAGATACAAGCGATATCAGCTGCTTGACCTTATGTAGGGGTACAGGAATCGGCCAGCTGACTCACATCTAACAGTTCCGTGAAATTATTTTTCACTCGCGTAGGTAGACTCTCTTGGCTTTGAGAAGCGGCCTAAACGAATCGAGTGAATCAGCAAGATCGAACGATCATCATGAGCTGAATACTTTGAGAAAGGGTTCGACGCTTACAATATCACCTTGAGATCCGCCTTGAGATAATAGTGCCGCAACACCACCAATGGCAAGCGCACCATAACCGTATCTCATGTACGTCCTTCGTCGCTTATCTCCCGAACTAACATCTTCCCGCTTTCCAGCGCCCGTTCGCTTCTTCTCGCCGTCTTTCGGTTCTTCCGGCTCAGCGATCGCAGCTTGAGCTTCCGGGTCGATATCGAGCGAAGGTAATTTGATTTTGGAGTAATCTGTCGGCGTCTCTACCTCTACTTCGGCTTCTGATGCTGCATTGGGTCTTACTGCTTCGGGAGTAGGAGGTGTAAGTGGAACGTCGGCTGCTCTTTCGGTTTCATCTGAGGGCGGTTCGGAGGCAGCTGCTGATGAGGATGTGGGAGAAGTAGTGGGAGTTGCGCCTGCGGGAGAAGCTGTTATAGGTTCGAAAGGCTGAGAAGGCTTGATATCCTCTGGAACGGTCGGTGGTCGTTCGGCAGGGGAAGGTTGATTTGAAGCGGGTGGAGGAGAAGGTTTGGAAGATTTGATTTTGATCAATGTCGGCCTCGTAGTACATAGTGGCCTGTATGACCTGATAGCCGGAGCAAGTAATCGAGAAGTAGCTTGACGTAACATAATGCCTACAGAAGGACTTCCGATCACTAGTGATTTGAAGTATATCGATAAGCTGCTCTGTCTTGCGATGATTAGTTGATCGAAAATACAACAATACAATGACGAACCGAGGGAGAACATTCTCAGCTGATATGTCATTCGAGCTTAAGCGAAATATTCGACTTACGTAACACACCGCACGGAGGGCTTTGGTGGCGAATGGAGAGCAGCCTGGCGCCAAGAGGCATCTTCAATTAGGTTCGCATGTCGTTGGTATGCATATGCGAAGGGATGCACCTCCGGCGATCTGTCAGACAGTGGATCGGAAAGCGATAGACCTGACAATATGCCAATCCATGCCGCAGGGCCCAAGCATAAAGGACGGTGCTAAGCTCTTGAATGCAAAACAGCGAGATTCTTCAACACGATCAGGGGATGAAAGGATGTCCTGAATATCCGGGCGTCAGTGATCAGCCCAAACACGGCGGAAGAGTGAAGTCTGAGTATCTCATCCTATCCGGATTGACGAGTCCGTGAGATAGTGCTGGTTAGAATCTGAGAAAACATCGCAACTGAAGTACGGTACAAGGCAGCCTAATTTCAAACGACTGAGCCTTATATGTATAACTTCGGCCAACCATATGCTACCCATCTGGCTAAAGATCATAAATAACAGTCACGACAGAGACTGAGCATATCAATGTATAATCGAGCGACACTTTGCATCATGTCAGATAAAACAGGAAACTTGACTTTACTCGCTGTCCTATCATTGTTCGCCCTAAATAGTGCGTATCCCGATCCATTATTCCCCTTCTTCCCCTTTCGTGGTGAGTCCACTGCATCGAATCAGCCATTAAAGAACTGAGTGCTTACCAGTGCCATATCTCGATGACAGTATGCGCAGCCCGGCATGTCCGGATATACGATCAATATCCCGTATGCCGGGACGTTCGCGCAACCTGGTCTGTGACTTGGTTTGTGAGTCCGGTATTTTCTTTTTCTAGCAAAGTCTACGTACTGTAGACACACTGACGCAGTACATGACCGCGTTGTCCATAGCCAGCAGCAGAATGTGCGATCGCGAGGAAGAACGATAAGCGAATAAAAAACGATATTCTGGAATACATCGATGGACCGACCTACGAAAAGGGGTTCTCGGAAAATCCTACCAAGCTCAAAGCTCATACGTTCCATGAGAACGGGACTGAGAAGATCACTGAGCTGGAGTATGATGATATAGGCTGGGATGATTCGGACGAGGGTCGAGGTAATTGGTGAGTCGCCGACTTGGAATTGAAACGTAGAAACGTTGAAACGTAGAGATACTGTATACAACATTGGTTCCCTCGTCCGTGATGTCGTTTCTTTCCTTTCCTCTCCCTTCCCGATTGAAGTGCACCTCATTGTCGAGCAAGATACGGTTGATGATGCTTTTTCTCTATTCCTCTGGGTGGCCAGCCGTCCTCAACAAAGCCGTCCGAGCGGACGCCGGAGACGAAAAATGGATAAATCCACAAGCCGGGAACACGTTCCGTATGGATAATGAGCCGGACTTTTGGGATCCTGCTCTGGGGCTACGCCTTTTGTTGGGACTTGAGACCGTAGTGAGGGTGAGGAACGAGGATTTTGCTGATGACTCGAAGGAAGAAATCTGTGAGTCGAGCTCGTCGCGAATAACAACCGGAGATCCTAACTAGATACAACATGCTTTGGGCTGCACGGGGCTGTATTGCTCTGAATAACCCATACTGTAAATTACTGGAATCGACTAATAGTGTACTGTAATGCGTAAAGGGAAACTTCTAATTGAGAATGCCGATCATTCACCAATAATCATCAGAATCGGTAAATTCATTGGGGATGCCGAATTCGCATGGGGACAATGTCTTACAGTGACAACTGCTGAAGAGACGGACTCAGGAAGATGGTGAGTGGCTTGGAATGGCTTTCTCTTCACATTTACAGATCTACATAATCCTGGCTGTGAGTCCGAGTACTGAGAACCACGGTCCTGTATTTGATTGCCACACACAGGGTCTGGCTATGGGAACCCTTTGAGTCGAAGGAGACATGGTACAGCTTTGACAACGTCTTCGTCGAGTTGCTGGAGATAGGTCATCTGAAAGATTTCGTGTCTATCTGACACGTAGCACTTGTTGTAGAGACTTGCTCAAAAAACCCTAGATCGTATGAATGACCCTACACTCTGCCGCAGCTATAAGACCTGTGAATGAGCTTGGAGTACTGTCATGTACATCTAAGATGTATACACTGCATCGTAGATATCCTGAGAGTACTCGGAAGAGACTTGGCTGGAAGAGTATGGATGGGTATTGGGAAAGATATTTGAGAGAAAAGGCAGGGTAGATCTCGAGCGCCTGAACCAGGCCAAGTGTAAGGTTGGCTCAGAGCCCGTGCCGGGATCCGGAGGCTAGTCGAAATCCGTAACCGAGGCATACTAGAAATCAGGGGTTGCGCACAACCGCCACATCGGTTACTTTGAGCTCCCTTTGATCCGTGTCCATTTCTGAGGGGCGGAAAGGTGAAAGGAACTGCAAGGAGGCCCATCATGAGTGAACCGCTGCATCATAACTCACAAGGACAAGGGAATATGTCGACGCTCCGTGCTGAGTGAATCGAAGATGCATTGTGCGCGTAGAGCAGCGTGTGTAAGCTCTTTTCGGTCTGTTGAGCGCATACAACGCTACCTTCCCAAACTGCTGCTCCCAATTCTGTTTTGTTAGCACTTCATTCGATTTCATATATAACCATTCATTGCTTGACAGCTTCTTTTTGCCCCTCCGAACCGAACCGAATCGTGATGTATCACTCAACCATGATGAGCCTTCTTCTTGCTGGTGTGCTGCTGGTCAGCTCCTCCACATCCACGCTGGGACAAGGAATAGGCAAGCGCGAGAACGATGTAAGAGTATGGAATGGACGACCTCGATGTTCCGATATCCGTGCATCTACCGCTAGTAGCTGGCTTGTGAGTGTGGCTGTGCTTTCCCAGCCGAGACGCATATCTGTCTTTGCGGAGAATGACACGGAGATGATCCAGCGTTTGCCTGCCATGCTGCATAGCTGACCTTGATGTATGGAATCTGTTGATGATACATCTCAGCCAGCAGCGATGTGCGCACTCGCCAAATCCTCCGAACGGATCCAAACCAAGATCATCGAGAACTTGGATGACGATGATCCAGAGAAAGATAAAGAGTACCCCCAGAAATTGAGGATTCACATATTCAATCAGGATCTTACGCCTTGGTCCCATGATTGTGCGTACGATGAGATTGGCTGGGACGATAGCAATGGTTTGAACTGGTACGTCATGTCACATCATGTCCTATCATGTTGGACTCGGCCCAGTCCTACGTTTCGTAAAGTCGGTTGCGTGCTCTCATCAAGTCGCTCGACGAGGTAAACCCAATGGACGATGTACTCATACAATGAACCAATCCTAATATTGTACTGTATCTTGTACAGGTGGACTGCTCCCATACACCAAGCTGTGATCAAGCAAGACGGCGGATGGTACATCAACAAAGAGACCAACGATTTCCAGAGTGATAATACAGTAACCTGGGATCCTGCTTTGGGTTTACGGATCCTCACCGGGATCGAAAGTCAGGTCAAAGTCAAAGGTAAGGATTTTACGGATAGTATTGATGATGAGAAGGATGAAGGGATAGATAAAGCATGTGAGTCTGTATTAGGTTGTGCTGGATCCTTTGAGAGACTCGAAACTTTCGATTTCAATGTCAATATTGATAGCTTACCTGTTTCGGTGCTGGTGCCGGGACTGCGACTGACCCATGTACGATAGGGAGCTGGCTCAAGGCTAATGCCGATAGATCACCTATGATAATCACTACTCGGCCTTACAAGGACGACGATGATCCAGGCTTGGTGGCTCTGAATGCGAAGCAGTGTTATACCGTCATGACTACTGCTCACGATGGACAGGGTGACTGGTAAGTCTCATCCCGCTTCTGAGTACATTCCCTTGCATGTTTTCTGCAGTCTGGCTGGTCAGCCTCCAAAAACTTGATCGGCGAAATCCCATCACCTACTTTGTAATCAAGTCGACGGTAATCTTACTATTTCAGTGTGCTGAAAATGCTCATACTCCAGGATCGAACTCTTCGACCCGTTCGCGAACAAGCAAGAATGGTACAAATGGGCAGATGTAGTCCAAGATCTAGATCAGATCGGTCATTTGAAAGACTTCGCTTCCGTCTGATTTGTTCCATGTGGTTTTGTACTGAATACACCATGCAATAAATGGGATACAAGGAATACATGCTTCAGGAGTTCACTGTTCCATGTATCAAGTGTACACAGCTCGCTCAGGTTGATGAAGCGCTAACATCGCTCCAGAACAACGGCGATTCCCTGTCCACCACCGATACATGCTGCTCCCAATGCCCACTTTTTGTCGAGGCGAATCAGATTATGCGTCAAATTGGCCAGGATCCTGCCGAGTAGGGCCAATTTCACATTAGCTACCAATCACTCGTCTTGCCTTAACGTCCGAGACTCACCTCGCACCACTCGCTCCCAGTGGATGCCCCAAAGCTATTGCACCGCCGAACATATTAGTTTTCTCATTCGGTAATTCCAACTCCCTCTGAACCGCCAGCCACTGAGCGGCGAATGCCTAGATCGATAACGCTTTCTTAGCCTGGTCTCCGAATAATGTATGGTGAAAAGGGAAAACGAAGACACACCTCATTGACTTCTATGATATCCATATCTCCCACCGACTTGCCGATCTTCTCCAAGGCCTGACGAACAGCTACGACAGGTCCAATACCCATGATTTCCGGTTCACATGCGCTCCAGCTATAACTTGCTATTCTAGCTAGAGGCTTCACGCCGTACTTCTGCAGCGAGGTTTCGGACATCACGACGTTGGCAGCTGCGCCATCGCATATCCCAGAGGCATTTCCAGCAGTCACCACGCCTGAATCTTTGATGAATACGCTAGGCAACTTTTGTAAGGACGATAAGGAAGCTTGTGGTCGAGGATGTTCGTCCGCTTCAAGTGTCTGCGGAACACCTTTCACGGGTTTCAGCTTCACGGGCGTGAGCTCAGAAGCAAAGGCGCCAGCTTCCAGACCTGCTGCGTAGCGCTGTTGTGATTGTAATGCGTAATCTGCAGGCATGTCAGCTGACTTCGGATTACCTTCAGCTTGAAACAGCTGCACGTACTGTCGCATTCTTCTCTTGTGATACCGTACTTCTTCGCCAAATTCTCAGCGGTCACTGAACCAGAATCAGCTGGATGGATCTCAAGAAGTGTCAAAGAGGAGCTCACCCCCCATTGGCGTCTTCGTTCCCCCGGGATTCTGATCAACTAGAGCGGCGGCGAGAGAATCTTCCAGTTTCAAGTCCACACCATACCTCGTACCATATCTATTACCAAGATTTCAGCTCAACATCATAGTAAGCGCGAAAGCTGATTTACCTTGATAGACCGGACATTGTATACGGACTCATGCTCATGGCTTCTGTCCCTCCCGTAAGACATACGTCCGCTTCGCCAAGCGAAATGTGCTGAGCGGCCGAGATGGCAGATTGGAAGCCTGATCCACATAGTCTGACAAGAGGAGATCAGCTGAGTGAGACCGTAGTGGAGGACAGGCCAGCTTTTATGACTAACCGATTTAGCGTGAGAGCTGGCACGGTCGGTCCTAAGCCTGATAGATGACCAACATGCCTGGCGAGATATGGCGTGGAATTATCGGATTGCGCTACGTTTCTGGGTCATACAAATCGAGAGACAACGTCAGCTGTTGGTGAACCGTATGTATATCACAGACGTCTTTCGAACAGCTCACCCGAAGAAAACTTGATCTACCTCAACTCCACTTGGCAATTCTGCTAGGGCCGCTTTACCTGCTATACCTCCCAGCTCGGAAGCTTTGAGCTCTTTCAGCCTAGATGAAGCGACCCGATCAGCTTCGTACCTTCAGTCGGATCGAAAAGCTGAATGAGCCTAGCTTACTTTCCACCATAAGCGCCAAACGGTGTTCGTTTGGAAGCGACGATGTAAGACTCGACTCTCGGTATATGCGAAGCGAGTAAACGGGTGGAGGGGATCATGGTGCTCCGTTCGATTCAAGGAGCCAAAGCAAGCGTTGACCGAATATAGCGCTGATTCAGGAAGATCGATACAGCTCGATGGGATGAGTAAGCAATATGATGGGAGCTGGGAGTTGATTCTATTCAGAATGTAGATGCCAAAGAGGTGAAGATGAATGAGCCTTTGTTGGCTCGTCCGGTTATTGATCAGCTTGTGTGCAACCGGTACAAAGTGAGTGACGCGTTTATGGTTTTCGATCGCCATGCCGGTGGAGGTCTGAAGTGGAGGTTGATTATTTGGTGACCGTATAGTGAGTAGTAGTATGCCCGGGCTCGCATCTGACCGATGCACCATTCACTATCTATCGTGATGTGATCAAGAGTAATCGACATTCTAGGTTGATCCCTTTCAGGCGCTTTCATAGGGCAGGCAAACTTTCAACCCGCAATCCTACACCTTGATTCCGGTCAAGACATCCCTTGCCCGAGCAATAGAATCAAAATGAGCGACGATCTGCATCCCGATCTAGACGAGTTCTACGATACAGTCCCTGGCGACGAGGATCAATGGGAAGACGAAGACGATGAGGAAACCGGGGCTATCCGGACTCGAGGTAGTGGGCCTGGAAGAGGGTATCAAGTGTTTGTCGATCCAGATGACGAGTTTGATGATGAAGACGACGATGACGAAGACTACATATTCGAAGATGATATTGGGGAAGTTTACGACGATGAGGAGGCGGATCCGGATGAAGGGGAAGAAGATGAAGATCTGGGCGAGGGGATGTTGATCGATAACGAGGACGATGGTACCGCCGGAGCGTTCAGGGAGCTCGAGAATCTCATCAATGCTCAAACTCGCGGTGGAGCCGGCCTAGCTGGTCTCGGGGATGGAGGTGATTCTGGTGGATCGTCATTGTTACAACAGCTCATGAACAGTGGCATACTTCGAGTGACGCGAGGTACGGCCGGTGAAGATCCTCTAAGTAGAGCACAGAGAGCTCAAGCGAGACAAGGAACTCAAAGAAGACAGAGAGAACCCTGGTGGACACCTCAGAGAGAACCGCACCCGAACGGGAAAGCATTGCTCAAAGGAGGGGAATTTGGGAGAGTCGGTCAGTGGGATGCGGGCAAGAATCAGTATGGAGTGAGAAGACCGAAAGTGAATCAAAGTTGGATGAACGGCTGGAGCGGACCTAAACTGACAGTAAGCCAGGGTGTGATCTTGTCCCCCATTGAATTGATGATACATTCGGTGGCTGACGGAACGACCACTGATTTCGTATTTTATCCCGCAGTCTGCACACTCTCGAGCGATCGTACCAAATACGCCAGGGACGATCGTAGCTGTTTACCCGTCTGTACCCTATGTCGGCCAATACGCCAAAGAAGATTATTCCCTATTCTGTGAGTATCTCCTTCTTCCACTCATCAATTCAGCTCAAGGATAGCCCTGACTTATCTTATCTTCATGTCAATTCCTCATAAACTGATACGGCACTGCGGTATAATCGATTCGCACCTCCGTCAGACACCGCGACGCAGTATTTCACCCTCCACCTGTACTCCACCAACCAGGCTAAGAAGAACCACATCACTTCGAATCCGCGGAAACGACGTCGATCGAGATCACTATCTGTTCAACCGCCACCGCAATCTGCCCCAGAAGAAGAGGAGGAAGAGGTAGTAGAAGAAGATGACGATGACGATGATTACGAGACTGAAGAGTCCGACGAAGATGATATGTGGGGAAGAGGCGGAGGAGGACCACGGTCGAGTAGCGATGATTCTAGTCTGAAGAGGATAAAGAGGGTTCAAGGGGTAGAAGGTAGCTGGACAGTCACGGATTGCGATGCCGACAAGAAAGGTGACAAGTATGTTTGTCCGATCATGCATCCGCAGGACCCCCTTCCCAATACCCAACCGCACCTTGACTACAAGGCTGACACTGGTTGGATGATGCTTGTCGCAGGATGATATACTCGTCAATCACTCCATACGTCCATATGCTATATACCAACGAAACAGACCAAGAACACATCGAGCTTGATTTCACCGGTAGAAGGAGAGACAGGGATGCGATGTGGGGCTATGATAGATTCGGTGTATGTCATCTAGGCTTCGCAAATAACCTTAGGTTGCGGATCATGGCTGACATGGATTGTGACAGATATGGAGTATACGATTCTCTGCGGACGGGAAGGAAGTCGTAGCTGGAGCAGGAAGCGGTCGGATCATGGTGTATGACATCGACGCTCAACGAAGGACGTTGGCCGTGCAGGGTCATGCGGATGATGGTCAGTCATTCCTCATCTCATTTTGTCATTCTGGCAAGTAAGATGCCTGTTGATGCTAATCAGTCATGTGGTGACGGTGTAAATAGTCAACGCGGTCTCATTTGCGGACGAGTCATCTACGAACATCCTAGTCTCCGGATCCGACGACGGATATGTCAAAGTATGGGATCGCCGATCGCTTTCGTCCTCCACTCCATCAGGTATCCTAGTCGGAGCTACGGAGGGTATCACGTATACTTCTCCCAAAGGCGATGGACGGTATATGATAGTCAACTCGAAGGATCAAGCAGCGAGGTTATACGATTTGAGGAAGATGAGAAGCGCAAACGAGTTTGATAATGAGCCTGATGCGGTGGCGAGTCATGGATCACCTAGATTCGATTGTGAGTCCATCATTCTGATCTGATTCTTCTCTACCGATTCAAGAGTCCGGTCTTCCTATGGAACGTTGAGTTGAGGCAGAACTGATCTGATAAATCTGAATTCGTATCTCAGACCGAGGGATGGATTATCCGCGACCGAGCCGACTTGCTCATCCGAAAGATTGCTCGATCATGACCTTCCGAGGACATAGTGTGTTGAGGACATTGATTAGATGTCATTTCAGTCCGAGGGAATCGACGGGTCAGAGTTATATATACTCAGGAAGGTGTGTATTCCAGGCGTCAGGCTGATGCCCCGGAAATGTTACATCATGGTTATATGAGCTGATACGGGATGATGTAGTGCCGACGGACTGATACATATTTGGTCGCTTGACGGTCGAGGTGAGTTATCTATTTCAATTCGGAGTAGATTCAGTACACTGATTATCCGAATGTTCCTGTTATAGTGGTACAAGGTAAATGAGCCATCCAATTCCTATTGATGAAATACATTTGTTCTGATTTTTGAGGTAGTCCTAAATCGAGCCGAATCATTACCGTTGAAACAGAATGCGAACTACTCAGACCCCTCTATGGCAGATCCGACTCTCCCGAATAATTCAGGTCGATATCAAGCCTCGATCAACCAAGGTAACAGATACGCATCTCACGGTATCGGATTCACTGTTCGTGATGTCGCTTGGCACGGATACGAGCCCACCTTGATGTCTACCTGCTGGGAGACGAATGGGCATTATAGAAGTGGCGGGAACGTTGCGAAACATGAGTGGAAAGGATTAGGTAAGAATGGGTTGAATAGGTTAGAAGATTGGGTTGAGAAGCGTCAGTCTGAGAGCCAGAATGATCCGCAAGGAGGAACGAGGAGGATGCCCGGAAGTGTATGGGACTGGGATATGTGATAAGTAATCTACTGTCGTGTCACGGCTTACAGAAAGAACGAGCGCCCGGTATCGTTGTAGGATATTTTCAGGTCTATACATCGGATAGAAGAGAATTTGTATTGCCTTTTATTATTTACAATCATGTCATTCGATGCTGTAGCTCTGATCAGTCTTTTCGGATGCATATGTATCAAAGGAATGCCGCGATATCTCATCGTCAACCCAGCGCCAAGAGATAGCGTCACGCATCTGTATACCTGCATTATCTAGTGCAAAAAGCAGGGTAGAAGGACGGTCGAGAACACGCTCTTCCCTAATGACAGGTCTGTGCCACCCGACTCTGTCGTCATAGTCACCGTTTCTGGCGTCACTTCCATCAAAACGTGGATAGACTGCTTTTCCACTGCGCTTGTGCAATCTCCTTCAGCAGGACACATATAGACAGTCGAATGGATAGGTCTTCTTGCATTGATTCTCCATTCCATCCTCTTTCATCTTACATCTTTCATCTTTCAAACTTCCTCTTGCTAAGCAAAACTTACAGACGCAGACGGCATTACGTTTCTTTTTTACCTCATCTCGCATTTTGTGGGTTGACGTAATTACTATGAGTAACTCTACTAGTGCCACTCCGGTTACCCCGCATACGTCATCAGCTGCTCATCATCCCGACTTGGCTTTTTCCGCTGAGAACGAAAAGAAGAACCAGGACGAGGATGACAGCATCACTTCACCAGTAGCAGCACAAGTGCCAGTATTAGTCGATTTGACACCTTTACCAGGCGACGAAGATAAACAGATATTCTACCCATTGGACATCAACTCCGTCACTGATCTCAACGAGGGTCGTACTGCTGATTCATCAGCGTCAATACCGCATTCGACTGTCGACAAGGATAAACCCCTACCTTCTATATTCCCATCACCATCATCTGCCTCCCTAGTCGATCCTACATCCGAGTCGCAATCCCGTTTTAACTCTGACTCTGACCCCCACGGTCACACAGACACGAACACGAACACGAACACGATGTCCGACTCGAAAACCAATACCGAGTTTCCGGACTTACCACCTGTCCCCCCCTCCCGAGTTGTCGGACAAGGATATTCCACTAGTCACCCGGTTCCCACGGTACAGCATTACAAGGAGGAACAGAAACAGCATGAACAAGATGCGCAGGCGTACGCGGAAATCGTAGAAGCCAGACGCAAGGAGGCTGAACAGCGAGAACGTGATCAAGCTCAAGCACAGGCCGAACGGGAAAAAGCGAGAGCGTCGGCTGGACAAGGGGGAGATAATGCTGATGTGCAAGAAGCGGATGATCTGAGAAGTACGGGAACGAAAGTCAAAGATGAGTTGCACGAAGAGACGAACGCTGCGAAAGCGCAAGGTGATAAGAAGGATGAGACACATGCCCAGACCGGAGCAAATGAGAAGAGCAGGCTGATGGATCAGATGAATGCGAATAAACGTGAGTTGTCGCGCGACCTCGAGCCACAGCAGTGCCCATTGATACGAGATATGATAATGCTGATCACTGGAAATTGGAATGCACTGGACACTTAGTCAAGCCTACCGAGCGATTGCAACGCGCTGAAAAGGGACAGAGACGAGTCAGAGATCCCGTCACTGGAGCTGAAGTCATCGTCAAAGATGCTGATCCCAAAGGTGAGTAACGTCTACCTCATCCAACCCCACAACTGTCACATTTCTTTATCTGAATGCTATTCAGTCGTCCGTCTGCTGACTGGATGATTCGCGACACAGACTTCGACGCAAGCATTCCAGCTACGAAAGGCACGAATGCTCTATACCATGCTTTCCCGCCTCCCAGACCGCCCTCGGTCGACGCCATGATCCAGAAGCTCAAGCTCATGCAATACGTCGTTGCCGGAGCCATGTTCTTCATCTGGCTTAGCGTGGCCTTCGGTTCAGGCTTGGTCAAGTTGATCTGGAGATCCGTATTGTGCTCTACGACCGGGTTCATCCTTATGACTGGAATCAGTCTCGTCGAACGTGGATTGGATAAAGAGATCGAAAGGGTCAGACAAGATATGGGTCGACAGAGAGGAGAAGCTTTCTCTCCCCCCATCCCGGAGAGTGTCGAGTGGCTGAATGGTTTGATCAAGTTGATATGGGGTCTGATCGATCCGTAAGTTTCACTTCTAAGCGCTTCTGATGTAGGCTTTCAACAAACGATGTCGCTGAACCACCAGCTGATTCGTGTGACTACGATGACAGCGCCCTTTTCATCTCGGTTGCAGATATGGTCGAAGACATCTTGCAACAATCTCTTCCAGGATTTGTGGACGCTGTCAGGATTACAGATTTAGGCCAAGGCTCGAATCCGCTCAGAATCACCTCGATCCGAGCGCTCCCGGACCAGCCTGGAGATGACGGATACCCAAAATCCGGATGGATCAACGAGGGTAATGAGAACATCAAGACCAAGGATACCGCTGGTAAAGATATCACAGAGGACGAAGCCGGAGATTACTACAATTTTGAAGTTGCCTTCTCTTACGGTGAGTCAGCTGTCCAAAGCACTACTGCAGGGCTACAGCCGGGGTTTCAGCTGATTCAATGAATGAAATGCTATGCGCCGATTAGCTGCTCTGCCCGGACAAGGAGCTAATCTGAGAGCGAAAAACATCCATTTGCTCATTGAGTTCTTCCTTGGGCTCTATGACTGGCTTCACATCCCTATTCCCATCTGGATTCAAGTGGAACAGATTTTCGGTGTCGTCAGACTACGAGTCCAATTCATTCCGGAACCGCCATTCGTTCGAAACTTGACTTTTGCTTTATGCGGAGTTCCCGCAGTCGAAGTCTCAGCGATACCTATGTCAAAGCACTTGCCCAACGTATTGGACTTGCCATTCGTCTCCTCCTTTGTTAAAATGGGTATCGCAGCCGGAACAGCAGAACTTGCCGTGCCAAAATCGATGACTCTCAATATCCAAGAATTGCTCTCTGGGGCTGCAGTGGGAGATACCAGGGCTATCGGTGTATTCGTCATTACAATTCATCACTGTGAAGGTCTCTCCGCGCAGGACAACAACGGTTTATCCGATCCGTACGTGGTACTCGCCTATGCTAAATTCGGCAAACCTCTTTACTCCACTCGAATCATCCTTGAAGACTTGAACCCGGTATTCGAAGAGACAGCGGTCTTGCTCTTGACTATGGACGAGGTGAAAGCCAAAGAGGATTTGGCTGTTATGCTTTGGGACAGCGATAAAGCTTCTGCTGAGTGAGTTAGCCCTTTCCTATTGACAAGAATGGATGACTCACCGATTGTGACTCGATCGTAGTGACCTAGTTGGACGAGTTCAAGTGCCTGTTGAAGAACTTATGTTGGAGCCCAACACCATGCACAGGAGAGAAGACAGTCTTATGGGTTTCGAAGATGCTAACGACATGCCAGGTAAGCCATTCGATTGCAACAATGAACGAATGATCAAAGCTGACAGCCTGCGTGTTTTAGGCAAAGTCGTTTGGTCTATCGGTTACTTCGAGAAAGCGCCACTGGTCAAAGAGCTTGAACGAGGCCCTACTGTCGAAGAGGCGAAAGCTACACCCGATCCACCAAAGACCGCACCGGAAATGGAGATGCTGCCACAAGATGCTGCTCCCAACCCAGCTAAGAAAGACTTACCGCCCCCTCCGCCCGACGTCCAAAAGACCCGACCCGACCCGAAATGGCCCTCTGGTGTACTCTCCATTATCTTGCACCAAGTCAATAATCTCGAGAGACAAAATCTTGAAGGTGCTTCCGGTGACCGAGAGGGTGAAGCCGGTCAAGATACGGATCAACCTTCTGAACAATCAGAGAACCTCCCGTCTGGATATGGTGAATTTTTGGTTAACGATGATATGGTATACAAGACTCGAGTCAAGCAATACACGACTAACCCATACTTCGAAGCTGGTACCGAAGTCTTCGTCAGAGAGTTCGAGAACACTGTTGTCAGAGTTGTCATTCGGGATTCCAGACTTAGAGAAGCAGATCCTATTCTTGGTATTATCAGTGTCAGGCTTTCTGAGGTGTTTGCTGAGGCTTCGTCCGTTACGCAAGTGTATGCTTTGACTGAAGGAGTTGGATTTGGAAAGTGAGTCGGATGTTTTCGCACGAAGAATGTCCTCGAGTCTAAGCTGATTGACCTCGAATTCTGCAGAGCCAACATATCCTTCGCATTCCGAGGAGTCCAGACTACTTTACCCAAGAACATGCGAGGATGGGATACTGGCACATTGGAAGTTTCAGACGTTTCCGCCGTCATCCACGATGGAAAATCCGAATTCTTCGAACCTAAAGCCACCAGACTCAGAGTCGTCACTTCCGAGAAAGTCGAAACGCTATCGAAGAAAGAAGTTGAGGTCAACGGTAATCAAATGAAATGGGATTTAGACTTGTTGAGATTACCCGTCTATTCAAGATATCAATCATCCGTGGTATTCGAACTTGGAAAAGCCAACGGTCCTCTATCGACCCTCGGCATACAGAATAAGCCGAACGCGATCGCTGTTTTGTGGATGCAAGATCTCACGGACGATGTGCAACAGCAAGTTAAACTTCCGATCTTGGTCTCGACCGAGAACCACGTTTCGAATTTGAGGCAAAATGCGATTAACGATCAGACGAAGAAGTTCCACAAGTTCGAGATTGTCGGTGAGCTCACGGCGATGCTTAAGTTGGATAGTGGATTGGATGAGGATCACGAGGTGAGTGCGACTCCTTGCATTCCTACTCCACTCTTCTTAGCGTTTCCTATCCTGAGGTGGTACTAAAGTCCCTTGATACTCATGACCGTGCAACGCGTGCTGATAATTGTTGTCATGTAACAAAATAGACTATAAGACAAGGTCAATCTCGACGACACGCTTTGGAGGCACAGTGAGTATCGCATTCGCGATATTTGTTGAGTTAGCGAGAATATGGCTGATCAGGTAATCGCATGTAGTGACCACATCGAAGGAGAAGCTGAGATCGCACGAAAACAAGCGCACTTCGAAGATGACGGAGTGATTGATAAAGAAGAACAAAAACAGATTGATCGGGCACATAAGAGACAGCTCGAGAGCCGAGGTAGGGGTCTAGCTCAGGTGAAAGCTTATAGATCTGCCAAATGGATGATGCGGGTGAGTCAGACTTCTGAGTTGATGTGATCCGATCTGGTCTGATCGATCGAAGTCTGGGCCGACATGTTGCATATACTGATGACAATGTCTTCGCAGGGCGTAAAGGATCGATTACCTGGTCAGAAGAAGAGCAGGGAGCGTGAGTCACTCTGTGTCCTTCCCTTTGAGCCAAACTTCCAAGGATTGCTCCTGAGCAAGATCGCTGATGACCCTGATAATTTCCTTAGCTACTGTCCAAACTGAGGCTTAGGACCATGATTTCATGATCCTTAGAGGCAATTTGATAATTGTGGATAAGGATGAAGGGAGGATTGATATGCGCATTGAGAAGAAAGAAGATTCATGATACACGCTATAATATACCAAAATGCATGTAGCTTGATAATATGCTTCAGTGGGTCTTTACAACATGTCTGCCGGCATGCAGTCCTTCAAGGTGATTAGACTACACAGATGATCCGCCTAGGCAGTGTTGGGCTTCCTTGTTGATCCCATCTCTTCTTTGAAACGCGCGATAGACTGTTGCCCAATTCATTCAGCTATTCAGGAGGAAATGCTGCTGGTCGATGCTCCGTGAGACCATAAGACGATGAGACCGTAAGATTGCGAGCTATTTTGACGGATCGAATTTTGGGACTCGTCGTGCTTGACTCGTCATTCGTTACGCGTCACACATCGCTTGTTGTGGTTCTTTTGTCACGTAGTAAAGACACTGCGTCTCAATAATGCTCGGACTGAACTCAATAATCGTCCATATCTATATCCTCTTCGGACCGCCTGGAAATCACTTCTTGCTGATCATGACTGCCATGTTGTTGTTGTTGTTGATGTTGATGTTGACGATCGTGCTCGACTCCATTCTGACGTATGTCGACGTCGATATCGGTATCTGGATTTTGTTGATCGCGTGGAGAGGCTGGATGGCGTGATGCACCTTCGTTCTGAGGTCGATACGGACTAAGAGAAAAAGATCACGGGGTATATCAGTCAGTCTTTTCGTTCCAGCTCCATTCAGATCACGCGGTGTGCAGTGTAGAGGCACTGGGGGAGCTTGGTAGGATACGATCGACCGTGTTTGTCTCGGAAACGTGTGAAAGTATATATATGTAGGTGGGGTGATTCCGCTTCCTTCTAGGACTCAATCATCTAAGTAACAAAACGCAGGTTCAACTCACTCGTCCCGATGCATTTCCACATCCACATCCGCATCCGCTTTCGCCGCCATCCCATTCTCAGTCGCATTTTCATTTTCATCCTCGTTCTCGTTCTGATTCTCGTGATCATTCCCAATCTGCGCCTCTTGTAATTCCCTCAACCTCTTCTTCTGTCTTTCCTCTTCTTGCTCTACTTGTCTAGCTCGTCGAACAGCCTTCTCTGCATCTTCTTTACGCTGTTTCTTGATTTTGGCTATCCGGTAAGCTATCAGGCTGTTCTCCTGAGAGCCAAAACCCGAATACCGTCAATTATGCTCCGAAACAGTCTATCTGATTCCTTGAGGGCAATGTTGGAGAGTTGCCCATCGGGGTATGACGGATAGAGTAGCGTGAGACTGAGCGGCGACTTACATCTTCCAGTTCGTTGATTATATCTTGTATAGCGACGTATCTACCTATCAAGCGCCGGCTGCAGATCAGCTATGACTCGTTGAGCTGAGTGACTGCATGACCATGAACACCGGAAGAGGGGAGGAGCAATGGCCTCAGCTCACGCTTGAACATCTCCTCGTCCGTCGGATGAGCGTCCGTATATCCTCCTGCGCCTGCGCCTGCGCCCGACATCGACATCGCTGATTGGGTAGGGACTACGGCTTGAGGGGGTGGATGAGTCTTTTTGGTCGGTGAGAGTATATGAGAAGACATTGCGCCTGATTCATATGCCTGAAAAGGATGGGTGGAGATTGTTGATCTCAAGTGTGTGGGTGAGTAGGTTGAGTGCAGCTGTCTTATGTTAATGTGAGTCATACGACGCTGCATCAAGAAGAATGACTCTGTGGTGCGTGAAGGAGAATGCTTTTGTTTTTAGTGAGTAGAGGGTGGAGGTACAGTATGGTATGGTGGCGGAAGACTGGTTCTGTGGCGAATTACTTTTCATTCTCATTCCCCTCTCATCCCTTTGGCAAGATCCAGCGGACGCGAATCACTCGCAGGTGGGTATCACCTGTGTCGTCTTCAGATGTCGACAATAGCCCAGCAGGACTATGGGGAAGTGTTGTGAACGGCAAGACTCATTGAAACGGAATAAATGGCAGAACTTGCGACCTTTGTGAAGAGGATTCCGAGCTACAACAAAGGACGAGTCCTTATGTACGCACGTTTGGGGTTGATTCGTAACGTCTCACACCGGCCATTCAGATGAGACACGGAACCGAGGTGTAAGGAGGATGGCATCTGTGAAGAGCAATCAGCGAAAGGGTACCACGGTCTTGCTGCAAGTCTGTGGTCTGATTCAGGGGATATATGGTGACATTGGTCAAACTCGGGATTTCCAGTTGCGAGTTCTGTGCCCTAGCATCCATTTTCTTTCTTCCTTCATAGCAAACGTATAGGTAGAAGTACACTCATAAGCCCGGTAAGCAGAGAACTCTGCCTCATCAGTAAAAGCTTGAGTAAGCGCACTCGCTCTTTAAATTACTACATCACAGAATTGATCTCGCTTTCACACGAGTTGAAACCCCGCTTCGTTATCTTGGACCGCATCACCTCGCTCGGAGAATTTGAACCGGATCGCCACTCGAGATGATCGGTTTTGTCATCCTTCTATTGCCTGCCTTAGGTGAGTGTCATACATACACTGCAATCTGATGTGTTGGCGCGACTTGTACTGACGATTCTGTCAATCTCAGTGAGCGGATCCGCTCCTTCTGAAGCGGCGTTGACGGTGACTCAAGTCAATACCGTCTGGATCCAGCCTTCGAGCGGCGTGGAAGCTTTCGAGAACACGTCTAGTACAGGTGAGCGAAGGACACTTGACGCACCACAGCTCGTCCGTGATTTGTGTGCGCAATCACTAGGACTTCTGCTGAGTTGACTCTTTCCTATGATCAGCTCCTCCCCCTGATCTTAGCACCTCAGCCACCTACCCAATCGGGTCTAGCACCAGCTCCATTCCGACCAATATCATTCAACAGTCAGACCTCATCGCGGTCGCTACAAGTACAGTCTCGCCTCCCGAGGTCACCGGCAAATCAGCGCCGATCGCAGGTCAAGATGCGTCCCCCTCTTGCAGACAAATCTGGGCTAATAATCCCAAAGAAGACTGGTTGGTGAGTTGTCGTCAATTTTGAACGGAGATTATGATTTCGTTTTAGGAATAGGAATCGCTGATGATTGTACGGGGTTTTCCTAGTTCTCAACCCTTTGCTCATGGGCAAACGCAGACCCAAACTGGGCCTTATCCGCTTTGGACTATGCGGACCAACTAAATTTCACCGATAAGAACGATCTGCCCGCTATCAATGTCACTCTGTACGATGGTTCTCTAAATATCAGACCGCCTCGTACCATGGCATTTGAGGGCGTAAAAAGCGATGGCAACTCCAACGCGAACGATGCATGGTGAGTCAAGGGTCCACAATTTCATGATTTACGCCAAACTTCAACAAGGGATTCGAGCGCGGAAGTTCAAATGACTGTAGGTTAACTGATTGACAAGAGACTGATGCTCCACTGTTTATTGTTTGCATAGGTGGAGAGGCGCAATACGGAACGCTTTGCTCGACATTGGTGATCCAAAGATTACATCTGATAACGCTTTCAAGGAGGATCAAGGTTCCCGCGACTGGGCAGGGTATCAAGCGTTAGTCAGCCTGATAGGCATGCATCCTACTAGAGAAGATCCTTCTCAGCTCAATGATGTTATATGGGGTAAGTCAAGTCCGCTCGGGCGTGTCGTTCAATGTATGAAATCGTCGATACAAATAGTACACTACACTCGTACCGCACAGTTCCCAACGAACGGCGCATCGTGATTCCGTTCCACATTGATCGACCTGTAACAACGCGATGCTAATACAGTAGATGCGGTTTTGCCATATACAGAGATGTGGCTCGATAAATCATCCTATACACCAATTACCATCCTCACTCGACCCAATTCGAGTTGCGTGGCGTCGGAGAGGTATTTCTCGGTCGTTGAATTTAACAAAACTATCTCGGACGAGTAAGTCATCTGCTACCGGCATCGCTTTCTCTTGCTTGTCATTTTCCGATGACAATGTAAGCGGGGAAATGGCCGAAAAAATGATCGGCTAACAGATATAATAAATAAATCAACTTGTCCCCTCACTCTCACCCGGTCCCCACTTGCCATATCGTGATGGTTTCACACAGTATCAAATTATGGGATCCCTCAGCAGGCGGAGAAGAGGGATATTTCTCAGTCAACGCCGGTAAGCTGAAACCAGATGTTCAATGGTTATTCCATCTTGATTGGTGAGTCGCTGTTTCTCCCCTCTGCTGTAGTTACGCCTAAATGTAAGTGCACATACAAAATTCCATCCAATCGGGGTTCCAAACGAATGTTATAATATACTCAGACGTATTGTCGTTGAGTCTAAATGAATTTAACGGTTGAGATGTCTTTCAACAATTAGGCAACGGTATTATCCCGTCGCTCGAAGATCTTACAGTGACTTGAACTCATATCAAGTCGAGTTACAGAACGAATAAGCGAATGTCAAGATGATGAAGATGATGATGATGATGATGATGATGATGATGATGATGATGATGATGATGATGATGATGATGATGATGATGATGATGATGATGATGATGATGATGATGATGATGATGATGAGAATGACGCTCTATCGGAGCGCACGATAATTGTCCCACCTCACCTTACATACAATAATTCGAATAGTAATTCCGCATGTTATAACTTAGCTCAACCTCAAGATAGTGACGTGTTCGTCAACCAGTCAACGCACCATGGCCTGACTAAACGATGTAATGTGCAAAGTTCAGTGTACAAGTGTACAGTACTGCGCATTATTGCAGAGAGATCGGAGAGGATAAATTGCAGATCGCTTATGCTCATTAACTTTGTGTACAGTATCAACATCCCCGCTGCAAGGGGAGGACGCTCTTGTTACCCACACAGACACTGATGCGAATTGTGATGATGATGTGTATTATATTTTGAATATCAATATGCATTGTACACAATTGTAGGTTACTGCGATAATATCCGCCGTATACTCTTTGCACTTCTTACCAACGGTTGGGTTTCTTAAATCGTGCTTTTGACCTTGCTCATCCCTCGTCCTCGTTTGACCTGTGTCGCCAAAGACCTAAGACCAGTGTACTTGCCTCAGTCTTCGACCACTGTCCAAGACAGGTGGCAGGTCAAACCCCGCAGAGCCTCAAGCCCTATTGATACACATAATCTCCTTCATATCCATACGCAACTTGCCCCTGCGCTCCAGCCCATCCATTCGTGGGATACCCATTCGCATCTACATAATACCCATTCCCATTACTGATCTCATACCCATTAGCAACGGCGGACTGGGTATACGGATTGTAATGTTGTTGAGGATAATATGCTTGATTCAAATTCGGGTCCATCGAACCTGTGTTCAGAGTCGCAAATGTAGGTTGGAGTTGTTGTTGCATGTAATCCTTCTCCGATTGACCTTTTATACCACTGTTCCCAGAACCAGAAGGAGGTTTTATAGAGATCTTCGCGCTTTGTCTGGCAGGTGCGAAATAACCAATCTGGCCGTTTTGCGCGTGGGCGTATGAAGGTGATCCGGCTGAGAAAGGTGATCCTCTACCATCTACGTACTCATTCTGCTGTATTTGCATTTGAGGATAGAATGTCTGGGCCTGAGCTTGAGCAGAGAAGGAACCCCTTTGAGACTCGGGCTGATACTCGTAGGACTGTTGTGCTGGGTAGAATGGTTGGATTGGCGGTCTTTGTTGATGTGCTTGTTGAGGGTACGATCTAGGTGCGTCGCCATTAGAAGGGTAGAAAGGTCGGGGTTGTCCAGCGTTGCCGTTGAGACCACGTTGTGAAGAAGGGACGAATTCCGGTGGATAGGAGGAAGCGCTGACATTTTGCTGTAAATGCGATTTTTGTATGGGGTGCGAATGTGTAGGAACGAATTGAGAATGACTGAATCCGCTGCTCATCGAGCCATTCTCGGATCCAGCTGGATATGGCGAAGGAGCATTGGCGTTTGGGTTTGCGTACATGGTGGGATTGACTGAAGAAGGGAGCTGTGCAGATGCGGGCTGAGGAGGAGGGACTGGCGAAGTGTACAAGATCGCTTGACCCGATTCATTAAGTTCGGGAGTTTCGACTACAGGCCCTGCTTCCGCTGAGACTGGTACAGTAGGGCCGACGGTAACCTCAACGGAACCGGCGGAACCTGGCAACCTGATCGTAACTGCTTGGGAGGTTTCGTCAAGTAGGTTGTCCAGATCAGGTTGGGTCGATTGTCCCTCCGGATCCGTAGACGGCGCGGAGGCCTTCAAAGGAGCGGGTTGTGTCGGGGGGACTGAAGGGGGTGCAGTGGACAGAGAGATAGCGGATGCGGGGATAGAGGCGGCGGCAGAAGCGGTGGGGTCGGCGACAGAGGTGGAAGCAGATCCGGCGGTAGCTGCGGCTTTGGCTTTGGCTGCAGCAGCGGTGGCAGCAAGATTCGAAGGGTGGAAAGGTAATGACGAGAGAGGTTGTCTGAAATGACCGCCTCTTCCTCCTAAGCCTCTACCTCCTCGAGCTGCTGCACCTCTAATGGGTAAACCTCTTGCTCCACCCCTCACAGCAGGTTGAACTGGCGGTGAAAACGGCTTCTTCTCAGGCTGAGACTGTATATGCTCAAAGGCTTCGTGACCCCACTTCTTCTCCTTGGGCTGCGTCGGTATCGCAGATGGTGTCTTCTTCGCCAATTCCTTCTCCAGCCTGTCCATCTCCAACACTGGCTCTGAATCTCCTTCACTCTCATCATCGCCTTCTGCACTCTTCGGTGCCGTCGGCTTCTTCTCGTCGGTTGTCGTCAATTCTACACCTTGAGCGGTACCCCTAGCTCCGGCTCCGAAAGCCGGAGGCGCAAACCCTCTTCCCCTGAAACCTCCTCTAAATCCACCTCGAGGGACTCCTCGTCCGCGCCAATCTGGTAAGCCTCTCGCTGGCAATTGCTGAGGAGGTTCGGTACGTTGATCGTGAGTCCAGAATTTCCCTTGACGCGGTACGACTTTCGGATCGTCGCTGATCAATTCACGTTGTTGGTGTGCCTTGGATCCTCTTCGACCTCGTTGCGAAGTCGAAGTCCGGGACGTGGTCTGGGTGAGAGGTGCCGTGGAAGAGATCGGTTCCTTCTCGTTTCCGTCCAATTTCAAGTTCGACGTAGAAGCTACTAGACCCTCAACATTCTCCTTCTTCTCTGCTACTGGGGTTCCGGCCGCTTTTGCTGCTTCTTTCTTCTTCTTCAACTCCGCTTTCTTGGCCTTTTGTTTGGCTTTCCTCTTAGCTTTGATCTCCTCGAATTTCCTGGTTTCCTCCTCGGTGTACTCCCGCTTCTGACCCTTGCCCTTCCCTTTCACAGATGAATTCGTACCGGCGCTGTTACCGTTGATGTTGGAGGTCTCCTCACCGGCTTTTGCAACCGAAGCACCATCCTTCTTGACTGGAGCTTCGTCTTCCTCGTCCTCTGTGTCCGACTCTGCTTCGGAAGCGGACGAAGGATCAGTCAAGCTTCCATCGCTCCCATCTTCCAAGTCTGACTCGTGATCTGAGTCAACCACTCTACGTCTCGGTCTGGCTTTCACCTTCTTCCCCTTCCCCTTCGGCTTCGCCTTTACGACTTCTGGCTTCTGAGGCTGTTGAGTGATCGTTGCTGGCTCAGGGACGGCGTCTGATTGAGGAGGTGGTGAGACTGATGCGGCAGGGTGTGAGGGTTCAGGTGGAGTTTCGGTCGTCTGAGGCTCGGCATCGGACTTCGTCTCGATAGTAGCAGGAGGATGAGGAGGAGGAGAAGGAGGAGGAGCAGAGATATCTTTTGCGGTGTTTTGGGTATCGATTTGCGCGTTGTCGGTCATCTGTTGGAAGTCGAAGCCTCAATACAATTATCGCGATAAGTTGTACTAGGAGAGGATCTGATGATACGTACGATTGATTAGTAATTATAGGTATGGAACTTTGGCTTGGTATAGACTGCTGATCGGTGAGTAAAAGACAAGATCAGCTCAAGATCCCACTGTTGTTCTGAATGAAGGGAGTTGAGTTGAGCTGACAAACGATGAATGTCAGACTCACTGTGAGATGCTGGCGATCCAATTGCAAAGATGCCTTTTCTTTTCAATGCTACTCACAAGGCGAGATCGATAGGGCCAAGGTCAGCGATCATCATACATACTGTAAAAACAATCGTTCCAATGCAACACCGGCCCGAAGGGCATTTTGCCACCTAAATTTGTTGGTTTTCGCGAATCGAAAACCACCTTGCTGGCGATCAAAATAGGGAACAAGCCGGAGACACTAACTCACCTGTATGTGTATATCTAAGCTGACGTTTGTCTGTATATTGTCGAGCTGTTTTATGTTGGATGCTTATGCTTCGTGTTGTCTATGGGTGGAAAAGCAGCATCTGTCAAATACTACCTACTGGTAGTTTGATTTGAGTTGGACGTGTGATCCATCGAAAACGTAACATGACAATGTAAATGGGAGGCGCGTTTATGATTAAAGGTTTTTAAGTGGCAAATGTGGTGCACTAACTAAAATCAGTCCTATGCTTGTATTTTCTAGGTATACGTCTTGGTCATCACAAACACACAGACGAACAAGCGACCTTGAAGGAAAGGAATCTACAGACGGCGGACTGAAGACTGATGACTGAAGATTGAGGACTAAGACTGAAGACCGCAAGAGAGAAACAGAGGAAGACATTGTAGCTCGACAATCCATCCGTTCTTTCCCGCTCGAGGTGCAAACGCAAAGATACCTTCTCCACCAAATTACTATGCTATTCTAGGTTTATCACCTACAGCAAGCGACGAAGATGTGATCAAATCATGGCGGAGACTGGTCTTGATCGTATGTTGCCGTTGCCATACCATACAATATCTCTCAATAGCTAAACCATGCCAACACAACTGACTGACTGAGTGATTGACTGACTTTACCATTTCGCGTAATGAATAGCATCATCCAGATAAGAATATCTCGTCAATACCCATTCCCATTCCCATCCGCGACTCACATGACACTAAAACGACCACGACCGAGAATGACGGTCCTGATTCAGATATCAACATACGCCTGATCAACGAAGCTAAATCGATCTTACTAGACCCGCACAAAAGAGCAAGATGGCTCGATACATATCCTCACTCGGAATCGCACGCCGGCACGTACTACCAGAGTATATCAAACCCGTCGACAGGAGTAAGAGAGGATGGCCCTCATATATTCCGGAATATATCGTTAGATGAATTCACACCTCACTACGAATCGGACCAAGAGCACAATGGGAATCTGGACTCCGGAATACAATTAACAGCTGCCAAGGATGAGGATAGAGATGATAAAGATCGGGATAGGACAGAACAAGAAGAAGAAGAAGAGGGAGAAGCCCAATGGTATACTTATCCATGCCGTTGTTCGGGCCAATTCAAAATTACAGTCGAGCAATTAGAGCAGAACGTAGAAGTTGTTGGATGTGAATGGTGCGGAGAGTGGATCAGGGTAGGGTACGAGGTAGTACTGGATGATGCTGATTCTAATGCCGGGGAGGACGCGGATGAGGAAGAAAGAGAATGAGCGGAAGAGGGGAAGAGGGGAATTGATACAGGCGATGATCGTGTAGCTTCATATAATAATACAATCTCTCAAATCACTCACTTCAGACTTCAGAACAAATGTTGTATGTAGATCAGAACAGCTTGTCATACATCAACAACCTCTCTATGAGTAAGAGTATGATTTTAGATATACCGACAGTCCTGAGACTGCAGAGTATCGATGCAATCGTGTGAATATTGCTCGTGAGTCCCCACGTCGATATCAAGAGAAAGGCAATACGAAATATACCCAGGGATATGTATGTCACATCGTATCGTATTAAAATGGGTATCAAAAAGAAACCAGAGTATCATTTCTACAGGATATACTTTATTTCTATGGCGTGGTGGGGTATAGTATGGTATGATATGGTAAGTTTCGTAAAGTGTATTGATTCTCGTTTATTATCATTCGATTTGGATTCGAATTGCTCTATAAATCCTTCTTAGAAGGCGCAGGCTGAGGGATGGAATTCCCGTCCGCATCTATCAATCCCTTCTTCTTCATATTTTGGATCGAAGCGTGGATCGGATCGAGTTTATCTTCTGGTGCTCTGTATGAATCCCAGAACGAGTCTGCCCACGTGAAGTACTGTCAAGTAGGGTACAACAGAGGATCAGCATCCGAAGAAAAGCAAAGATTCAAAAATATTGACGGCGTGTGTATCAAGATCAGGAAGAAGGTACAAGATGAGAAGAGAAGGGAGGAAAGCGGATAGAAACGAGCAACTCACCTGACCATAGTTGACGGTAAAGTAAAGATGGTGTAACGTATGATGAGCAGGCGAGTTGATATACCTCTCCAAGAAATGTCCAGAGATCATATCCCCATCGTGGATCAAGATAGTCCAGAATTGCACGAAGACGAATAATCCGAGGTAGGCATATTTGTGCAGTGGGAACAAGTATGGGAAGATGCTATTGGCGACGACGGAAGAACACGTGTCAGCGATGATTCCCCAATGATATTATATTTAGTTATCATTCGCAAGGTTATTTGATTTGAGGAGTAGGTGACTTACTGGTATGGCAATGATTGTGCGTATCCGTCTAGAGGGTGGAAAGCCAATGCAGCGTAAGGGGTTGGGACTGATCCAAGCGGTATCCAGTCAGCGCTTTTTTCACAATCATAATCATGTGCAAGGGAGCTCAAAAACCAAGTCATGTCATGTCATGTCATGTCTCGCAGTGTCATTGGAGATATGGTGGATTCAAGGGAGTAAGGGTGTACAGATGAATGGAAAATTTCAAGTGTGAAAGATGACTCACCAACCCATTTATGATGCGGTTTATGTATATACTTGTAAATCGCCGGGTGGTGCTCCAATCTATGCACCCAGTAAATCGCCAGATCCGTAAACAGCAGAAACATCAAACAACTTCCTGCCAAGTAAGCCCATCCGTAATCTCCTACATCCTCGTATAGCTTCGAGTATCCTCTGACTTCTCCCAAGAACCACGGGAGGGTAATCACGTCGATGACTGGCGCAGCGATCATTGACGACTTGATCTCCATGCGTATCTGGTTCTTCAGGAACCTCGGATGATGTTCTAACCGTCTGTCGTAGAAGCAGAAATACGATATCGAGCAAAAGAGGAAATACATCACGTATGCCCCGAGTAAGGCTATTGTGAAGATCGATATTCCTTGACGAACAATATTGTCCCGAGCGAGTAGAGAACCGGTGGTTAATCCGGAAGAAGAGGGTGGATAATAGGTGGTCGAAGTGGTATAAGGAGATGGGAGGGCGGTTTTGTTATGTACGAACATCTCTGGTAAGCCCGAGGAAGGTATAGGAGGATGAGGAAGAAGGTAGGAATAGACGGAATCGAAGATGTATTCGTCCGTGTAGTGTAGTAGGATATCCATGGTGGCGGCTTGTTTTGACTTGACTTGACTTGACTGAACTTGCTTTGAAAAGGTTTGAAGAAATAGTCGGCCGAAGGCTGATGGTATTGAAGAGGTAATGTCCCACTGACTTGTTCAACTCTTGCAGCGATGATAGTTCTCAGATGTGGATTCTACTTCTATGGATATGTATATCCGATGACTGTGCCGAATGTTGATATACTAGGCTGTCGCTGGTATCCAAGTAAGGTATTCGTAAGCTTGGTCCTTTGCTGTTGCTTTTGGTCGTACGAGAATATCGTCGAATTGGTTTGTTGACTGCGTATAAGCCACGGGTGATGTATTGATATTGATATTTTCTGATTATTAAGGAATGTAAAGCAGACAAGTGAACTTAGTGTCTTGTCTTGTCTTGTCTTGTAGTATAACCTATCTCTATATGTCTATAAGTCTATGAGAATCGTTGCAAGTGTACAAAGCTGAAGGATATCATATTCATGTTGTTATATAATCATATTGACCCATTGACCACCCTAAAATTCATAGTACGAGCCAGTGCCACCGCGTAGGATAATCTGATATTTTACGAGGTGGTACGATAAAACATCAAACTAATTTTCACAGCTCAACCGTTGTTTATTTTATATTCTGAAACCCTGGAAAAAGGGATAAACACGTGGATCCGCCAGTGAATATAGTGGAAAACGGACAACGTAATCCCGGTTGGATCCGATAATTACGCGTCCTATCCGAAGACTAAATTAGCATTATTTCTTTTTTGGTTGATTACGAATCGGGGGTCGCGCTACAATCATGGTTGTGATAAGGATTACGATTACGATTACAATTAGGATCATGTTATTATGGTGATTACGATCGTGCTGTATCAAGTCGACCTCAATCTGATAACGAGTCACTCCTTACGAAAGGACGCCCGCCCGCCAATAATCTACCAAAGGCGAAAATCATATCACGATTGATCCGTACATCCGTACATCCGTACGCTGCCGCATCCGATCAATGTGAATGAACATGATCTCCCTGGCCAGCCTCACACAGACACACTGACACACGGACACACTGACACGTATGACAATAAACTCGGAATCGGATGAATCAGCGTCCAACGTACGGTAACCGCAATAGTACTTTCATAGCATGTGGTGGTGATCTTACGATTCTCTGATCTCCTCAAAGCAGTCCGAGCAGTAGGATGGGCTGTACTACATCTTTGGGATTCGATATCATACCAAAGTATTATGGATGGACAGCGGAAACAGCGAAAACAGCGAAAATGCATGAGATCATATCATATGTATGCGCCTTGAATATACAGCCTATCAATCTTCTCCTAAGAATGAACTAAAAGCCCCCAGCTAACATCCTAGCAGCCTGCCTTTCATCCAATTTCCTTCCTCCTCCTCTTCCCATCGTCCCCGAATTCTGGGAGTTCGGCGTCCCCGCTCGGTGATGCGGAGGTAACATGACACTCTGGCTCACCCCCGCTGCACCTGGACCTGCACCTTGGAACCCGCCCCTGCTTCCGCCTCCCAAAGGATCGCTGGGCCCTGGTCCCGGTCCTGGTCCGAAGCCTGATGCTGATGCTGATGCTGGTCCATTACGAGCATTGGGATTAGGTAAGAACATCGATTGAGTGCCGTTCATATGATTATATCCTTGTGAATCAGTACCAGGACCAGGAGCCGAACCAGGTGGTGGTCGAGCTGCATAACCACCTTGTTGAGGATATCCTGAAAAAGAAGGTTGTTGGGGATACGGTTGACCTTGTGATGGGCCTGGGCCTTGTTGGGAGTAAGCGGGCTGGTTTTGATTAGTATAAGGTTGTTGATGGGGATATGGCGGCTGCTGCTGCTGCGGTTGAGATCTTTGCTGATGGTTGAAAGGAGGTTGATTTGATTGGTGTCGTTGTTGTTGTGGCTGTGGCTGAAGTTGAGGCCCTTGATTGTACGGCGTCTGGGAATGTTGAGGTGGTACAGGCGCAGGTGGCCGGGTTGCCGGAGCAGCGGTGGGTGTAGGCACAGGTGCGAATCCTTGAGGCATACCAGCCAGAGGCGGCGGACCGCTGTTCTGCTGAGGTGGTGCTCTCCTAACTTGTGCTTGTGGCGTAGTCTGAGCCTGGATAGGAGGCAAGCCGACGGAGTTTCTCTTGGGCGATCTGCCCACGACCTTCGGTGTGGCAGACACAGGTGCCGAGGTACCGATCTTCGCTAAATCAGGCTTGAGAGCCTCGAGCTCCCTCAAGTGTTGTTTATGGTACATCACGCTCATCCTTGCTGCTTCCAACAAAGCCACAGCGATATCTTCGTGCGCGTGCCGTGAGTGCGTACGAATGGACAGGTGCAGATTTTGAGATATCGCTTGTAGTCGATTCGACAGGGATGTCTCCAATGCATTTGCCTATTGACAGATGTCAGCTCAAAGGGAAGCCTTTAGGCAGATTCAGTGCGCGAGCGTGGAAGGTGAGAAGAAACACTCACCTCTCCCATCTCATGCAGGGCATCATCTACCTTCACAGGATCTATTTTCGAGCTACCCTTCATTCTCTCGACGTTTCGGCGCTTGTTGATTGCTGATTTGGTGGCTGTTTGAGAGTCTTCGAGCAGGGTTGTGCGTTGGACCAGTGCATCCTGTTGGTCACGTTTGTGGTCAGCTTATCCCCATGTGAGCATTCGGATCGGTCAAGTGAGCAAAGCCACTGACTCTTGCGGCTCTGGCGTTGAGGGCTTGATATCCCAATGAATCACTCAATATGACGTTCTCAGATGCGGCCTAACATCAATGACCAACGCTTAGCTTGATTTTTGGGGGCTGAGCTCGGAGAATAGCAGAGTTAACTCACCTGGGCACCTAACATCCCAGAAACGTGCTCCCATGTCCTGCCCATCTTTCTCTCGGCAGCAGCCAAATGAGGATCCGATTCCACCGTGGACAGGGAGACCAATTTCGCTCCTACATCGGCATTGGTCACCGCAAAAGCTAACCAGGTGCCAGACAATTACTTCAGCATGTTATAAATAACCAGATAGAGATTGACAAGTATGCCTGCTCTGATACAGCAGTCAGGGTGAGATATCGACTCACCTCGCCTCGCTTTGCCGATTCCGTTGACAGCGGTAGCTGCAGTTCCCCATCGTTCTTCCAACTTGTCCAGCGCGTTCTTGGCACTTTGCAACTCATCGTCCTCGTCCAGTGGTTCTCGTCTGACCACTTTCGATAGAGCAGCCGAGAATACGCCTGTTGCTGCTGATGCTGCGGAGGACCGACGGGCTGAGGGTGGCGGGACGGGTGTGTACTGTGTAATTTCAAAGCATCATCGAATCAGTCGTTTTGTTTTGAGTCGGCTTGCTGCCTGCTGCCTTCGACCGATTGGGGCAGAACAGCAAGATAGTCATGAAGTGAGCAGACTTACTCCAAAGTCAGATTCGATGAACGATCTCAACTCATCATCCTTCATCAATATCGGATCTTCACAAATCCTGGTGAACCACCTCTGCAATGCTATTCTGACTAGTCGATCGTCTGTGCAAGGGAGTATGCTTCTCCGTCAGCTGTGCTTGTACGCCAATTACGTCCGACAGGTTATATGAGTTACGGAGACCGGGCCCACCCTCTTCATCCGTCAAAGCCGATGTTGAAGGAAGTGGTAAAGCGGGAATGATAGCTATGTTCATCAACAGATTATAAACGTAAGCAATGCGCAATACCCGTAATGTATACTCGTTTGCTTGTCTTTTGGGGATGAGAAGAGGTGAGATGAAGCTGAAGAGAAATGCATGGTGACTGAGAGCTTACTTTGAGGACAACACAATTGAGCTTGTTCCCCGAATCGCTGGAATTCGATATATGATCTCTGCATATTCCGATATACCGAAGTCCGAAAATTGGGCAAGTTAGTCTGTACGCAAGATGAAAAGGCATGATTGAGCTTCGAATCCACCCTACCGAAAATAGCCCAACTGGAAGGCTATGAAAGGTGTATGAATCAAATCCGATAGGAGGGGACTCACACTAGCATCGAATCTGATTAAAAGGTCTTTCCTATTCCTCTCAAGCCCACTGATCCTCACTCGGAGGTACGGCGCATTGTCTCTCGATCCGCCTCTAGCTGCACCTGCAGAGGAGACAGACTCGCCATTGCCGTTACCATTTGAAGGTGTAGATGTAGGTGAGAAGAGGGAAGGCACAGGTGCACCGAATACTTTAGGTTCTCTATCGAATTCGCTTTGAGAAGGGGAGAAAGTTGACGTGGATGAGGGTACGGACGAGGTGAAGCCTGAGGTAGAAGTAGGAAGGGGGTCCAGCGTATCTGACGTTAAATGTGGAGTTGAGAATGAGGAAGAAGCGGTCGGTGTGTCGGACCATGATGGATTGATATTATGCGGTGAGAGGGGGTCGTCCATCCTCGCTGTCGTATCAGAAGACGATGTATGTCTGTGCAGCAAGCGTGTCGTTGAGAGAGGAATGCGAATGTCGAACAAGTTGAGTAAATGGAACAGAGAGAGAGTGAGATGCGATTTAGAAGATAGGATAAAGGAGATGTTGAATGGTGAGGTGACGCACTGACCGGTTAACGTCCCTGTGTGTAACGGTGGCGATATCCGTAATCAAAGTGGCGCAGCTAAATTATCTACAGTGAGTGAACTGGCAAAGTATCAAGTATCACTGGGGATGCATCATCGATCAAAGATGCTCATTATCATGATCATAATCTCAATGCATATGCATGTCTCAGATATCTAAGCAGCAACCTCCTCAGCCTGTTGAGGCTGCTGTTGCTGTTGTTGAGCGTTATCCTGTTGTTCTCGTCTCCTTTGACCTTGTCCTTGTCCCTGACCCTGACCACGTCTTTGAGTAGGATTACTCAAAGGCTGCTCAGCGATCTTCTGCGCTTCTTCAACTACCGTTTGAGCCTCGTTGACCGAAACTTTCCACTCGTTCAGTCGTTTCTCCAACAATTGCCATTCGCTCATACCGAATTGTTTCGAGCTAGCAGAAAGCGAAGAGACGGATTGGATCTTGATCAATGAGAGTGGTTGAGAGATTCTGGCGGATAATAATTTGGATCGAACGGCTGATCATAATTACTCATTTCGTCAGCCAATAGCCTCGTTGAGTTTAGTATTACTGATTGGACCCACCATCGATGACCCAAGCCTCGACTTCGCTTTCATCAATTGCCAAAGCCTTAGCAATTGGTGCGTATTGTAATTGACGGGTCTCGGATTTGGCGGCGAGCGAAAGTAAAGCTATCAATCGTAATTTCCTGACCACTGATTCAGCGGTGAACCCGGTGATACCTGAATATCAAGCGCAAATAAACACCAAGTCAGCATTACATCTCGCAATAGATATACAATGAGTTGGAAACGAAGTCGATGAAATTCAGATTTATCCATAGGTAGACCAGACCAACTCACCGGCACTCTCGACCCAAGAAGCATTGGCTTTAGCCCATTCCAATCCCTTTGAGACCGCATCGACCTCATCGAGTTCCGTGAACAGCCCAAAGACAGATGCAGCTTGACCCAAGTTCTCTTTAACACCCTGGATAGCCAAGATCTCGTCCAACTCGAATTTATCATTTATAGCCAGGTTGACCAATACCGCCTTCTCCACTATCTTAGTGTCAACACTCTCCCTCAGGGCTAAGGTCAATACTTCCAAAGATCGTTTCAGGTCGGAAGACTTGTAGAGATCCGCTATCGAGGTGAGGGTTGATACCTTTTCGGCTGAGGGGATCGACCATTGAGAGACTGCTTGAGACAGGGTGGATGAGGGTAAAGGAAGGATAGAAAGGTCTGACGATGAAGCGAGCAGGGAGAGTAGAGATAAGAGTACGGTAGGTCGGAGTGAAGAGGTAGTTGGGAGGGTGTTGTATGTGTTGTTGAGGCTAGAAAAATGATAGCGAATGAGCCTGAGCTGGTCGACGTGACGGATGTGAAGCCTTCTGAAGGCGTATTTATGCCTTGCATTCTCAGGTGATGACAAAACGCTCGTCCCAATCGACGCATGAAGCTGCGAGACCCACTCACATTCGAGAAGCGACATCCACTCTACTTTGTTTCCCACTAGCCTCGCCTCCCTTTTGGACAGACTCAACTACGCTCTTGACCAAAGTAGAGTATTCCGGGGAGGAATTATCGAAAGTCGACGAAAGGGTATATTGCAATAACAAGTGGGAGCTTTCGACGTCTGTCATAGCGTTCAGATCCAATCAGTCAGCTTGCCAACAAAGGTATGAGTGGTTTGTTGGATGCCAATGCGAATGTCAGCAGGATGTGACGGTCTATACTTACCCGACTCCTTCACCCCGTCCAAAGCACCTTTCAGCTCCCCAACCTTCCCGACTAAGCTCTTAACAATCTCCTGCTTTTGAGCATCTGTAACCTCCTCATTCTCTTTGACTTGGCTCTCGAATGATCCGACGAACTCTCGGTAAGAGGCTTGGTCGGAGGAAGGGAGAGATCTAGCCAGGTGAGAAGCAAGTTCAATGACCTGAACGAATATACAGTATCAGCATCTCTCCAACATCTCCACTGTGCATTTCTTGCATTTTTGAACGGCCTCGCCTGGAAGAATAGGAAAGGAAGGAAGAAATGTGTAGACGACTGACTTGTTGTCGGAATGGTAATTCCGGTGCTATAGTTATCGAGTCTCCCATCTTGACGACTTGGTTGCTATTGGTGAGACGTTGAGGAGAACCTGTCTCTTTTGGTATGGTATAGTATGTAGATGTTACGCTTGATTGACGCAAATTCAAGGTTGTTGGATGCAGTGATGGAGGTTGAACAAAAGACGACAGAGCGAAGTTGAAAATGATAAAAATGTGCCACTTTGAAATTATCCCGGCAATTCCCGCTCGTAAATCGTGCGGGGCCTCGATTTACGTTTGGGTCGAGACGAAGTTGTAGTTGAGCGGCACTGAAATGTTAAATTGATCACAGCTATCATCACAGGACAACAAGCAGAGGATTCAGACGATATAACAGAATAAGAGAGATACAAAGAACAAATTACACTTGGTCGAAGATCGCACAGAAGAGAAGAATCAAAAGAATCAAAGCAACATGCCTCCCAAGTCAGTCGCAGCTCAGCAAACCAGAAAACCTGATCCGCAAGAAGTACCTATAATCTTCCAGCGATATCGAACGGAATTGCAGAACCTCGCTCAGAAGATCGGGGAGATCGAGTCGGAGATGGAGGAGCATGCGTGAGCTTCTTTCTCTTCCTCAATTCGACGATGAAGCGGATACTGATCATGTTTACCATTACTAATGTTCTTACTTTCTCGCATCCGACGTGCATTCCGACATCTGTAGCTTGGTGCTGTCCACACTAAAACCGCTTAAAGAGTCTGACCCCTCTCGAACATGCTACAGATTGATAGGCGGAACACTAGTGAAGAGGAATGTAGTTGACGTGATACCGAACCTGGAGACCAACTTCAATGGTATAAAAGAGGTGTTGGAGAGTCTGGTGAAGAATTATAAGAATAAAGAAGGCGAGTTTGAAGCTTGGCGAAAAGAGATGGGTGTGCAGGTGAGCAGATTTACTCTGATGTATGATAAGTAGAGCTGATCGTCGGCTTCCATGATTGTACAGATGCCCCAATGATCATGAACCTCAAGCGACGACAAAGAAGAAGGAGTGACTTGTAACGAATATGTCCCGTGGCAATGAACATCGAGCATCAAATTGTATATCATGCATTTATACCCTGTATCGCCAACTTCCTTCCTACGGCATCTTCTATTAGAGTCCTGCTCCTGTTTGTCTCTCTCTCACTCTCTCGATCCAACTGCAAGGACCTCGGTGCCTATCTAGTGGATGAAAATGAGGCTCAGCGTTATCAAAAGCAATAACAGGTATAAGATACAAGGAGTATAAACTGCTTACTGATCTGCTCACTCTTCGCTCAAAGCTTTTCGGAGCTTCTTTCCGACATTTCGATGCCACTGATCTCTACATTGCTTAGGCGAGAAGTCTGAGCTCATCTAACAGGATATACACCCAACGATCAGACGAGGAGTTTACAACACTGATTGGAGGAGTGTCACCTTTAAAGAGACTTCGTTCCACTTTATATCGACATTCCCAACTATAGCCTCGAAGAGCTCTAGTCGATCTCGCGCGGTCCAGCCCTCGGATGCGGGACTAAAACCAGATCCATTCGTCTTGGCTTTCTGAGGAGTCGAATCAGGACTAGAACGATTAGGGGTTTCAGCCTTGATGGTCTTATTACCTTTAATCTTTTTGGGTGTGACAGGCGAGCTGACGAGAGGTTTCATGTCTGCGGGAAAATCCGCAGAAGGGAGAGGGGAGGATGATAAGGATCGTTTGATGGAATTGTGCGTGGGCATGTTCGACGAGGGTTGAGAGTATCAAGAGATACAGGCGATCCGGTGAAGGGTTTTGTATGTAAGCTGAAAGGCAAGAGAAGGGGAAGAAGAAAGAAAATTTAGGTAAATAGAAGAGACGAAGAAAACGAATTCGCAATCTGTCTTTTCGTTCGCTGAGCTTTGACGCCCTCAGCTTGATAGATAGAGTCTGGAAAGTTAATGTGACCATAGATAACGTCAGCTTCACCGATGCGAGGTTTTGTCATTTGTGAACTTAGCCAATAATGGTGTGTATTGCATTGGGGAATATCAAATCGATACATTCTCTTCGTTTGTCCATCTGTGGGCTCTCATTGCGACTTAGCTCGATGTTAAGAGAAACAAAGAAGTGAATAAAAACGTACACATATCTCGAGGACTCTCAGAGATCCATGAAGCCATGTACAAAGTGTACCTCAATAGATAAATTAAAGGACGATTCAGGAAGCCACGTGAGATTGCGCTTTGACCCACGCGAGCAACAGTCAACGCGTCTTTCGAACAACAAGAATTCATTACATGGTCCATAGTCACTTTTGAGCTCAGACCATCAGATTCCCTCTCAATATACCTTGCAACATAAGACAAAAACTGTGGAAGTGACGACTCCGATCACTGTCTACAGTGTCAGACTGCATAACAGAGGCAGTATGAACATCAACGCCTCCGCATCAGCATCAGCATCAGCGACAGCAGGCCCATCCAGACCATCACCAACCACTTCGACACACCGGAAGGCCCAAAGCGAAGGCGGAGGGAGCGGTAGTTTATGGACCGAGATACTGGGCAGCGCAGATAGACAGAAAGGTTTATCAAGGAAGAACCTCATCGTGCTGTGTAAGTCGAAACTTACTTACTCGTTGTTGATATCTAATCCGCCGACTGACCGTTGTTCCTTCGCTGTCATTCAAGCCGAACGACACCATGGGCGCACACACCTCTTATCGCAGCTCAACGTATCCTCAAAAAAGCGGAAATCGTATAAGCAGTCCAGAAATGGGAAGAAGGGACTGGCGATTGGGTATGAGGTGATTGATATATCGGATGGTGATGAGGGTGAGTAAACTAGATCAAATCTCTTGCTCTGTTCTGTACCTCTTTCCATGCCTGTCTTACAACTCGGGAATCTTTACAATGTCGCTGACAAGATTCTCTTTCTCCTCATAGATTCTGTCCCTCCGCTCTCGGTCTTTTATCCACCTTCTTCGCATCCGAGCCTCCTACGACTGATTTCTAAGGCATTACCCCCTCATCCAGTATCCGTAAGTTATCATTCAGCCTGCATGAGATTTGCTACATCATTCATCACAAAGCTGAGAAATCGCTTCTGGTAGGATACAGCGGTAGTCATCGTACTGGACTGGACCAAACCCTCCTCAATGGTGAGCCCTTGCTATGCTGGTCATTCACATTCGCCTTTTAGCACACCTGATTGACTTTGCGGAAACACTGTGTGCAGGTCCAAGAACTTCTTACTTGGCTATCATGGATAGACGAATGGTCGTCAAGTGCCGCAGAAAGAGGAGAGCTTGATGAGCTGAAAGAAAGATGTTAGTACTCGTCCCATCCCGTGGCATGACCAGGAACGGGATATCTGCCGTAGAAAGGTCAACTCGCTAAGCTTGCGTCGAACAGTACAATCTCATGTTCAGCATTATTCGGAACCGTCCCCAACACCTTCGGCAAGTACAGCGTCTTACGCTGGTGCTGGTGCTCTATTGCCCTTGGCACCGGGTACCCTAACGTTGAACAGGTAGGCCATCCGTTCGAAGGATTGTATCAGGGTGATTGCTGACACTGTTGATAATTTCTTACAGTCATGGGATTCCGATAACGGTAGTATGCACAAAAGCGGATCTGATAGATTCGGTGGGAGAAGAAGTAGGTATGAAAGGTGGCGGCTGGGAAGAGCGTACAGATTGGATCCAGCAAGTTCTCCGGACAATCTGCTTGGCATGTAAGTAAAAGTCGTTCAAACGCCCCGGAGCAAACTCAATCAAGCTGATTGTTCGTGACTACCAGACGGAGCTTCGTTATTCTACACGGCGCCAACTCAGCCCACCACGTACTCTCTACTCCGATCTTACCTCCTACACAGGCTCTATACCGTCCCTCCAACGCTGAGCTTGACCACCACCAACACATCGACTGCGCAAATTGACCCCACGCCGACAATACATACAGCTTCTACACGATTCCCGTTCCCTCATCGAGCGAATGTATTGGACAGAGACGCAGTAATGGTTCCGTCAGGCTGGGATAGTTGGGGTAAAGTCAACGTCTTGAGAGAGGGATTCGATCCGGCTCGTATAGGAACAGCCTTTCAAAATAGTTTGAGGCGTTTCAAAGGTGAGGAGGATGAAAACGAGCCGGAGGGAGAAACGTTGGAAGGGATTTGGGAAGCGACGATACCGCTTGTTGAAAGGGGATCAAGGGTGAGCTCTCGCAACCGCTTTCGCAGCTTCATTATCAAGATCCTCCACAGTTGCGGAAGTGAAGATGATTTTGTGTGGTGAATAAAGCTCATCTCGATCATCTTTTTATCGTTGTAGCCAAACAATACTGCGCAATCGACAATTCCAGAAACGGAGCAGTCCTTCTTATCCCGTCAATTGGACTTGTTACTTAAAGATCCGAATAGAGATCCGAAAGCCTCCTTCAGACATGCTGCAGCGACTGTAGTAGGTCCGATGTCAGGTGCGGAAGGCTTGAATTTACCTGGAGTGGAGAAAGCTTTGGGGGAGATGGAGGGGCTCGAAAAGGGGGAGGAGCTGAAAGAGAAGTTCGCCAGGTTGAGCAGGAAGGTGAGTCGATCACTTCCTTAAAGCATCGCACATTCACTTTAAATCGTCTGAGGATGGTGGTTGACAATGTGTGTGATGCATAATTTAGGATCCGAGTAAGAATGGACCTCTATCCCCTACATCTCCTGCTCCGGGAGGTAATGCGATGCCGAACGAAGCGTTACATAACTTCGTAAGTACACATAGCAATTTGCAATCTGCAGTCTGAATGCGGCTCTGTGCTAAATTCTGCATTTGTCGGGTGTACCTAGTTCCAAGGCTTGTTGGCGAATCGGTCGAAAGGCGGTACACCAAGTACTACTCCAGCCAAATCGGCTGAGGGCAAATAGACCTGTACAAACCGCATGGATATACGATGCATAATGCCAGAAAACGATTCAGATAATACACTTTACTCATCGCGGAATTCACTGAAGATGACAGGCGGGCAGAGCGCCGTTCTGCATGCTCTATAACGAGCTTCACCAAGAGCCAAGCAGTGATTTCTCACTCCTGATCCATTGCTCCCCAACCTTCCCAGCCAGCACCAGCGATTTCGCGTGTCTTCACGCTCCTCGGGTTCATTTTCTCGCCTTTTCAATACTTGCAGCATGGGCAAATGAGTTCCTCTTCTTTCGTGGTATGAACTTTCGACAGGGAAGGCTTATCTTGACCCATCTCGACCAAGATCTTCTCTATGATCTGCTGAAAACCCTCCTCGTATTTGATCAGATACTTGACGTTCGGCGGGGTAACGTTGTCGCCGAGAAGGCTTGTCAAGCTGTTTGTGGACGGGTCCCGACTTGGAGCCGTCAGTTCTTGGATGGAATCTTGCAAGTCGAAAATGAATTTGTGCTCGGGGAGGTGGGTGGGGTACATCTGGGTAGGAATGCAAAGATCCTCGTATCGTAGATGGAACCTGAATCGGATTTTGTTCCTTGTGTCGAGATCGTCGAAATAATTGAGATATTCCACTATCTCGTGTAGGAAGCCATCGATGGAAATGGATAAAGTCATATCGCAGTCGTCAAAATTGCCATCTTTATCTCGATCGTACATGTCCTCGAGGAAGTAACTGTTCGGCGACCACTTGTGAGGCCATTCCATGCAGAGCGAGTCTGGCTGACAGTGAAAGATAATCTCTCCGACCGAATCGTAGAGGTGTCTATTTGTCACTTGATCCGATCCGAAATCGATCAGCCGCTCCTCAGTGTAGGTTATAGCGAACGCTGACATCAGCTCAGCTGTGAATTTGAGATGTTCGCAGTTCCGAAAGATCCTGTAACGCCTCAGACCCATATTCTCAGGACCTAGCCATACTTGATCAGAAAGGGGCTCGAGGTCAGATATGACTTGGTTTACGAAACGGCTAGCGCTGTAAGCGTCTGAGAGAGTAAGATGTTTGACTGTTTTGAGCAGGTTCCACTTTCGTTCGCCGATCTCATGTTGCTGCCTCGTGTTGTTCGAAGATCGTTGTCGCTCGGGTGTTCGAAGAACCTCGACGGTGAGACCGTGGAAGATGCTTTCGAAGTTCTTCTCGTCGATCTCGAGATTATGGTAAAGCGGCGGGATGATCAGATCATAGTACTTCTTCGATGTACAAGCAAGGCTGAGCGATTTGGCGGCGACCAGGACATCGAGGATGAGGTGGTGTACCGGAGCTATTGGAGCGATAGTGGTCAAGTTGAAGGTCGAGACGTATGTTTTCCAGTCTGAAAGCATTGGTGGACGCGGCGGCATGATGTGAGCTGATCCGACAACCAGGGAGATCAGCTGGGAGCGGTACTTCTCTGCGACAGATTCCACTTACGACACGTGCACGCCGGAGAATACCGGATGATAGCCAGAGAGTGGAATGTAGCGAAATGAATTATGGAAAAGGAAAGGAAAAAGGCGAAGAATGACAGAAGGAAAGAAAGAAAAAAAGCAAGAAAAGGAAAGGAAAGGAATGAGTTTGATCTCAACCCAGTCAACTCGTGTTTCCGTGTTCACGATGGTGAAGCTCCATACAATTTCAGCTCGGAGTCGGTCTGTGCGTGGCATCATTTTTTAGATCTCGATCAAAGGGATCAAAGCGTGATCGGCCCCGAGCGACTTCAATTGGGAGCCACGCTCCACAACGACAAACTCAAGTCAGATATGCCAGCCTAACAAATCCCCAGTTTGGCCAGAGAGTGCATACACATGCGCCGCCCGAGGTCTTTCGGTCACATGCATGAATATAAAATACACGATGTGAAGTCGACTCAATCTACATACGACATACAGGGTCCACGCAAGAGGGATTGTCGATGGCCCGTTCGTTCACTTATTCTGCTCTTGCTTCCTCGGGTGACAATCACCTTTAACCCCGTCCTGGATCCACTATCGACCTTACTTTGTTTCGTAGCCATACGGCTCTAGGTCGACCTCATGCCTCACTGACGCTAGAGCATGGGCATATAAACTCCTTCTCGCTGGTGGTATCAAGCTGAGATCTGAATTCCTCATCGAAACCCAACTGTTCGAAGGCTTTTCTGACATTGGGGAGGCTATCATCTTCTGTGAGCAGGCATGTGATGTTGGATGACGCCATGAATTCACCAAGCTCAGCTGCCGGGTAAATGAAATCTGTGTCGTTTGGATCGAGCGATGTATTCAGGAAAGTTCCGACATCAATGACGATCTTGTGAATCGTAACGAAAGGACCGAGAAGGAACGGGAGGATATCAATATCATCGGGATGTACATGAAATCGTAATTGTAGCTTGTCTTTCTGGTATTTGTCCATGACGCAATAGTCTATAGTTTTTGTGAGGAGATCTTCCATCGCAGTCAGCAATCTGATCCGGTTGTTCTCGCGGGTCTCCATATCATTCTCGTCCCCATCTGACTCCTCATCGTCGAGGAAGACACTGTGAAGTTCCCATTGGTGGGGCCATACCATGCAGAGAGATGTGGGCTAGCAGTGGCAGACCATCTCAGGAAGAGTGTTGAAGAGATGTCGATCGAGCATTTGATCACCATCGAAATCGATTTCTCGTTGTTCCACAAAATGAGTGACAAAAGCTGACATCAGCTCAGACCCGAATTTGAGGTGTTGAACGGTCTCGAAAATTCGACCGAAATCCTTCTTCCGGTCTTCGATGCCATACCAGTCTCTGAAGAAGACAGAGTTGAACTCTTCAACCACTTTATAGAAAAAGCGTTCGGCGCTGTACGAGTCAACGAAGGTGAGGTTTTTGACCTTCTTGAGCAATTCCCACTTTCGCTGACCGATCTTGTAAATTGGTGAGAAGCACTGGTACGCGTTTCTTGATTCGGATGCCTCCTGCGATTTGGGCGGTTCCATCACTTCGTCCGTGAGACCGTAGAATACCTTGTCGAAGTTCTGCTCGTCGATCACGAGATGGTGGTAGAGGGAAGGAATGATCACATCATAGTATCTCTTAGCTGTTCGGCCGAGTGCGACCGATTTTTCAGCAACCAAGTTATCCAGAATCATGTGGTGGACTGGAGCTAATGGGGCGATTGTGGTGAGATAGAAATTCGAGACGTAGGTCTTCCATTCTCGGGGGTCTTGCGCAGGCATCATGCGAGCTGATGGCGAAAAGACAAGACATAGTCAAAGAGCAGAATATTAGCTAAGATCAGTATAGGCTTGTGACAGGCTGTCACTGCGCTCACGATGCGGTTTCAGTATCGTGTGGCTTGAGAGATGACTGGCGATGAGACTTGGACAAAGAGTTTTGATTCTGGGCAAAAAAGGAAGAAGGGCAGTGAGCAAGGAAAAAAGTGAAACGAAGGGGAATTACACTGATCCAGTCATCCCGTGTGTATGGTTCCACCTGCTGATGATGTCGTATCATGTGTCCAATTGTATTTAGTCTGTGCGTGCCAAAGAGGACTCCGTATTCAGATGCCGGGGAGGTCCAAGCGGGATTGAGCATCAGTCCAAAGGACCCGTCCGTCTCCATCTAGGTTATCACTCGGATTGGGAAGAACAAGGTAACCGCCCGCCTTGCATGGTATACTGTACCGAGCAAGATACCTTGTGGGACTGTATGGTCTAGCCGGACAAATGATCATGCCGTTCTGGCTGGCTAAATCTCTGCTACTTCGACCTTGTTGATGTTCATCAGAATACTGCTTTTAGAAGGTAATGCTGTTTGTAGAAGGTAATCATCGAAGGACCGGAATAAAAGATAGATATCTGAATGCGCCAGGATACATATAATGCATGATTACTTGCGATATACTGTATGTCATACAGGACAATGGATAAGGAACTTGTTCTACTTCTTGTTTGTCGATTGGACATGGGGCGATTCGATATAGCGCCCTTCATGAATCCTCAAGCTGGTTTGATCGTGTTCATGTGTGGCCGCAGGGACAGACGAACTCTTCCTTCGCTTTAAGCTGTATTTGAGACACCGCCTTCACGTCTATCCCGACTTTTCTTTGTATAATCGCCGGTGTTTGCCTCAGACGAGCCTTCCTGACGAGACACGTAACTTGAGATCCTCGCAATACATGTTCCGAGCGACGCAGCAAGACAAAGCTTGCCATGGCAGCAATCATCGACTGCTTTGGGTCGGTATCGTCGATATCCAGCATTATATCGTGGTCTCGCATTCCATGAATGAGGGCGCCGAGGAACCGACGCAAGTTCTCGGGATGTACGTGAAATCTCAATTTCACCCTGTCTTTCCTGTCGCTTTGCGCGGCGCTCGAGCTGATCATCTGCAAGATTATCACTTCGGCAGGGCGGAGCCTGGGTCCACTGATTGGAGGATGTTCCACCAGTGCCCACTCACGGGGCCATTCGAAGCAGCTAGATGCGGGGTAACAATGGAAGAAGATCTCTTTTATGGTGTTGGTCCTATCTGTCATCTGATCTGAGCTGAATACCGAAGGTTCGAGGGATTGGGTGGCGAAAGCTGAGATCAGCTTAGTGCTGAATTTAAGGTGGTCTACTTTCACGAATATTCGGCCGAAATCCTCCTTCCTAGCCGTCATATGCAGCCAATCCTCGGTGAATATAGATTTGAAATCCTTTGCTGTTGTCTTCAGGAAGCGGTCGGCGCTGTAGGCGTCCAACAGAGTGAGAGTTTTGACTGATCTAAGTGATTTCCATTTTCGTTCACCGATCTTACGGATTGTTGCCGGTTCACACTCATTTTGGTTCACTGAGGGTCCAGTATTGGCGGGGAGATTCGCTACGTCCTCAATCAATCCCATGAAGACCCCATCGAAGTTCTCCTCGCTTATCGAAAGATTTTTGTAGAGGGGGGGAATGATTTGATCGTAATACTTTTTGGACGTCTGAGCGAGAGCTATCGATCTCTCGTCAACAAGAAAGGCGATTATGATGTGGTGCACTGGCTCGAGCGGACTGATTGTGGTCAAACTGAACGTCGAGACGTAGGTGTTCCAGTCTTGAGGGTCTTTTGACTGCGGCGACATCGGTACTCGAGCTATGACCATATTCGAGGTCGCTTCAATCAGCTTTGCTAATGCGGGTTCAGGCATCATGGCCAGTCGAGCAGAGCTCATTATCAGATTGATGTGTTGAGAGGGGTGAAGTCAACCAGAAGACAAGGAAAATGGCTGTGGGAGCAGAAAGAAGAAAGGGAGGAAAGAGAAAATGAAAGCAGAGTGAAGTATCATTTGTGACTGTTTGGCTCAAGATAATGTGAGTTTTTGAGGCTCGTGCGCCCGTGCGTCCTGGTCGTCCTGGCCGTGCAGCATACTGTACAGATCCAAGCGCATTGGACCCTGATCATTCAACTCAAAGGACCCCTCTCTTCCCGTCATTCAACTTTTCTGCCGCGTCCTCAACAGCCTAATTTCAGCGATGAATCCATATAGTATGCATGCTCAACTCATGTAAAGTACGTCAACCTGATATTCTCATAATTATAGGTAGGATCCTCATGCGGACTATGGCTTATCACCCATAATTCCTTTCCTTCTCCTCGTGATCCATCGCTTTTCACTCCTATCAAATGAGCGTGATCAAGCGGTGTTATACCTACGTGGACAGCCGAATGGATCGTACCATTTGACGGTATTCTGATGGGCTCGACCGAATTTTTGTCGGAATAGACGGATGTCCAAATGTGGAATAGGGATTGTTGGGTATCGTGCTTGGCTAATAAGTAGAGCGCTTCACCGTCTTTGGAGAACTGCCAGAAATTCTTGTCATCAGCACAGTTGCTCGTGCTGATCTGCTATCCACATTGTGGCATTCTTTGACTTACGATTATGCTCTCTGGCGAATGATTGAAGCTCAATGGTACTTCCCAAGAATGCACCCCGGCGTCGAATAACCATAGTTCCCTTGTCCCTTCGTCTTTTTGCGATAACCAAGCGATGACATCGTTTGGTCCCAAAGTGGCGGCTGTCAAGGTGTGATGCGAAGTATGTATGATGGTAGGCGATAGCACACTCTCCTCGAGATTGATCAAGTAGATCTGAAGATGGATGTCCAACGTGCTTCATCAGCTCGGATTGCAAGATAATTATTTCAATATTATATGGCAAGATGAACAGACTCACGGCATATCGCTGATTACTTTGAGCGGCATAAACAAGATGGGTACCGTTGGTCGCAATCTTATCAACCTGCCAAGCCACTGGCTTTAGTGCGTGATCCTTCCGGTGACTAAATTCATACACACCGCATGTGAGAGCAAACTCACCTTGCTATCCAAGGGTAAAAACGAAGGCCCACTTCTCATTGCCCAATGATGCTTCTGATCCCGGTGAAGATTTACCAATATCAGATGCGAATTTGTATGCAGCGTCAGAATTCCAGCTTCACCAGAGTAGGCAATCTGATTGATCGTCTCACTGCGAGATATCGTGCCTAGTGGTTGGGGCTGCGAAGCAGAGGGTGGATAAGCCGGCGGTAGAGTGGTATAGTTAAGATACTGCGTTGCAATTTCCCATTCATCCTCATTCACAGGTGATACGGTCAAGAAGGTATGATCGTCGAGGAATGTATACTGTGCATCCGGGCTGGCTGGACCGTACAAGGTCGAAGGGACGATATATTGTGCGTTGATAGCTAGATGATGCAGTTCATAGCTTGGCCTGAACACGTAAGAGTACGAAACGAACAAAGCCAGGCCATCAGCTCATGGACGGATTGTCTAGCTTGAGTCCGATGTTATGGCTTACCTTCCATTGTCTGAAGCTCTCACTCCGATCACCGCTGCGTCGCCGGCAGGATTCAGAGCCCAAGTGTCGATCTCCCTCGTGGGTTTTACAACGGAGAAGGGCGATTGTTGTGGTGATCCCAGAGCATGAGCGACAATAGTCAGTAACGCTATGAGTTGTATTCCAAACATCGTTTTGTTATGCATGCAAAATAGACCGATTGATCATCATGCGAGTATTGCGATATACCATGTACAACGAACGAGTAAGGTAGAACAGTATCTGTATGGCAAGCCGACAGCCAAAGCCAAAGCCGAAAGTAGCTAAATGATTTCGGACGTAAATCGCTCACGAGATTGTGTGATCCCGGATGCGCGGCGCGTCCGATGATGAATCTTTCGGAGTCGGACCTGATTTACGTGACGCAATTCCTCGTCAGTCTACCAATGTTACGATTTCTCCGGAATGCGGCGGCGAGGTCAATGAGCCTCAATTGTGTCATGCAATACACGACCCTGCATGGCCTTACATCCGCAAGGTATATGCAGAGGGGACGAGGACAGAGAAATCGCCCTACTGTGGACAGCAGAGCTCCGGTAACCACGATGAGGTGATATGGCGAGCATTTCAGTCCATCGTCATCGGCTATTGGCCGCTTTGAGCTGCTCTTACACCTCGGCACGGTCGCTACCGAGGAATGACGCGCGACTTTACAGTGACTTAGCCCACTTTTCATACCTCGCGCGTGGTCGCGTGGTCCTAGCCTTTGATGAAAAGCATTCCAACGGGGATCAAAGGAACGACGGCGATCCTCAGTCTTCAGTCTGCTTTAGCTTCGACTCGATATTGGTCTATTTCATCGTACTGCACTTCTCTGCCATTTTCTGACTTTCATTCACCAGATGCACACGATATAAGGCCCCGAGTCATCATCCTGGCCTTTGCTGAGTTTTCATCGACAGTGGAACAGACAGAATGACGAGCCAGACTTCTGCTATGTGGTCATCTGATTCAGGCGGATAGATCATCGCCCAATGACAAAAGCAAGTGTATATCCAGACTATCCCACTGCAAATATCTACAGCAACGCCTCTTCGGGGCAGCGAAAAATCCAGGATCTCGAAGAACAGCTGACATCGTATTCCGAAAGACTCCGAAATTGCGAGCAGCGAAATGATGAGCTTGAAGCATGGCATCAGCAATTATGGAAGGAGAATAAGCGATACTGGACTGTTGAAATTGAACTCGAGGCAACCCGCACCTCGAATGTCAGTCTCGAGAAGGCAAACAAGACTCTGATTAGACTCAATGACGAGCTACGAGCCTCATTAGCGGCTTTCGAACACAGAGTAGCGTCAACTTTGATCGACGGATGAGAGATGAAGTGACCGGACCAAATATGAGGACCGGGAACCGTCATTCAGCAAGGTCAGATAACTGGACAAATAGACTGAGGGGCCGAACTCGAGCTATTGGAGGGAAGTAGAAGATGAATTGCCTGACATTTTGAATAAAGAGCATATTCATCTTGTTGCTCATACTCCGCAATGATCTGACATCCCCAGGCCCAAAGCACAAAGCACTAAGCCCACTCTCGTCCCCCAGACAAAGGGATGACCTGCCCGTCAACATAGCTTCCCGCTCTACTCGCTAGCCAGATAGCAGTCCCTGCAGCATCTTCCTCTTCTCCACCTCGTTTGAGCGGTACGAGATCTTTCGCTCGGGCTAGCATGCTTTTCGGGTTATTCGGATCTTGCATTTGCGATGGGAAGTAGCCTTTTTCATTGATTGAGCATTAAGATCAGCAACGGGACTCATCGTATTGCACTCAAGAGGGTGCCCAGCAGAGAATGCTGGGGAGCAGAGAAGGGCGGAATGACTTACCTGGAGAAAAAGCATTCACCCTCACTCCATGTTCTCTGAATTTACTAGCTAATAGTCGAGTCAAGTGATTGACAGCAGCCTTAGAAGCTTGATAAGCAGGCTGGTGCGTGTTCGGATCAGACATCGTCGAGCCGATCGAAGAAATATTGATTATTCGTCCACCTGCCGGCGCTGCAGCCAGAAGATGTAACAGTGACACAGATAAGAAGTAGACGCTCTCTACGTTCACTGAGAAAGTGGAAGCCCAAGTCGAAGCTGGAGAGGAGAGAAGAGCTTGTTGCAGTTCTGGTAAAGGTGTGAGATGTGTACTTGGCGTATCGGGTATGACTATCCCAGCGCAGTTGATAAGGACGTCTAGTTTGTCGAAGGACGATATTAGTCTAGATACTTCTTCACGCGATGATATGTCTGCAACGTGACTTCGGATAGGGTGTCAGCCCAACGTCAGTCTAAACAGGACAGCGCAAATTTCAGGACTTACATGTAAATTTGCGCACTGGGCGATAGCTTGAGAATCGTTGCTTTGGCTTCTTCGAGTACGCTTCGTCTCCTTCCTACGACATGTGTAGTCGCGCCATTGACAGCGAAACCTTTGGCCATGTATAGTCCTACCAGGCGAGTCTAATCAGCTTGCGTCCATCATAGTGCACGTTGAATCAGTTCGCTCGTAAACAATGGCCCGGAGACAGCTCACCTATACCCGTTCCGCCGCCTGTTATGAGCACATCCAAGCCCTTGACTCCAAATAACCCATCAAGCGAGAAATCCTTCGACATGTCGGTGCGTTCTCAGAGATATGATTGAGTTGCTGCATCAGACGATCCTCGATATAACTTATCTTTAGGACGTCAGCCTCCACTCGCTCAGCTGTCCTTGATGAACGATGGCTCAGCGGCTTCCACCGCTCGGATCAACCCTCGGAGCTAAATATGTGTGTCAGGGCGTACGAGATCTTATCTTCCCTGAAGTCAGGTAACGGCTGTAGCCGATTGATTGTCAATTTGTCAATTTGGCAGGATCTTCGATGTCGTGATTCATCGCAACCGCTTTCTTCTACATCATAATTGACTGCTGGCAAATCTCCTTGGAATGAGAGATTTTCGGTTCTCATACCATGAGATTATTGGTCATGAGCTTCTGGGAGACGGGAACGAGAGACCTCGCATAGAGCTTGTGGAGCTAGATCATCAGGGCCAAGCATGTAATAAATGTAAAGAAGACGGTGCGCACCGACTTTACCGTTTCTGCCGCTTCTTCCCTTCCTCTGAGTATAGGAAGATATTCCGCTTGGTACCTTACCATCCTACTCAAGGGTCAAGTACGGTACGCTAGATCAAGAGAAGCTTGTATCGATATTATCTCGCGTGATCAGTCAAGCATTTGAGCGAAATTACCTTAGAAGCTGTTGGGCGTAGAAAAATCATGCCATAATCATTGATCATCACGACATCTGTCAAAACACCATACCATCATCATCATCTTTGGTCTTCATTCTTCTGTCGAACGTCATCTTCGTCTTCAAGCTTGACTCGCTTGTTCAGCTCCACACCTCATACGGATCTCTCAGTCCATATATATAGTAACAACATCGCCGTCTCACGAAGTGCACACCTCATCATCCCTCCGAGTGTACTCAGCAAAAAACGGACAGATCGGTTAATTCCAGTGAATTAGTATGACCAGCAGCGAAAATGGACATGATTACGAAAATGATCCGCCGGCCAATATGACGGCTTCCTTCATGTCTGAACGTACGGCTTTGCTGGCCAAGGCACGGAACAGGAGGGAAGAACCAGGTTTTATGACTAGGCTGGACTACTTCTTGGTCATGCCCGGTGAGATATCCTTCTCTGCCGATGACTTTGGTGCCAGCTAATTTAGGCTGACTGAATCGCATTGACATTCGCAGCTCTGCTGTCCAACACTCTGCTGGCAGCTTTCGAAAGTACAATTGCGGCTTCGACGCAATCATCGATCGGAGCAGAATTTCATGCAAGCGATAATATAGCTTGGGTTGCTACTTCCTACATGATAGTTTCGACAGCTTTATCACCGGTAAGCTGTTCTCTTTTGTCTTTTAACCCATCGGTATTGATGATCATTCTTACGGCAGCTATATGGACGAGCTTCAGACCTGTTCGGACGGACTCAGGTCTACCTGTTTGCAGTGATCATCTTCACCATAGGCTGTCTACTGTGTGGACTCAGTAGATCGTTGAGTCAGATGATAGCTGCTAGGGTGATTTGTGGTATTGGAGGTGAGTGGACGAGTCATCGATCTCACATGAACAGCGAGCAACGGTGAGGTGTATGACTTATGGTGCAAATTACGAGTTTGCAGGTGCCGGCTTGATTACTGGGGCCCAAGCTGTCACTTGGGATATACTGCCGCACAGGCTGAGACCATTATACCAAGCTTTCAACAACACGATCTTCGGAGTGAGTCATCTCAGATCGTGTGCATCTCTCAGGGTCATCCAGCTAAACAATTTGACGATTCAGCTAGGTGCAGCTTTTGGAGCATCAATGGGTGGTTTCCTATGTGAGCACAGGACAAACACACGAGTGAGCGACTGACTGATATAACTAATAGCGGACACTGTCGGATGGAGAATCGCATATTTCATACCTGTCCCACTGGGGGGGTTTGCCATTACCGTTTTCCTTGCTAAAGTCAGGCCAAAGCTACAGGAGCTGAAGTCTGGGGAGCAGAGCAGATTGCAAGCAGGTGATATTGATTATTTCGGAAGTGCTTTACTTGTAAGCTCAACCTCACGTCTACAGTTTCAGGTCTGATTTTACAGTCGAAGAGAAGCTTATCAAAAAGGCTTGGCCGCTGGGCTGTTGTCGATTGTAGATGACTGCAATAACGCTTTTACTCATTGTCGTCAATCTTGGCGGGCATGAAATACCTTGGAAAAGTCCGCTCATACCTATCGCGTTGGTCGGGGTACTCTTCACTTCGATCACGTTCTTCCGACATGAGGGCAGAACTCCGCTTCCGGTCTTACCCTTGAGCTTACTGGCGGATCGCCATATGACTAGTCTGGTGTTGTTCAACTTCTTTGCATCGATGGCTATCTTTGGGGTACGTTCGCCCGAACTCTCGTCCCTGTTTAGCTCTGCGCTGATCAAAGTAAACTTCATGATCACAGTCGCTGTATCTTATCCCGCTGTTTTTCCAAGCTACGCTTCTCACAACAGCTTCGGTAGCTTCGAGAAGATTGCTTTACCCGACTTTATCGGCGCCAATCGGATCAGTCTTGACAGGTATTTTCCTACATCGGTTCCGCGAACACGCATATATCACTCAGCGACTGGGCGCTTTCATCCTTTTCAGCGGGACCCTCACTCTTCTGTCGCTGAGCTTTGAAGAAAACGGAGGAAAAGGCGAACTGCAATTTGGCGTGCATCTGATTTGGGTGCATCTGGGTATGGGTATAGGATTTATCTCTAGCTTGATGAACATACTTGACATGGCTGGTACAGGTGAGGGAACTCGACGTAACCACCAGATTGCAGCTGCTTGCTAATTGCTTGATGATGGCAGAACACGCTGCGGCGAGCTCGATGGTCTTCTTAATTCGTTCGCTGGGGGGAGTTATAGGTATCTCAGGCTCCCAAGCCGTTCTACAGAATGTCCTTCTCCAGCAATTACGACAAAACATCACTGGAAAACATGCCGGCAAGGTGATTCGGTCAATCAGAGAATCGCTCTCTTATCTTCATCAACTGGATCCAGCTGTACAACGCAAGGCAGTGAACGCGTACATCGTAGCTTGTAGAGCTGCTTTCGGTACCTTGGCTGTAGTAGGTGGACTCGGCTTTTTGTCGTTGTTATTGGGACTGGGTGCATTCAAGATGCATCCTATCCAGGATGACCTCGAAGAGGGCAATAGAGGAGGAGATCGATCACCCGTCACGGATCCACCGTTATCGTCTGATATCGTGACTAGGTAAATGGCTCTTCTCAGAAGCGCAGTAGAGCTCCGACGGCCGATTCCTCGCATAAGCCCGTTGCGCATCTGACTGTTGCGAGAAATTTTCGCACAAATATATGACGCAAATTATAGATGCATAGAATCAATCAATTGGGGATCATCGGGTGCATTGAGCTCCGCATCAGAATATCTGGAATTTGGAGATGATCGTCAAAGCACGTCACTCGCATTTACCCGATACATTTGCCGAATTATTCGGGGTGACATACCTTGATTAGGAAAATCCTATTCAGGCCGCTAACCAATTAGCCCAAAACAGTCTTGACCAATTACAAATTGGCGAATTACAAATGGGCACAAACACAAGGCTGGTCTAACGAGTCAAAAAGTCAAGATAGCATGAAGCTTGGCAACAATGAATTCTTCTTTGTCTACACATGTCATTCTTATATCCGTATAATCTATAGTAATAGTCATCCCCTCAAGAAACTCGTCTCGTCTCTAGTCTAGCAAAGTAAGGCAGCGAGGCAGCGGATTCCATAAATCATATTAGGCAAATCTTGAAGACGAGATGTCAGAAACCCTCCCAACGAATACTAAGGATTCCCCTACCCCTTCTTCGTCTCTCTCTAAATCAGCTAAACCCTCTTCAACACCTTCCATCAAAGAACGATTTGAAGCCCTGATAGATGCTCCCGGATCGACTAATCTGATATCGATATACGCTTGTTTCTTGACTGGCTTGACATCTTCGCCCTCATTTACAGCATGTTATATATGGTGTGGATTTCAAACTGGAAACGTAGCTCAACTGGGTCTGGCAATAGCAAGGACGTTCTCGCCTATCGGAGAAAGGACGTATGGATTCCAGAAGCCGGATCAACAAGCTTTGACCTCCCTCCTGAGTTTCTGGATCGGAACGAGTCTAGGTAGATTAGGAGATAAGATCGGCGCGAGACGGAGGACATGGTTGGTACTGGCGAGTTCCATACAGGCGTTATTGGCGATGGCGGCGAGTCTGGCTGCTCATTATTCGGGACAAAGTGGAATTGCAACGTGAGTGATTCCCGCTCCGCTATTGAAAGTCGGTACCGTGAAAGCTGATGTATTATGGTATAATCACGATTCGATTAGGTCTCGAGGTGAACCTTCATGGACTAATCCGCTAGGTATGACAGCATTGGCATTTATCTCTGCGACTATGGGAATACAAGGTATAGTGGGAAAAGTAAGTCACGATCCGCGCCTGCTCCAGTATCTGCTTCGTCTCGTTTGATGATACCGATGCTGACTATCGGTATTGCAGCGTGTTGGAAGTCCTATGAACACGACTGTCGTCTTGACAACAACAGTGAGTAACGGCTTTCTGGTCACATATATCATGCAGATTGATTGCTTTCGTTATCAATGTATCTGACTGACCTCAATGCTCTTGCCCTTGCAGTGGGTCGAGATATTCAATGATCCCCTTCTATTCGCCTTCAAATACACCCCCTCAAGAGATATACGGATAGCAGGAGGGTTCGCCGTCTTCTTCGGAGCCTTCGTGTCTCGAGCGATCTTAGATGGAGGCGGTCAAGCTGCTGCGTTGGGCGTACTAGCCGGATTCAGGATGATCCAAGTCATATGGTGGTTCTTCATCCCCGACAAACCCGTCAAGGCCGACAAGGCTTAGCGTGGGCCTTCGACAGATACAGGATGAAATCAGGGTGAATCGGCATGACGAAATTAGACGGTTATAGATTCGATTGCGGTATAATTATACGGATTGTTTAGGAGAAACCCGGTCATTGTACTCCCTAAAAGGTGCATACTTGTCTCGGTGTTTATGCATGTAAGGCTTGCTCTTTGTTCTGTGCGCGATTCTGCAGAAGCTACATCTAGGGTCAAGCATAGAGCGCCTTCGACTGTAAATACATCGATCTACATATGGGAGATACAAGGCATACATGGCTACAGACATTTCGTATACACCTAGATAGAGGCCTTTGATCCACTGTTGACTTCCCCGAAGTTCTCCAAAACTTCGAGATTGCCGTGCTTGAACTTGGTACCCGGGGCATTCCCATAAGTCGCACCAGCATGGACGGCTTTGACTCTGGCAGCCACATATTCTCCAGCTGTGACTGCATCTTTTTCGTTCGAAGCCGCCGCTATATCTTCCGGAGTCAAGTAGCCGAGTCTCTGCAGTAAGGGAGAAGGCGCGACGACTACTGGGACATCATCATTGGGTCTACAGCCATACAATACTCCGATTCGGCTGAACAAAGTGACCTCCAGATCAGCTACTGCCACGTCTCGGATTTTTGCGATGCACACTCACTGGATATGAGCCTGATCAGGAGGCGGTCGCGTCACTCTGTGGATCGTACTTCTGAGATACCCTATATTTGCCCAGTCAGCGCACCAAAGCGAAAGGACGCGGGCCCAAAGGGCTCAAAAATTGCTTACCTTTTGTCATGAAGCTGAGAGTGTCAGCCACATTGACGACTATCGAGCCCTTCTTCGGCCTTATATCTCGATATGTACCGTCGGCGAACTTCACTTGAAGACCGGACACAGTCTGAGAGAAGAGGAGGGTGAGTGAACCGTAATCTGTGTGAGCCCAGGACCAGAGGTTGTTGCATTTTTCATCATCTTCCACTGATCGGGGGTGATACATCATCTATCCGGTTCAAAAGTCAGCTCGGAAGCATGATAATCATTGTCAGCTCTCGGTCTGAGACTCAACTTACATATCTCAAGTGGTCCTGGCTGACTTTCTCATAATCATGTCTATCCACAAAATAATTCTCCTCCAATTCTAAGGCCAAAGCAAATAAGACGAATAGTTTTCTGGCCACATCATACCAACATCGTCTGTGGAAATCCGAGATCTCCGCCTCGTGAGCTTTGATGATTTCATGTCGAGGGGTCTCAGAGAAGTTTTTCGTATATTTCGGAATGTTCAGTAATTCCATATTATCCAGTACATCCGTCCCATTGATTGTTCTTTCATACGCCTAAAACAGTTGGATACAGCTCATTAGCTGACGGCACCGGCATGGTGCCAAGCTTGCGGACCTAGACGTACAGCCCTGTAGCCCAGATAACCTCCGTTGGCAGCATCGATACTATTAGATTTTCTTTCTTCGAGGGGTAATTTGTAGAACGCTTGACCGATTGCGAATTGGTGCTCGATCTCTTCTTCCGAGAAACCAGTGTTGGTAACGGACCAAAAACCTAGATCTTCAACTTCGAGAGCATGTTTCACCCTTTTGACTAGTTCAGCTTTGCCGTCGGGAGTATCGAATAAATCCAAAGGCAGTTCAGTCAGTTCTGCCCAGTTCAGCTCGTGCGTTGTGGGTGCAGGTCTGTCCCACTTCGGAATTGGGTATGAAATAGCCATTGTTTCTGTGATGATGTATTGCTAGTGCTGCTTCCCCAACTGATAATCGAAAAAAGGTCTGAGCTATCGTGTCGTATACTTGCTTACTGCATCTCAAGTCCTCAACACTTTTATACGCTTGATCTCACATTCGACACCTGTTCTTTGAAATTCTGATCCGATGCAGAGCGAGACCGTGGGAGTCCGGCTTCTTCCTGTGTCGATCCACTCGCGGTGCCCTCTGGCATGTCCAAAGGACTCCAGCACGCCATGCGCGAGGTATTGATATCACTCCGAATAACCATGACGAATTGCCAGCTGGCCGATAGGTCCGAGGGTGTATGATCCACGCTAAATGTCATCATCCGCATCTCGGAGCTGATGGACACACGCAATATCTCGTTGATCCGAGCTCCGAAACCCTTCCGAGCAGTTTGAAATCTTTGGTAACTTCGACGGAATCCCTGGAGCTCGTGCTTCTTCCGAGACCCCTGACCGTCCGAATTTGCTCTGATTGTCGGGGAACACACGAGTGCCATATCATATACCTAAACAGCATTGAGTAAGCAGACTTAAACCAATACAAGCATACCATCTCACCAGCCTTACTTACCAGAGATGTGATGGGGAAATAACGTAATTACCAACACCTCCACTCAGCAATTTTTTCCGCAACCCATCCAGCAGATCCGAATTCAGATCCGGACGATCGAGATAGCGCAATGTCAACAAATCCATTTGTCAGTCCGATATTTTCAACTCGTTCATTAGCTTTTTGGATCCAATCAAGAAGGCTCCAGGCGCTAGTGTGGCATATATAGGACTGGAAGGCGAAAGGAGTCTCTCGAAAACCAACATCATCGATCCTTTCCGGCCCTAGCTTTGTACAGGCCTTTTTCTGGTTTCCCGGCGGGGATTTCACTTAACCTACCAACTGAAAGCGTATAATCATCTTTCAAGGAAGAAAAGATGGCATCGACCGACTCGAGCGAGGCTGTTCGGCTCCGGGAAGCCGAAAGAAGGGTGGTCCAGAAGATCGATCGACTGCTACTACCCATCATGTTGGTGACTTACGGTTTGCAATACTACGATAAGTCTGTTTTGGGTACAGCTGCTGTGTATGGGATCCTCAAGGATCTAGTGAGTCTCCTGCATACTCTGCGAGGTCAAGACATGTGGCTCACGAGTGACATAGGATCTCACACGAACGATCAATGGCGTGACTTATACCACTCGATATAGTACCGCTACAGCAGCCTTCTACTATGGTTATATCGTTGCTGTGAGTCACATACTTCTACAATGAGTCATGAGTCCGTCTAGGATCTTCATGCTGATTCTCATGCCTTGGTAGGTGCTACCAATGGGTCTACTTTTCGCTCGGCTCCCCCTGGCCAAGACGGCTGCGGTATGCGTAATTATCTGGGGACTGGTCTGTATCCTCACGGTTGTATGCCACAACTACCCTGGTTTCGTAGCTCAGCGAGTCATCCTTGGATTTGTCGAGTCGGCCGTATCTCCAGCTTTCGTAGCTGTCTGTGCATTGTGGTGGAAACCCCAAGAACAAGCCAAACGAATCGGCTTCTTCTATTCTGCTACCGGAGTAAGTTAGTCTAGTCTTACACTGTCCTTATCTCTCTGCTCTTCTCCTTGTGTTATTCAATATCTGCATGCTGATCACAGCTGATCATGTATGTCGAAATTTTATGATATATAGGTATTCAGCATGTTCTCAGCATTGATCAACATTGGACTCGGCAAAACAGGCGGCACCCACCCTTGGAAATCGATGTACTATTTCTGCGGATCGCTAACTATCGCATGGGGATTCGTCATTTACTTCTTCATGCCTGATTCGCCCCTTTATCCTGGCCGATACTTCACCGAAGAGGAGAAACAGATTTTGATCAAGAGATACGAAGAGAATCCATGGGGGTCAAGTCAACAATCTATCAAGCCTTATCAGATCCTCGAAGCGATCAGCGATGTGAAAACTTGGATCTATCTCTTGATAGGTGCAGCAATCTATATCTGTAATGGATCGGTCACTGCCTTTGGAGCTAGAATCATCTCAGGCTTTGGGTACACGAGCTTGCAATCGACCGCTTTGTTGATTCCTGGTGGATTTGTGACGGTGATTACTATTGCGTTTTTCAGCTATTTTGCCGACAGGTATAAGAACATCAGAACCTGGGTGAGTGACTCAAGTATTCATATCCACAAGATGGGAGCTCACTGCTGCCTCGGTTTCAGCTCCTACCTCTGAGTTGTATTCCTGTTGTCGTTGGTGCTATTGTCATGTGAGTACGAAGTATCTGCGCCTTGCAGTTTCCAAAGCACTGTTCTGACGATCAAATCAGCTGGACTGCTCCTTGGCACCCAACGGTTGGCCCTCTTATCGGGTATTACCTCGTAGCAAGTTTTGGCGCACCATACGTCGTAAGTACGATCTGACTTGCTTTTTCGCTTGATTGTCACTGACAACATGTTGTTCACTCCAGCTATTGCTGTCCCTAGCTTCAGCAAACACAGCAGGAGCAACGAAGAAAGGAGTAACATCCGGCTTCATCTTCGTAGGATACAACGTCGGGAATATCGCCGCATCATAGTAAGTTCAATTGGCCAATCAGCCAGCCGAGCATGTTGTGTTTCCTGTTTCAAGGGCTGACAGAAAAACCTCATTCCTCCATGCTATTTTAGCCTTGTCTTCGCGCAAGAGAAGGCTATCAAATACCGATCCACCTGGATCGCGGTCATAGTCTGCATGGTATTCGCTTCTGCCGCTTCGATCCTGCTGCGATACTTGTACCTCGCCGAGAACAATCGCAGAGATCGGTTAGCCAGGAGTGGCAATTTGCAAGAAGCTAAAGCGATTGGAACGGCTGGACCCGGAACTGCATCTGAGGGTTCAGCCGAAAAGCTGGCTGGGGAGGGTCACACGGATATTCCCATCATAGAGAACCCTCAGAGATATGAGGACAAGACTGACAAGCAGAGATTGGACTTCAGATACACCCTTTAGACACACGTATAGTCGGGACGTGGAGACTTTCATAGTGTTGATATACTAATGTGTCAAATTCGCGATGCATTTGTTCCAGACGTACAACAGGTGTTTATATTTGGTCAAATCTGTCTTGAATCCGATACAGGGCATCTGAATATATGTAGACGTACGAGACCGCTTAATTATCGTTGAATCCGTGTTGTGTACCATCCAGAGAATAATTCAAGCTTGAAACGATAGCTTCCCAATCGGGACTCGACATGCTTATCCTCCCTTCGCCTTGGGGATTGACTGGATTGGTGATATTCTCAAATCCAACCGCTGTTCCACCCAAGGCACCATATGTTGTATTCCCATTGGCCGCTGACGCTGATGAGGTGGTTCCCTCCGGTGGTTCAGTTATATTTGTCATCGAATCTAACACGATGTTTGGTTCGACACGCGGTGGTCCACCAATGATGACGGTATCCGGAGGTAAATCCTTGATTTCTGAAGCTGCCTTTTGCGTGGCCACCAAAACTCCTCCTTTGGGGTGAGTCGGATCTCTCAGGAAGGTCACGCCATGGACAGTCGTTTCTGGTAATCGATTGAGAACACCTGGAGTAGGGTTCAGACCTCTTCTGGATGACGTCAGGTCGTATGAACTTAAGCCTTCTTTGGCTGCTTTTTGAGCGCATGCGTGAAGCAAGGACACAACTTGCAATTGCTGTATCGTGGCTAATTAGCACATTAAGGCGGTTGAAAGTCAACAGCAAAGTATTATAGGACGTACCGAAGTCTGAAGAGGCATTCTACCTTCTCCCCATCCTTCTATCCACCTAATAGTTGTCTCTCTAAATTTTCCGAGGATCACTATTCCGTCCCATTCCCTTCTTCGAGCGTACAAATGATACTGGACAAGACTCATCAGACCAAGTGCATATGGTCCGAAGAGAAGTAAGTCGGCCAGCTCGTCCTGATTCGCAGCCCATTCTAAAGCTTGTCTAGTCGATGGGTTGAGGTCTAGCCAGACAGGAATGTCCAGTGAAAGATCGATGTGAGGGGGACAGATGAAAGACCAACGCATGAATGGCCGGTACAGCAGGAATGTAGCGGTCGTATGCAACAAGTGTAGTATACCTAAAGATCCAGACATTTGATAAGCTCGAAAAGTCTGTTGGACGAGAGGACAGCCGCACCTGACGGAAGATTTGACCAAGACCCTTTGAAGTTGAGGCTTGACGGCAATTCCTCTTTCCATTGTAGCAATTTCACCCTGATATCCTGCAACTCTGTGCTCCTAATTTTGTTGATCCCATTCGGTCCATATACTTTAGCGAGTACCCTGGATAGGATAAGGGTAAGGGAGAACAAGTGATCAAAGAATGCAACCTTTTCTGATGGCGGTGTCAATGTCACATTCGTGGGAAGCGATGTGTAGGGCAAGATGGGGCGAGCACCTGTTTTTGCAGCGGACCTATAGACGAATGTCAGAATGAATCTCTTTGTGGGATGCAGGTTGGATGTATGTGCGGACCATTGATCAAGTATGACTGCACATCGCCAGATCCTACTACCTGCCTCTGCTTCGTGCTCATCTCCATCCGCCTGATCCATCGAAAGATCTTGTGCCAGTCTTATAGCTGCCGATAACCTCGCACGAGACACGCTTTCCGGGGTAGCAGAACCGTTCTGTAAAGCTAATTCATCCACAAGACAAGCTACGAGCAATGTCTGGACATTCTGCTTATTCGGCTCGCTCAAGGTGTCTGAATCATAGCGGTATCAGCGGAACGATGTAGCAAAAGGACAGGGGATTGTCTAGTCACCTTGTTCATACATCTCCTGTGTGACAATGTAATTCAGACAGTCGAAAATTTCCTTTGGGCAATTGAGTCGAGCAGCAGCGACCGCCGCCATGACGTGACACAGGGTTTGAGTGATCTCTGGCATGTCTCCCCTCGTGACAATCGGTATAAAGGGACTGACGTTCACCAAAAAGGTCTCTACCAGGCGATTGACCACTTCAGTCCAGCTGGGAGAGTTGAGAGCCTCGATCACGTGTGAAGGCGGATCAGCGGAAGGAGGATTTTGGTTTTGCGTGGTCACTTGCATATAACCGTTGCCTGATTCGGGCGGTGACATGATCATTGTGAGATTGTTGTGTTCATCATACTCTGTCAGATAAGAAATAGGTAAAGTCGGAGTGGAGTGGAGGATATATGAGATAGCGGTAGGACCTATCTCGAACGGATCAGCGCTGCGGACCTCCAAAGGCAAATTACTCACCTTCTCGACGTGACGAGGTGGTTCTGAGTGGTGTCAGGCCCAGAACACTCCTGGCTCTCGGTATAATACTAGGACCTCCATGATCGAACTCGCTAACCGATCTCTCCAAGCGTAATCTGTCCTCCTCGGCATTCTCGCTTCTAAGATTGGGATTATCATGGTCAACCGACCACACAGCGCCGTGAGACTGATAGTGCCCATTCCGTATGCGCTTAGTTCTGGAGGCTGTTAAGGGCAAGTCGAAAGTGCATGTTAAAGAGGCCGAATTGCAGGCTTGACACAAGTCTCGCCGTGTTTCAAGCGGTTCGCATCTGGTTGACCGTCAATCACTTGTTCTATAGTGATGAAGCGGTCGAGAACTTACTTTGTTTTCTGCAACAGATATGGTTATGGTCAGTGAATCCACTCAGTACCAGGCGAAGGAACTTACCTTCGTCCTACACCTGTCGCATGCTTGGAGATTCTTGGGTCTAGGTTGGCCGTCTGCTTTTCTTTTTCCCTTGTCTGTTGAGCTCAGGCTGCCTTCACCTGCATGATGGCTTTGAGGGGTGGACGAAAGCCTCGATGGCCCACTGGAGGATTGGTCCATCGGTGCAGGAGGATGTGGCAGGAGCTTACAATGCTGATCTTGTATAATCAGTGGGCTATCTAGGTAGAGTGGGTCAATATCAACAGCAAAATGGGCAATGTCTTCGGGTGTTATGCCCGAACTACGGAGTCAGGTCCCATCGGCGTCCGCCGACCTTTGGTCACAGTCACGCTTGTTCTCAGATGCAGATCTCAATAAGATGCATGCTATTCATTGGGCGTCGACGGAAGCAGCTAAGAGTATCGCACCTGTGTCAGCTTAGCTGAGGAAGAGACGGTCCATCAAGACGATTTAGTGCTTCAACGGAGTCCCCATCGATGAGCAATGAGTCTGATATCGAATAACTATTGCTCGTGACTGATTCTTTACCTTTTCCGGAGTTTACCCTTTTACCGACATCCATTTCGCGCCAAGAAAAGACTTCGTCATTGCCAAGAAGCCTGCTTTCTACTCACTCGGCCATCTGCCGCATTTTAACGCTTGACGGGCCCCGCTAGTGATATATCCGATGCCATCTGGACCTCTAGACCCAAAAGATACGGCATGCAAGCACAAAACGCCAAGACTTGGAGAGTTTTCAACCGTTTCTGATTGTTGATAGACGCACCTGCACGCCCAATCAACATTTTCGCCGTGCGTTACCGACAAACGCCAAGATCACATCTTATCTATCCACCCTATCCTCTCGTACGGCTTGGGTGGAGTGGCAGGAAGGAGTTCTCGTTCTCGAGGATGTTGTCATACTCAATTTTGAACTTCGCAGTTTAAGTGGGACTTGGCTTCTTGGCATGATGCAAAAACATATCTCCATCTCATCGGTCCGGAACGAATGGGGATCACCCCATTGTATATATAAGAGATGCGATGGATAATCATCGAGTGAAGTCTTTTTTTTTTTCCCTTCTTTCCTTCTTCGCGAAGATCACACTTACATATAGTATGACAACTGAGAAACACGCAACCAGCTCTGACGCTGAGAAGGGATTCTCAAGAGCTGATACTGGAAATACAGCTATCACACAATCACTACCATTCAAACCTCACACAGCGCCCTCGGGGAAAGTTCTAGATGCTCTTAGTGCAAATGAGACCAAGGGACTGTCAGAGCAGGAGGCGAAGAAAAGATTAGAGCAGTATGGATTGAACAGGTTGAAGCCTCCCAAAAAGCCCAGTCTGATTAAGATCTGTTTGAGGCAGATCGGAAACGCTATGACCGTCATTCTGAGTGAGTAACCCCCTCCTTTGGCATGTCGCATCATGAGGGATGCCAAGCTGACTTGCTCGATTTCAACAGTCGCCGCGATGGCGGTCTCCTTTGGTACGATGGACTGGATCAGTGGTGGAGTTATCGGTGCTTTGGTAATATTGAACGTCACTGTTGGCACAATAACCGAATGGCAAGCAGAAAAGGTGAGTCTCTATTTCTGGACACGAATGCCGAGAAAATGGAACCAATTCATGAACTAACGTAAATCTTTCCCGACCGCTCAGACCGTCGCAAGTCTTGAATCCGTTGGTGCACCGCAAGCAACCGTTATGCGAACTGCGGGTGGAACAGAAAGTTCGACCAAGATCATTGCTGTCGAAGAGGTCGTGCCAGGAGATCTGGTTCTGGTGAAGAATGGTGATATCATCCCTGCCGATGGCCGGGTGCTTGAGGGTCACTGCAGCAATCTGGAATGTGATGAAGCGTTCTTGACTGGTAAGCTCATATATTGTTGTGAACAGTACAATTCGCTAACGATCACTTAGGTGAATCTTTGCCCGTTGCCAAGCAATCTGATCCAATCGATGAGGAAGATTGTCCAGTCGGGTAAATTCAGACTCTTGGATCGGAACGAGCGGACTAGGCTGATAGTATTTGCAGTGACCAATTGAGTATGGTCTTCTCCGGTGCTCAGGTCACCAAAGGCCGTGCCCGAGTAGTCATCACCTCGACGGGAATGAATACCGAAATCGGTAAAATCGCACAGGCTCTGGACTCCAAGGCTAAGAAAACGGACACCGGTTTCGCGGCATACTGGTACAAATTCAAGGTCATCATGGGTGTTGCGGAAACGACTCCATTGCAAATCAAGTGAGTCGGTTTCGGCCCGTGAGCAGAAGGATGCTGATCAGCGATCTCGGCCAGACTCAACAAACTTGCTTACTTCCTGCTGGGCTGCTCGATCCTTATTGCCATAATCGTGGTTGCTTCCACCGGTTTCAAGGATGTGCCCCTTTCCGTGGCAACATACGCTGTAGCAGCTGCCGTGTCCATCCTGCCAGCCTCACTCATTGCGGTCGTCAGTCTGACCCTGGCAAGAGCGTCAACCGATCTTGCTCAAAGAAATGCCCTAGTCCGACGTATGGATGCTATCGAAGCCCTAGCGGGTGTTGAAAATGTCTGCTCTGATAAGGTGAGCTCTTCTTTGCACTGTTTGACGTCTGCAAGCAGCTCATTACACATCGATAGACCGGTACTCTTACTGTCGGTCGAATGGTTGTCCGAAAATTCTGGGTTCCCGCTCTCGATCCTCGTGCCAATGAATCCGCTCCTGTCAACACAAAGCGAGGTCAAGCATACTCTTTTGAGACTGGTTCTGACCCATTCTACCCCCGAGGTGAGGTCCGTTCCGACAGAGAAGAGATCTCTCCCGGCGGAGCAGTCCTTGACTTGAAGAGAAAACCCCAACGAAAGAACTCCGACACCTCTACCCCTGAAAATGATCCTGACGCTCAAGAATTAGAATTATCCGAACAAGTCATCTTAGTGGACGAACAAGAACACGGTCTTCGAGATCTAGGACTTTGTGCATCACTCTGTAACCAAGCGACCTTGTCTCGGCCTGTTGATAACGAGAGCCAATGGGAAGCTAACGGTGATCCCACCGAAATTGCCCTGCAAGTCGCCGCTCATAAGCTCGGCCACGGTAAACCTTTCCTCACTCATTCCAGACCTCACCCTCAACGAGCCGATTCCGTCAGATCAGGACACAGTGGAAGACCGCCTATAGCTGGGTCCAGAGGTCACTACGAGCAAGTCATCGAGCATCCTTTCGATTCCACCGTCAAAAGGATGTCCATCGCATACAGATTCGTTCCAGACGACAAGACCGAAGGTCACGTACAATGTTACCTCAAAGGAGCGGTAGAACGAGTTTTCGAATTGTGCACCTCCGTTCATGGGGAAGAACTCACCGACGAGAGGAAGAAAGATATCATGGTCAAGGTCGATGCGCTGGCTGCGCAGGGTCTCCGAGTCTTAGCTTTGTGTGGCAAACGGCTCCCAGCTCGAGCGGTCGACGAAGTTAAGAGCGCTCCTCGAGATCAATTCGAGCGAGACTTCGCCTTCTTGGGTTTAGCCGGTATTTTCGACCCCCCAAGAAAGGAGTCTCCCGGTGCTGTGGCGGACTGTCTCCGAGCTGGAATTACCCCTAGAATGTTGACCGGTGATCACCCTGCAACTGCTACTGCTATAGCCCTCAATATCGGTATCTTGGAAAAGGCTTACAGCAAAGAAGCCGTCATGACTGGCCAACAGTTCGATGCTCTCAGTGAAGATGAGATTGACAAATTACCTGAATTGCCGCTTGTCGTTGCCCGATGTGCTCCAGAAACTAAGGTCAGAATGGTTGACGCTATCCATCGAAGAGGTCAGAAGACAGTCATGACCGGAGATGGAGTGAACGATTCTCCTGCACTCAAACGGGCAGATGTCGGTGTTGGAATGGGTACAGGATCAGATGTCGCGAAACAATCCTCAAGAATTGTATTGAGTGACGATAATTTCAGTACTATCATTCGAGCTATTCGAAAAGGTCGATCCGTCTTCAAGAACTTGGCCAAATTCTTACTCTACCTGCTTTCCGGTAACTTGGCTGAGATCATCGTGTTGATGATCGGATTGGCCTTCAAAGATGAGAACGACCAATCGGTATTCCCTTTGTCCGCTGTCGCGGCTCTTTGGATCAACACCCTCGCTGCTGGTCCGCCTGCCTTGGCGCTTGGTCTTGAGCCTACAGCCGTTGATGCGATGGAACAGCCTCCTACTTCTTTCCACCACATCTTCAACCTTGAATTCTACATTGATCTCGTCTTCTACGGTGTCCTGATGGGATCGTTGAGTTTGGTCAACTTCGTCATCGTCCTTTGGGGCTACTTCCCTGGAGACCTCGGGAGATACTGTAACGAGGGTGATTCCGAGATCTGTGACCCAGTATTCCAAGCTCGAGCCACCTGCTTCGCTACTTTGGTCATCATCTTGATGATCCACGGTCTGGAATGTAAACACTTCAACAAGGGAATTTTCCAGGTCAATCTCAAAGACAACAAGGTATTGCTTTGGTCGGTATTTGTATTGGCCCTCGGCACTGTGAGTCGGATTTAACTCTACCGAAAGGGCTGCATTGCAGCTGATTGTTGACATCCACTGTACTATCCAGTTCCCTGTCGTATACATACCCGTTATCAACAACAAGGTATTCCTACACGGTGCTTTGAAATGGGAATGGGGAATTGTCGTAAGTCTGAAACGTATGCCTCAGTCCTATGTGGAACAATCAGCTAACAACGACCTTAATTATCAGTTTGGAATGATCTTTGTTTACCTTGCTTGCACGGAGCTGTACAAATGGTGTAAAAGAATCTACTTCCGCCGAACTCATGTCCCCGAGCCCTCCAGGGGCCCTTCGGACAAGACGCTCAAGATGGAGACTACTATCGCTCCGGTGTAAAACCATAAGTCGCCAGCATGTCAGGAATGGGAGGATCTTTATGTAGCTATTTTATACACAAATAGGAATATAATGGAAGTGATCATAATATGCATAGGACAAGAATAAAGTGGGTATATCTTGACACAATCTAATGATATCAGCATGAGCTTCAGGCATGATCATATAACTTATGATTAGCCGCATAGCAATAGCTACGACCAGTATGTCACATCATCGCTCAAGAAGCCAATATGATCTATATCCCCGATCACCTCGTCGATTGTCTTGAAATACTTGTCCTGGTCCTTGATAGGGCATCGAAGTATTATACTGCAATCGAACGTTAGCTGCAGTAGCTCGCAACACTGTTAGCTTTCGATGGTCCGTATTTACGAATGTATTTCGCCACCATTGACTTCGCCTCTGACATCGTAGAACCTGTTTGTGGATTTCAGCTTGACTACTATGGGACTTTCGTTCATTCGGCCCAGCCAGTAACCTAATGGACATTGCCGCAATTAATACCGATCAGTCAGCTAACCCATAGGCCTACTCACCCTTCTTATTGACTGCCCTTGAAAAGGCACAAAAGCCATGAATCGCAGCGGTTCACTCACGGACGTTGTCATAGCTCATATCCCAAGTAACTTCTGCACGCTTGCCAGTGATCTTCCATAGTCCCGTAGCAGCATTTGCGGAAGTGTACTGATCGTTGACGAACTGACCATTCTGAATCCAGTCACCGTCTTGCTGGTTGATCGTGGCACTCTCAAGAGCAGCCGGCCACCTGTGGTAGCAAAGTCAGCTATCCATATATAGGCCCATGCTGAAGTGATTTTCTTCTCATCAGATCACCTTCATGTGGATGATTTCGCTCCAGTGAAACGACGTACCAGCATTCACCTGCGAGACTGTAATCATCGAATAAAGTGGACGAGTAATTCATTTCCTGTTGATACTGGTTCTGCCACTGATCGAAGATGGTGATTGTTGCCGATTGAACCCAGTCTGGCCCCCCACCAAAAGAGAATTTGCTCGTCACAATACCCGGGTTTCCCCAAACGATAGCACTTGCCGCTGCCAGCTTCGACACAGATCGTCAGCATTAGACTTGAATCAAGGGACTCAAGCGATGATAAACTCACCAGCCAGGTGCTATCTCTCCCCGCGAGATCAGATCGCTTGGGAGAACCGTGCCATATCGGACCTCGTTCTCCCTCGAGCCGCAGACCTTTGTGACCGATATCATTGTTTTCCGTCTCTTCGTTGCTGTCTTGTCGCTTGTCAATGGTTCCTTGTGCCCTTACGCTGATTGCCAGCGCCAGTGACAATACCAGTGAGATGGACGAGCCTCTCAACCGGTAAAACATGTTTATGATTTCGATCCTCCAAGCGGAATAATGTTCAGCGCGACTTTGGGAATGATAAGTCCAAGCGAAGAGGTCGGGCCAAGCTTGGAACATACTCAAAAACTCCGGAGATTGGACACATCGGGATCCTTTCGACGAGTCGTCCGTAGACCCAAAAAGGAGGTCCCGTTACAATCCGCACAGCTGACCTTAAGGGGAAAGGGTGAATTAAGTGCTTCACCAAGTACCTTTCTTGATCTGGTGCGATCCTTGGAAACTCTATCACCACTTTGGCTATACTTGACACTACTACTTGCGCAAGGACGCTGTATGCCGACATAAAGGAGATCTTGCGGCTAATCAGCTTGTCGTCGATGATGCAACAATGTATGTTTATTTGATTAGTTACCTCTATATTCATCCCGACATGTGAAGATTATCGTGCCATCGATGAACTCTATCAGACCTTGCACGAGCTCAGCTGTCCTCCCGCAGTACCCTGATCAGTCATTGCTAGCTGTATTGTTACCTTTCATCACTGATCTGATTCATACGGCCGAGGCCGTCGCCATTGGACGTCGACCGGTTTACTGATCAGAAACTGCGAGCACAATCAGCGTACTTGACCGAATCATACCTGTATGTCTGGGTGACCTTCGAGCTCTGCATTGAGATCATGCAGATGGAGCTGGACTTCTCGGACTCTTAGCTTGTCGCCCTCTTCTGATCCTCTGAGCTGGTGATATCGGTTGGGTCATCCTGAATAAGGCTGACATAGCAACAAAAATCCAGGTGCACTAATCTGATCCGTCGATCGGGATGATGTAGCGCGTCTCCGGCTACGGTTACGTGACCGAGCATCATCAATCAACCAAATCAACTCCCCCTTATCTTGCATCCTTCCCTTTCTTCTCTCAATCTGATCACTGCATGTGACTGACCTGGCTCTCTCCACCCAACATGTCATCATCTTCGCCACCTCTGCATCCCTCCACAACGCACTATCAGGATGAACCGCAACCTCCACCGCCCATGACACCGCTTGAACCTCCAGACGTTCCAGCGATCTTACGTTCCAAGCGATCCCTCAAACGACAAATCCTATCTCTAAATGTCACATTGCCTCGTCCGCTGCAGATCGGCCTGACATGCTTCAGTATAGCGATCAGTGCTGTACAGGCTAATGGGGTGTATTGCTGGGGTACATACGGGCCGGACGTAGCTAGATCCCTCAAATTGGACATCACTCAAGCCCAAACGATTGTCATAGGGTGAGTCGTGTTTTCTCAATATCGTACCCCAAGCCGAAATGCTGAGCTAACGACGGATATAGAGGAACACTGGGTGTATATCTTTGCGCTGCGCCTCTCGGGGCTCTGACAGACAAGTATGGTCCTAGAGTGTGGGTGACATCCTCTCTCTGCTTCGAATTATAGCTAATCAATTTGTAATTCAGTGGATCATTGGTGTCTGCTGGATTCAGCTTGATAGGCTATCAATCTTTCGCCGCTATATTACGCTCAGCCACCTCCGAAACACCCTTCGTCCACATCTACCTAACCATAGCATACTTCCTAGTCGGAGCCGCAACTGTCGGATCCTACTTTGCTTGTTTGACTTGTTGTGAGTCCCGTTAGCACGATGGCAACGCAGAATCCATCGCAGAGACCGGTTGCTGACATTCGAGTCCAGCATCACTATCATTTCCATCACATCCCACACTAGCCTTGTCGCTCCCCTTGTCCCTGATCGGTCTATCAGCATTGGTCCTTTCGTCCTTTTCCGCATTACCCATATTCTCCCTCAAGCATTCCAGAGAATTGGATGCCGCCAAATTCCTGTTTTTCCTCGGAATCCTTTCTCCCGCTGTCAACCTCTTCGGATCGCTTTTCATGAAAGTCATTCCTCAGCCTGAGTTGTTTGGCGATATCAAGCTACCTGAAGATGCCGAAAATGGTCACGGTCAGAACGCACACCTCGACAATGATGACAACGAACAGGACTATGATGACGAGGATCAGGACGATGAGTCGGCAGATATGGGAGAAATGAGTGAGAGTATTGGCCAGCTACTTAGATTGGACGAGAGGACTCCGATGTTGATTGGCGGTATCGAAGCGGCATGGGAAGAGATAGAAGCTATGGAGAGTGGGAAAGATAGTTATACAGCGAAGGACTTGCTCAAGGACTATCAGGGGTTCTGGAGTTTTGGCATTTTCCTCGCTCTAATTATTGGTCCTGTAAGTTAGAGTCTCTTGTATCTCTCACTTTCTGCCATGACCTTCAAGCCTATTGTTGATCTCGTTTCGTGTACAGGGAGAAATGGTCATCGCATCTATCGGATCCATAATCACTTCACTCCTACCACCAACAGCCCTTCACTCCGACATTTCGATGTTCTTCACTACTCTGGCGCCGTCCTTCACATTGACAAATTCAAATCCACTTGCCGTCAGGAACAAGCATGTCTTTCTCTTATCTCTCACGTCGACGATAGCCAGACTAGTCACGGGTGTTCTGGCAGATTACTTGGCTCCGCCATTACACGCAACTCCGAATCCAGCGCATAGACGGGATCCAACGCAACCGAGTCATCTCTTCATAAGGCAGCGACCAGTACGGTTAAGCAGATCAGCATTTGCCGCTTTAGCAGGAGCTACGTTAGGTTTGATCTTCGCTTGGTCTGCTGGCATGCTGGGTGATACAGGCGCGCATCTCAGCGTGCTCAGTGCAGGAGCCGGAGCGATGTACGGAACCATTTTCACGCTGGTAGTGCGTATAATCTTTCTTTATCATAATCGGGTGTAGAGTGTTCGGCAAAAGAATCAAGCTGATATGGTGAATGATAGCCCGCCGTCGTATCGCATCATTATGGAGCGACGAACTTTGGTTTGGCATGGGGGATGATATCATACTTTGCTGCTTTAGGTTCAATCGTGTACTCTGTGAGTCTTGCTTACTCTTCGACCGTCGGGCAGAGAACTAAATTTCATGGTCTCATCAGTATCTTTACGCATTGCTGTCCATTCCCGCTTCGGGAGATCCGTCAGATCAATGTTATGGCCCTCGATGTTTCAAGTTTACCTTCATTGTTTGCGCTATAAGTTGTATGATAGGTTCAGTCGGTGTCATTGTCCTGGGTAGAAGATGGAAAGTTTGAGCGATCTCACAAGGTGTTGGAACCGCATTCCGTTAGATCCTCATGGCTTCTGCGATGAGTGCATCTTCAGGGATTGTATTCGTGCATGCGCAGAACGTAGTAATCAGCTCTTGCGCATGTACGTCGATGCCTGACAATATATGTATAGTTTTTACTTTAGGGTTATGCAAGACAGCTTCTGCCGGTTGTTCGTCCGTTCAAGCCGAAATTGCTAGGCGGTGCTGAGAAGTGGCGATCTGGAGTGCGTGTAGGTTATGTCGACGGAGTATGCAGCTTCGTCATACAACGTGTTGATGAAACAACATCTTATAATCACACCAACTTTGATGTTTGGCGAGAAATACCATGTAATGTACATGTACTGTAGTGCGTCAGCAAAATTGGCACTTGGGTTGATCGGCCCTACCGATTCCCAATATCTGTGCTTTCTTTGCTTCTGACAGAGCTGCAACCTTGTTCGACACCCTGTCGGTCCATATTCTCAGTAGTACGCTGTCTACCCACTATGCAGAGTACGACAATTATGAGCGTCGTCCTTCTTGTAACCTTGATGGACCAGTCTTCGTCCGAAGTAGACCTATATCTAGCCTGCACATTAGGTATAATTTCTTGTCGCTTTGTCTATCTTCCTTCTTCATTCAATCGACTCATCCTTGTATCTGTATCCCTCTTCTCACTCCATTGCTTTGTGTATTCAACAAATTCTCATTCACGCCCAACAGCCCTCATCCTCATCTTTACACTCTTCATTCAATAGCTTGACCCGTATCCCAACTGTGCGAGTACTCGTACCCGTACTACACAATTTCGCTCAAACACAATATGGTCTTGAAGAACGAACGCCCGATATCCCTTCCATTCGTTTTCACCCTGATGTCCCCTCGCACCAAATACGGGACACTCCCACGAGCCGCTGGTACCCATAAACCCGGCGCAGCTCCTTTGCCTCCTCCCGGCTATGAAGATATACGATCCTCAAGTGGCACTCTGATGTTTTACAATGCTCGTGATATGGGAGCTTGTCAACTGGTGGCGAAAGGTCTCAAGAGCGGGTTCTTCGTGCCCAATAGCTCGAAGGGCTTCATGCCTCCCCCGGACCCATCGAAAAGTCAAGCAGACAATACGAGTCTGTTTGTAGGTGGTTTACAAGGGCAAGTCACCGAAGATGATTTGATTGTCCTCGGACAAGTATATGGGGATCTCACCGAGGTAAGTCGAGTCGAATCAAATCTACATGGGAACAGCATTGTACAGTACTGCACTCGAGTACTGTATTTGTGGCAGTGGCAGATTGAGGCAAGAGGGCTGATGGAGATTTGCATGGTATGGCGATAGGTCACGATCCTCCCCGACCAGAAATCCGGTTTCTTGACATACGAAACCAAGATGCAATCGGACTTGGCGATGAAGTGTATGCAGGGATTCAAGATTCGAGATGTTTGTCTTCGAATCAATTACGCTACGCATCGTTGTGAGTAATCTCCTTCTCAGCCATGCGGTGCTTCGCAAAGAGGCAAAGACGATTGAATATGAGCTGATCTGCGCTTTTGAAAAATAGCGCCCAATCTACGGGTCCTTTCATCCTCGACGGACGAGTGGCACCCCCGTATCGACTTTATGAACCTTCCTATTGGAGATTCGACTCGCCCTTCGAATCTTGCTAAGATTCGAGCTACGGCTCCCGTGTTCATACCCAGAGCAGGGATTACGTCCACAGGGACCAGCAATAGCAACAGCAATAGCGCTACTTATAGCAATAGCAACAGGCACAGCAGTATCGATAGCAGTACTAGCAACAATACCAACAGCAGTACTGGTAATAACGATACTTACAGCAGCGGTGATTGTTTCAGCAAAATCGCCTATCGAAATAGTGCAATCTGTAACCGAGCTAACGGACGATCACTCGTATCGAAGGATAGGAATCAAGACGCCACAGCAGGGCGCGACGCTGCGAAATCCCGCGATGGGCCCAAATACCCCATGTCCGCTGGTATTGGAATCAACAAGTTCTCGATTGGCAAGAACTTCGGTAATGTCAACATCGACATCCAGAGGAACATGAACCAATTCAGCGATTTAGAGAGGATCAACGAATCCTTACCCCGAACTCAGCCTCAGCGACAGCGACAGCGACACCCCCAGCTACAACAACAGTCGCACAAGTCATCCTTGTCTCCTGAAGCAATTACGAGATGGTCAAAACCACCATCCCTCTATACTACCATTGCTTGCCCCTGGGCAGATCCCCATCCCGTTTCTCAAGTCCGAACCAGCCAAAGAAAAGAATTGGCCCGAGTCGGTATTCTCCCTTCGAACTCGAATAACACCACAACAGAGGAGAACATGAATCCGCCCGAGGGATTCAGACCGAAATGTACGATCAGACCACCACCTTCGGTTGTGGCCAGAGATCAATGATTCAATGGGTCATTTATCGTGTATCAAGGTCATTGAATGCGGACGTAGATATTGATAACAACCAAAATTATTAACCCACAAAAAAAGTTTAAAAGTGAAAAAGCAAAAAAGTACAAAAGGAAAAACCCATAAAAAGGAGAAGGCAAACATAGACGATCGAGTCGTATACGATACATCCTTTTAATTGATGATATTCGTTATTCATAATTGTATGCATTATTAGTTTTGGGTTTCGGATTTTGACTATACCAAACCAAAGTAAACTAAGTTAAACGGTTATGGCAGCCGTCAATCTACTTAACCCTCGTTTGATCTCATTCGGATTCCCCCCACTCAGGCTCTTAAGCTCCATATACAGATTATCCGATCGGTTCGCCGATGTCTTTCCTTTCCTGACTAATAGCTCATACAACCCTGAAACTTCCTTATCGGACATGTTGAACGGTATCTCTCTTTTCTTCAGGCCGGACGAAGCGTGTAGAGAATGGTATGGATCGAGTTGGGTGTACGGCGTTATAGGTTGAGATGTGGCTAGTTTGAGTCCGGAGATGAGTGAAGGCGATAGAGGGTTCTTAGGGTCTGATAGTGATAATGCGCTCAGAACAGTTCCTTTTGCCTGATAAACAAGAAGATGAGGACAACGACATGTAAGCTACATTGGCAACGCAGACACGGGGCATGAAGTGAAGATTATGACCAATGACTCACGAATGATCTTCTGCCTGAGATGAAATCTAGAGCGAGTCTAGGTGTGGAGAGGTGATATGGTTCGATCGGTTGGTATTCCGGTGTTCGGTATTGAGAAGTGGTGAACAGCGTCTGCGTTTCGTCTATAGCCCACAAGACAGGGAATCTGGGTTGATTTGGACGATCAGGTCAGGCACTGCACTTTCCGCGGCAAAGAGTGGGCTGATGACGAAGCCGACTCACTGTGTCTGCTTTTCCAGGACTGCCATGACAGAATCCAAGGCCTTGACAGCTATCCGGTCATCTTTACTACCATTTGCCACCAATTCACTGAGTTTCGATCCCTTGGTCGCTGTCTTGCCTTGGGCTAGCTCAATATCCGAGGTTAATTTGATCGCATCTAAGTTATCTTTGTTGACAGCTAACAACGTCGACAAGATCTTTTGGGCAGATTGCCATTGGCTGAACAGCTGAGTCAGAGGATCGTATATGAAATGCGAAGATGAATTTGTCCACTCGGTAGCTAAGCATTCTTGTCAGCTCCCGTCCTGTGAATCGACATCTAGGCCATAAGCTGACCTTTCGGATTGAATAGTACTATCCATCCGCTCTCCATGGCATATGCTACGGTTTGTAGCAATAACATGGACTTTCCACTCCCTCTTTCGCCAGCTTCAAGTACGCAGGTGATTCGTCAGCTGAATGACCCTCCGAGATTGGATGTCGCCATGGCTCACTAAGGACATATCGAGAATCTTTGCTTGATTTCCCCTTGTTCGCATCCAACTGACGAGCTAGATCTATAGTGGACTGTCGGATGACACTAGCTGGGCCACCATTCGACGACAGCTGCGTATGTCAGAGGTGTCAGCTTGCCGACTGTCTCCCATCTTCAAGC